>NW_022475026.1:0-426350 GCF_009193445.1 Aspergillus pseudotamarii | reverse complement strand
CAGGTTGCTGGCTACCACCCGGTTGAGGGAAGACAGGTTGAACACCTGGCTGGGGGAACACAGGCTGCTGGCTCGAGCCCGCCTGAAGACCTGTTGCAGGCTGCGGGAAAACAGGCTGATTCTGAGAAAACACTCCTTGAGTGACTAACAGAAAGGCAAGGAAGGACAAGAAGCTAGCATCTTTGGGTACCATGTTTGCTATGGAAAACAGAACATATGCTTATTCTCTAGGATAGTCTGTTAACCTGGCGCTGTTGGATCTGATGCGATTTTATACCATTAGCCCTCAACGAATAAATGTCAATTTCGTACTGCTCCCTTCCTCGCATGTCTTCCCAGTTCGCCCCTGTTTCCTTAATTTTACCTCGGGTTGAAATTCTTGATACATGGACGGTATGCAATAGCAGAGTGGGTCAATGCGTCCCGTGATATCTCGAGTGGATCACCATGAAGATCTCTTGTGCTGTGTCAAATGGCCGTCTTTTACGCTAAGGCCCTGGGTCTGGAGGGATAATTTGTCACAGCGATCTCCCTGGTCCCAAAGCAAGGCTTTTGACTGAGATGAACAAACCTTTAGCAGAACCAAAATCCTAGTATAGGTATGGAACGGGAGGCCCCATTTGATTGGACCAAACAGCGCCGATCAATTTAGATCCTGACCGAAGAATGTTACCAAAAGCACTGTGATCTGTCTTAGACCTTCACCGGTGCAGTGGACCTTGCATAAGCGGATATGATACATCTACCCTTGTGTTGCACAATCTGGCTGATCTCCCGATTGCCGTTGTGTTCCTAATCGCCGGCATGCAGGGACATTGATAACGAGACTCATGGCTAGGAGTTGCCCACCATTAGAGGAATTCACAAATCGGAGTTGACTTTCCAAAAGCGCCCATTTATTTGATTTCAAGAACACGAATTACCTGAATTAACTGGGTTCGCAAAATATTGATCGTAATAATGAAAAAGTTCTCAAGTCAATATCTCGGCCTTCAGATCGCGTGTGGAATCGTCAGAACCACTGTGGCAAAATTCGTGGAAGGAAATGATATCCGAACATACCCACAGGGATCGGGACGATCTTTGCTCACTCTGCCACAGTTAGAGCTGATTCGATTATATTACGCAGTATTCTTCCCGGTAGCAGTCCTCAGTGGCTGGCTGAGGATGCTCATCTATTGAAGGCTATCTTCCGATAGATGCGTTAGTTTGCATTCTCGACAGAGTTGAAATTGCTGCAAGGGATTGAGACAGTTCAGCTACAGCAAAATTTAGTGGAACTAGTGTCTCGCGCTGAGGGCCAAGCAACCTCCATCAGATATATAAATTCGCATTGTTCCCTACCTTCAACTCGTGAATCCCAGCTTCCGATCCAGTTTCCATCAGCCTTCAACCATTTACCAAGTTATTTTTCTTCTCTCACGCAAGTATGACCTTTGGCAGTCGTCACTGTGGCTCCTGAACTAATTGAATCATCTCTCAGACTACCTCTCCGACAACATGGTCAGCCTGAAGACTCTTGCTTGTCTTTGCTTCGTTGGCATTGCCCAGGCTCAAATGCCGTGGATCCCAATCAACCTCCCAATCCCTAACCATGGGTCTGGGTCGGGATCTGGGTCGGGATCCGGGTCTGGGTCCGGGTCCGGCCAACCCTCATGCCCAGCTTGTCCAACTTGTCCTGCGCCTCCAACTTGCCCTTCAACTCCCGCCCTCGACCCGGCTACGGTCAGCGCCGCCAAGGCAGTTTGTGCCAGTAAGAAGCCTGGCACCGTGCCTGTGTTCCGTGAGGATGGCAAACCCTATGGATGTGTCCCCAACATCTGCTCCCAGCCTACAGTTACCATCGAGTGTTAAAGGACTTTTATGCCCCGGAGGGCCCGGTTTTCAATCCATCCAGGGCTTTCCAACATGTTACCAGGGCAATGCCTCCAAGGATTTTGAGGTGAGGGAGGGGGTTTCGGTTTCACCATTGGTTTTAGAAGCGCATTGCCATGTAAATTAAACCATTGTCAATGTCACACTACTACTACTACTGCGCTATATTACATGAAAGTCTCTGGAGAATTCCACGCTCAATTCAATCTGTTCGACTGTCGCCCTCTCGTATCGCTTTACTTGGGGCCATCCTTAATAGTTTTAAATTGGGTCAAGGCAGAAAACCTTAATCTTCCATTTTCTTAATTGTTATTTTGTTTTTCTCTTTGTGTTTTCGGTAGTCAAACAAATCCAACCCCTTGAAAAAGAGCAGCACTTTTAAGGACCTACGCCTAAGCTTTTGAAATATGAACTAACTTTCCCTTGCAAGAGGCAAATTTCGACAAGGTGTATGCTAAGGCTACGCTCGGGTCGGGGCGAAGCGGTGGATCTGGGGGTTCCCGCAAACCGAACGTATCATAAATTAAATCGATGGTTCCCACAGATCGACAAGATCGGCGGGCCACAGTGAGACTCGATGAGCGGACCAAAATTGTCTTGGGCCCAATTCCACAGCTCGATTTGGAATAAGAAATTCCCTCGAAATGCCCCTAGACTTGTTTATATTTTCTTTCTCTTCGAAGGGTCCTAGTCCCAGACACCAGTGATTTATTCGCGCTCTTTTCAAAACACCCAAGATACTTGGGCTTGGGTCAACCTCGCAAGATGCTTCATTCTCTCATGTATCTTCTCATTGCTCTGGGTCAGCAGTCGCTCGCCCAGAATGATGGACTTGGATCAATATCTTCATCATTTGGCTTTGATTCAACGTTCGACACCGCCGTCCCAGAGGATCCCACTGCCTCCATGGTCTTTGTTGAGCCAGATGTCTCATTGCAATGCCCTGTTCAGCCCTACCAGTCCTACCTGTTCAGCCAGAATCCTCCAGTGGTCTACGTGGCTTCTTTTGTCAACGACGATGAGGCTCGTCATCTGATTCAGCAAAGGTTTGTCCGCCCAAAAGCAATTGATTGGACTTTCTTCTTATGTCTTACTTAACTAGCGGACCAAACTTTGCCCCCGCCTTCGTCTATGGCTCTGGCCAAACACAAGTGGATCAGAGCTCCAGAAAATCCCACACAGCCCTCCCGGACCGAGATGATGTAGTTCGGTGTCTAGAACAACGCGCACGCAAAAGCCAGGAGTGGGAGCCTGGGATGACAATCGAAGCTATTTCTGTGCAGCGATATGAAGAAAACGGTTTCTTTACACACCATTACGATGCTTTCGGGGAAACCCACAAAAAAGACCGTAAGACCACATTGAATGTGTTTTTACAGGCGAACTGCACTGGGGGCGGAACCCATTTTCCCTACTTGCCGAGACCGGACGATGAGAGGTGGTGCCAATTCATTGACTGTGACTCGGACCTGCCAGGTGTGACCTTCAAGCCTATCGCTGGTAATGCTGTTTTCTGGGAGAACATTCGACCGGATGGGACTGTGCATCCAGAGACTCTTCATGCTGGCATGCCCGTTCTGTCGGGGACTAAGATCGGAATGAACATTTGGACATGGACAAAGGAGCGCAGATAAGGGTTACGGAAGAAGTATAGTGGAAGTAATTTTCATCTTTGCAGTCCTGTATGTAAGAAAGCAAGAGTAGATGATTGATCGTCCTAGGAGGGACAAGCTACGCTGTGTAGTCGAAAAGCGTAGCTTCCAGCGGTCGCACCTTTTAACATTATAAATTTCGTTCCGCTCAATGAACACGAGCCAATTTTGTATTTAAAGAATTCCCACGCTCATGTATCGTCGTGTTTCAACTCGGTGGTGTGGCTCTTTGATAAGTGCCTTCGTAGGAATGTCATTTATTAGTATTAGTCGACATCAGGTACAAATTAACCAGCCAACCCCCTTAGCTGCAGGTGCTTGGAACTTCTGCTACCTCTAATCCACTGCCAGCTTTCTGCGCCAATATTACTTCCAGTGTTGAAAATAATACATCTGATTAGGTTCTGCCACTCTTTATCGGGTTCAGGGATCCCGCGTCTTCAGCTCGTCAAAATTTCCACCAACCTTACTATATATATATTGTTGAAAAGGCGAATCCCACTGCATCTGTAGTCATATACCACCGAAACGTAACCTAGGGAAGAGGACTAGCCATTCCAGTTACATCGCTTTTACACAAAGTTTAACCATCTCTAAATAGTTATGAGGGCTCTAAGGACATAACTCGCTGCAATCATGCTTGTCGGTACGCTTACTACCAGGGTGAAACCGCCGAGCAGCCTATTCCTGGCGCCGAATGAATAAGCCTTGACAGCCAAAGTATCTCTCAGTGGTAGAGAAAGACAACTTTCCTCGACTCTCCTGACCTCTGCAATACCCGAATGCTGGATTGGTTCAATGTTGTAGCACGGAAATCCTACTTCATTAAGTCTTGCCCTGTAATGACATAAAGCGACAGCTAACTATCGTTACATCACCGAGAATGCTAAGGTACAGGCTGCAGCAGCTGACATCGAAAGGTGTAAAGGTAAGCGCTTCACCCATCACTTCGTCTTTTTGATTCTGGCGGCTTCAGCTTGAGCCGGTAGATAAGTTCAGATGAGACATGAGAAAGGAGAGAAGGAAAAAAGAAATACTAAGAATAACGGCTAAGGAGCAACAAACACCATCTAAATGCGTATTTATCCAAGAGCTCCCCAGTTCTTGGAAAGCTTTTCCTTTCGTTTGGAACAAAACTTTCGCCCTGTAAGCTGGCCAACTCAGTATAACATACTCGCCCTTCCATTGCAGCCCCCTTCTGATCATGGTATTCGTATTTTCATAAATCTCTGAGCTGCTGGTCGTGAAGTAGTTTGCACCGGTATATCATGAGGAGGAACTATCTCCACAACAGTCTTAACTTAGGATTTGGTTATGAAGCGCAAATTCTATGTTGTTAACTTGGGGAACTGTAGGAAAAACGACAGGCGCTGAGGCTTGGCATAATACATGGAGCCCTTCGAAATCAATTTCCCTTGTCGATGGTGACCCAAGAAACTGGTAACAGAGGAAAATCTTCATCTCAAGTAACTCTTACAAGGAAGTGAGAAGATCATATTGAAACGCTGCACCTAGCTTCCTTTAGGGACCAAGAACCCTTCTGTTAAGGATTGCTAGGGCTATATCACGGGCGTGATAAGAAACCCCGCCATTTCCTGATCGGCGACGGGCATAAATCACCTGATCTCGGAGAAAGATTCCCCACGTTCCGGCCTGCTGGACGTGAATCACTTCGTATTAGCCATGCCGAAACCAGAGATATCATGGGCGAAAGAAAGCACAGACATATCACATTTTCAGGGTCAGTAGGGCAGCGTGCGCCGTACTGCATCTACTGACATTGATCAGGTGTTGGACCTGCAAGGCCCGGAAGGTTAAATGTGACGAGAACCCACTGGGCTGCGCAAGCTGCCTACGACTCGGAATAACCTGTGGTGGATATGATATCCAATTGCAATGGATTTCCTCGGATGCAGGTCGTCGGCCCCACAGGGATCTTTCTGCACGGATCGGAAGGAGGCGCATTGGTGCAGGTGAGTTAGCAACTTCAATCGCACCCTCTTCTGGTTCATGCATCACATGCTCAGATTTTATTTAAGGCTGGACTAGTATCCTTCAATTCAAGGCAGACAAAATCGATGAGTTTCTCACTAGAGTAAGTGAGGACGCAGACCGAGGGGTGTCGACAACACATGGCCCTTTTTCAGTATTCCCTGTAGATCAAATCCGTAGCAATCACAAAACATCTCCCGTTTCACCATCCCAGCAGGCACTATCGCGGCATTCAAATGGTGCAGCAACTGTGGAGGGCTCCCCAGAAGGGACACACGATTGCGAGTCAAATTCAAATGGGCCGAACTATCGGGTCCCACCGTTGCCTCCAAATTCTGGCGTGACCCCGCTTGATACGTTGTCACTACTCTCAAAGCCCGCACGTACTCAAGATGATGAGCATACCGAATCAGAGTTCGAATCTTGCTTTGCTCATGATAATCAAGGATTGCAGACTGTTTCACCGGAGGATGTCAATGATGTGGCTCCCTGGAGTGCGGATATTCTACCAAATTCCGAACTTTCTTTAGTACTGCAACCGCAAATATTTCTATCGAGCAGCTGGAAAACCAACAAGCTCTTTCACCATTATGTTACAAATGTTGCTGATATACTTCTGCCAGTTTCGCACCCAGGAAATCCCTATCGCTCGTTGTATGCCCCGGCAGCACTTGAAGGATCGCTGTACTTCGAGTCCGGGCTTTTTAATGCAGCCCCGAATATTGGACTGTGCATATTCCATTCACTTATGTCCACTTCCGCCTTCCATCTACATCAGTGCTATGAGTCCAACTCTGAGTATCATCACGTGGGCATCACCCACCGGCAACTTGCACTAGAGTCCCTGCAAATGGTTTTGATGCACGAGGTACCGCTATTTGATTATAAGACTCTTTTGGTCGCACTTCTTTCTATGATCACAATTGGAGTATGTTACATACTATCTACCTGAAAAGACTTAAACCTAAATGACATTCGATCAGGTGGTGGAAGGAAGCATCATCGACTTCCGTGTTCACCTTCAAGGGATAGCCAATTTTCAAGGCCCTCGCCGCAAATGGCAATTTATAAGCGGAGACACTCGTCAGCTGAATACTCAAAGTGCATTCTTGAATCTTCTTGCCCGCACTACCTCTCGTTGTACTCCATCGCCTTGGGTTGCAAGCAGAGAGTTGCCGCATAGGGGACATGATAGTCTGACTACAAATGATAATCGCTCCTATTGCTATGAGTTCACTTACGGGATCACAGCTGATATTGCAGCCGCCATCCAGGAAATAACTGATCTCTACGAATGTCTAGAATACTATCGCCAAGCACAAGGGCCCATTCCGGATGATTTCCTCGAGGCTTGTGAAGATCTTGGCGATCGCCTGCTTTCCTGGACCTTGACCTCCGATAAGGTTCCCTCGTTCAATGACAGGGGCACGGATGAATTTGATATCTTCAAACATCATTCTCATGCATGGCATGGTGCCGCTCTTATATTCTACCTAAATTGTATCCAAGGGGTCAAAGCCCATGATTTAGTAGAAGGGGTTGCCACAGTTGCCTCTCATATGCTCGCTGTTGAAGAAATCAAATCGAAGCATGTCGCCAACCAGATGGCCCCAATCAGTTGGCCGGCCTTTATAGCATCATGTTGTGCCCTAGATCGAGAGCCTTGGGAAACATGGTGGTTGGATGTGCAAAAGTACGGTATTGGGAGTATCCGAAGACAATATAGTATTGTGCAGGAAATATGGGCTGAAATGGACACGCATCCATCTGAGGGGTGGTTGCAGATTCTTCACCGACGAAACATACAGGTTCTAGCCGCTTGATCAATGGGCCGTTGGTGCCATGCAAACTGAGGTCCATGTAAGCCAGTGCACACTGTTCCAATTGAAAAATGTGTTAATATATCAACTCAGGTGATTCAACCCTGTGTGGAGCGGGAATCTTTTGTGGCTCAACTCCTATATACATGAATACACAGCTCCTCCAGCGAGGGTACTCCAACATGAGAACAGATCAACAAACTGCTATGGTCAGTAAATCGCAAGAACCATTGGAAAGAATGGTCACTCACTGCCAATAACACCATTCACAGGGATGTCAATGGATGTCGTATAGCTAGCCGCATCGCTGAGGAGGTAAACATATGCACCACCGAGCTCCTGTACCTCCGCGAGCCTAGGGAACCCGCCATAGTACTTCAGCTGCTGCTCCCAGTCCGGCTGCTGAGGCACCCAATACGTCATAGCAGTCTTTACTAGACCTGGAGAAACACTATTCACGCGAATACCGTATTGAGCCCATTCCATGGCTAGGGTATGGGTCATGTTGCGAATGCCCGCTTTTGAAGCACCGTATGGGGTGGAGGGTACTCTCTATTTTGTACATTAGTTCTTGGTCGCATATACGGATAGTCTTTATGCAGGGAATCACTTACCTTATTAGGGCGGTATGAAGCCATCGAAGCTGTAAAGACAATGGAACCCTTGATACCCAATTTAATAAAGGCACGTGCAGCCGCCCGCGCGGTGTAAAACGCCCCGAAGAGATTGACATTGAACAAGTTCTCAATCTCTTCCTTGGTAAAATCTAAGGCTGCCTTATGATGTGTGCGGCCCGCATTTACTACCATACCGTGTATTGCACCTGCTTCTGCAATAATCTTCTCGACAGCTGCGGTGATCGTCTCTTCTTCCGTCACGTTTGCATTCAATGCGTGAAGTCTTCCCGGATAACGCTCCGAGAGTGCGACAAACTCTTCGCCTGTCTCGCCGATATCAATGGAGTAAACTCTTTCTGCGCCGTTAGACAGACAACATTCTGCGATTCCTAGACCGATGCCCCGGTTCGCGCCGGTAACTGGACAAATCACAATCTGTCAATGGGATGAATCCAGAGGGAGGTTTCTATGCGATATGCTTACTTGCAATCACCTTCGAACCCAAGGTAACTTGTGTCTGGGGTGCGGTGGAGGCCTGGGAGGCACCGGTAGCTTCTGTAGCAGTTGAGGCAGACATGACAGTAGATCTTGAGGGAAAGGAGATAAAGTGTTACAAAACTGATGACCCAGTTGCAGTCCTTTCCCGGGTACTTATAACAAGCTTGTCATCATCTTAACCAAAGCCATCTGAATAATGCACATAAAGAATCATATGTCATTGCATGCCCCACAAGAACCTAAACCCCGCGTTGATTCTCCATATAAAGAACACGAAGGGCGTTCTAGGGCTTCCCAGGTCCCCGAGACGAGACACTTGTGTGGGTCTGCCAAGAAAGTGCACCGAAACGAGGCATCTTTTTTCATGAAACTTTGTAAGAATGAATTAATGGAAAGGCTGATCTTATCTGTAGATGCGGGGTAGGCAGTCTACCTTATTTCTTTATTTTCTTTCTTTTTCATATATCAGGGAAGTTTTGCCTTTTGTCATTCTTGCAATTTGTAACTTCTCATCACACATCGCTGGCTTGTTCCGTAAGAAAGCTTCGATCAGTGCACATAGAGGCTTTTACCCGCCCCGGCCAGCCGTTCATCAGATGTTTGAACAAAGCTATGGAGAGCTTACTCGCAAAGATGGGATCGAGTGACTACCTTGTAGGACAGTATTTGACCTAATGCACTACGTTAACAGAAGAGGTAGTCTTATCGTTCATACAATCTACATCCGCAATCTCTGGGAAACACTATTACCCAGGTGGCAGTCCATTCCGTTGATGGTAAGCAACGCTAGCGTGGTGCTTAGTTAAACGGTAGCACTTGTGAATAATCTGAGGCACATCAATGATTGCATGGGTTGTCTAACGGGCTTCGCTGTATCTCCGGTGTGGGGATGGTTTGACCCACTGATGGCGGGGCTGTTTATACAATTGTTCCTCGAAGGGGAATTAGTGGCTCCAAATACTGGATCTGGATTTAGGAATAGAATCATCCACCATTCACCTTTAGACTTATGTAGGCCGAAGCTTCAAAACGATAATTTCCCTCGACCCTCTAGGACAGTCTTCCTTTCTCCTTCACTTTCGTTGAGCTTCCCATTATCTTAAAGCCCTTTGTCATTTCGTCAAAGCAAGGTTCCCATATAGATATTTCCACTGACTGATTTGGCCTCGCTCAATTAAGAGTATTTAAGTATTGACGGTGGCTATATTCAGAATAATCCAGGGCGTACTAAATACCACATAAAGCGCATTAACCAGCATCTCAATCCTGTCAACTCCCAGTTCAATCCGACTGAAAACTACACCCGGTATAATAGGGCCATCAAAGTCACAGTACATCATGACCAAACTCTCAAGCACATTCCAAGTCCACGACGAGCGCTTTCACTCTATTCTCGGTCCATCTCCGACGCTGGAATTACTAGCAGAAAACGAATTATGCCCATTTGCCCACGAAGCAGGCATTTTTATTGCTTCCACAAACCACCTCTTCATAACCAGTAGCCGCATCAGGAACACCCAAGGCGAACAATTCGTACGGATCACCCGCGTCCATCTTAATGAAACCCCAGTCAAATGCGAAGAGATTCCAACCCAGATCCCCCTCGCAAACGGCGGGGTCAACTACGGCGATGATGGGGTCTTAATATGCGGACAAGGGTCTATGACCCAGCCGAGTGGATTATATCTTATGTCCACGACACCACCATATACCACTAAACTTCTGAAAGAAGACTTCTATGGCCGTCCATTTAGCTCCGTGAACGATGTGATTGTCCACTCAGACGGATCGATCTGGTTTACAGATCCGACGTATGGTTTCGAACAAGGGTATCGGCCGAAGCCCTCTTTACCAAGCCAAGTATACAGATGGAATCCAGTGAATGGGAATATTCGGGCAATGGCTGATGGATTTGGAAAGCCGAACGGGATTTGCTTTTCCCCTGATGAGAAGACCGTTTATGTGACTGATACGCACTGGTTACATGGTGATGGTAGTATAGATGACCAAAAGGTTTCATCAATGTATGACCTTTCTATTCAAATCATATGTACCTGGCTTTGGAATGAGATACTAACTAGAACTGGGTATTTAGTTACGCATTTGACGTGTCGACCTATCACGCCGAACCCTCCCTTACGAACCGGAGACTCTTCGCAATGGCCGACAAAGGCATTCCTGATGGAATCAAGTGTGATCTAGACGGCAACGTGTTTAGCGGCTGTGGTGACGGGGTCAATGTCTGGTCCCCTGGAGGTGTCCTCCTCGGACGTATACTGATTGACGGCGGAGTTGCGAATTTCTGCTTCGGCAGGAATGGTGAAATATTCGCATTGAATGAGCATCGGCTGTGGAGGGTCCAGCTGGGAGGGGATGTTAAGGGCGCATTATTAGGAATCTAACTTATTTCATACATAGACAATCTGTGAACGGTTATTATTGCCTTTCTTTAGTAAACCCTGGCTACTAGTATTTCTAGGGCTAGTTGTGAGGCTAAGGCCACCATGTTGTCGGAAGAGTTTCCTATTGACCAATTCTGAAGGATCATTAGTAAATCATCGATTATAACGATATTGAAGTGCTGTACAGAGTATATTGCGCCCATTTCACACTAAGGGTATATCAGGAAACCTGGAGTCTCAGAGTAACGGGACAAATAAGTTCAATCCAAACAATCTTCAAGGCCAATGTATGATTTTCATAGCGTTGCCATGCTGGTTGTCATAGCCCTTCCCATTGATGCTATAGGATAATGGTGGCGATGAGCTTACACAGCCTAGGGTATTTTGTTATGGATTGAATCTTTATTTTCAGTTTGTGTCATACAAGGTAGGTTTGTGTCCACGGTACTGAGTCGGGGATTGCTGCTGAGCCGAAGCGAGGGAGTTTTGTAGTCAAATGAAATATCATAATCATCACAAAGAACTATTAATCTATACTAATTGGTACATCAAGAACATACCCAATTATACACCCCTCGTATAATCGATTACTCCAACCAAGCATCCACCGCCGACTTCAGAGCGTTCTGCAACCACTCATCCTCATACCGATTATCCATATCAAAACCATGATCCCCATCCCGCAATGCCAGCACAACTTTATCGCCACTCGGCAGGCCCTTAGTAGCCTCAAGTAACCTCACCACAAACCCCTCCACGTCCTCCAGAGGGACCACAGTATCCTGACGACCATGCCAAATCGCAATTCCTCCCCGCGGGATACTCATACCCGGTTCTTCCAGCTTCTTGGCAGGGTAGAACAGCTCTCGGCGTGATGACCCCTCCGCCTGACGCTCATAGAAGCCAGCCAAACGGCCATGCTCCACAGCCGCAAGCATAAACGCAAGCCGAGCAGGAGAGCGATCCGATGACACAACCTGGCCAGAAGCTGCTGCAGCCACGGTGTCGTCGATGACGTTTTCAGGCGTATGTACGCCGAATGGTAAGGTTGTGCGCGGGGCCTGAAAGCCTGCTGAGCTGGGGTTCACCCATGGGTAACCCGCAGTCGAGGCACGGATCTGGGATGGATAGGTCAGGGCGAGATAGAGGCTTAGTAAACCGCCTGCGGAGTCACCAGTGGTGAGGATGCGGGTGAGGTCAATTTCGGTGGGTGTGGTGTGGTTGGCAAGCAAATTGGTCAGAACTGGTGAGTGGAGCCATTTCCAGAAATCATCGATGTCGTCGTAGATCTCTGAGCTTGTGGATTCGGGCATCAGCCGGTAGTTGGGGCTAACGATCACGGCACCATATTTGAGGGCTAGGTCCGATGCCCAGTGGGGAAAGAAATCCATGAATAGTGAGTCGCATGCAACCTATATGTCTTGTTAATAACCATGTAATATTTATTGCGCTAGTGGGTAGTTACCAGGGCGCCGCCATGGGTGCGGACGAGAGTCGGTCGTTTGCCCGTATAGGGTGTTTGAGGAATTAGTATGTCCACTCGAATGGCATGATCGCCAATCTGCTTGTATGTTGCCTGAATGAGATCAAAGCCTTCAAGCTTTGGGTGAGAAGGGATAGACATTGTTATTGGCTTCGAAGTTACCAGAGGATGCCGACTGTTTTATATGAGTGTTTTCTCAAGGTTATTAGCAAACGAGAATTCGATACTCTGATGAAAACTTGTCAAGAAGCTCTACGGTATTTATACTCTGAGTGTTTCATTTTGACCACGACAGATTTATCATCGTATGGCGTGAATCGATCCGTCGCAGACTTAGGGCCAAGTTCCTCCGTGTTTAGAAAGTCCCCGAAGGGCTATTGAATTGATTATCTAACAATTGGTTCCGAACGCACGGTCAACACTAAGTGAAACCGGGAAAGATTCATTTATACCACCCACTTAGAGGTAACGCTAAGTCGTAGACCTTCATTCTATTGGCCAATTCGGTACTACATATGAGGCTAAATTGCTCTAACCACGATTCTGTCAGCACTACCGCGCGCCGAGTCGTGTTCCATTTGGGGGTCAAAATCGAAAACCAAGGTTTTACATTTCCCTCTTTTCGACTAGTTCTCTTTTCCTTCCTCTCTCCTGATTGGCTAGTTCGTATATAACAAGTAGATAATTAAGCGGGATTGATTGAGAGATTCGCTGTGGTAGAAGTACCTCGTTTCTTCTCGTTCCTTTTGCCCTGTTCAAGGCAAAAAACAATAACAACACTAGTTTTACTAAACACCGCAGTTACATATTTAATGTCGGCGTGTTTACTGGTTCGTCACATATCGCTCGACATCGAGATGAGACACAGGGTGTACAAATGGAAGCTCGAACATGATCCGTGGTAGCTTGCAGGCATATTAGACTTCCAGAAAGGGGAGCCTCATTAGGTTATTCGCGTCCAAGAAGACTTGAGCTTCGTTCTACCCAGGACAGTTTAGATAGACAGCAAGCCTCCTTGTAAGTCTTGTCAACCCGGGCTCCATTTAACTGACTTTTGTCTACAGAACTGTATTATATATATTGTTAATTCAGGTCTCCAGAGAACGCGAATTATATTTTCAGCTATTTCCTAGCTGATTAATCTTAAGCCAATCACGAGCCATGACATTCAACACAGACAGACAGGTGATGGCGCGCCCGTGGGTAATTTAACCAACTAAATATAAATTGATTCATTACAGCTCCCCAATACTCTGTTTTGAAGCTTTGGGGCCAAAAGACTTTAATAGACAGAATAGGAACATTGCATAACAATTCGTCTGTCCCGAGAACGGTTATTCTACACGAACCTATTATCTATACTGTACTTCAATCAGTTACCAAACAAGAATACATATATATATATATAGACTGCAAAGATAAGGAAAAAGAACTTATTATACAATCAAACCCGCTAAATTAGACGTAACAGAATCTATAGCTATGTACCCTCATTTACCTTTCTCCAAATCTATGCGAAAGAGCAGGAAATGACTAGATCTCATCATCGATCCAGTACACATAGAATAGGTCTGAGACGATCACGTGGTCCTGTGTCCAGACTGAAAAATCGATAATCTGCATGACCAAAACAAGCATTCCAAATACATTTTCCAACCAACAAATTACTTCCAGCACAGCCACACTCATAATTAAAAACGTGGATCAATAGAATAGAATACTAAGCCAAGGATAATGGCCTCCATATGGCGCCGAATAATCCCCCAACGCGTGGCCAACACCGGCTCACAACTACGCGATCACCAAGCCAACGAGCGCACCTTTCTCTCCTGGACCCGCATGGGCCTCGGCTTCGCAGCTATGGCTCTAGCCCTCGGGCGTCTGGATGCAGTCGATCGCATGCTCTCGTCTGCCCTGTCAAGCAGCAAATTGAACCTGGTCGTCGGCTCGGATAATACCACAGCCACAGTCGCCGCCACTCCAGCGCCCGTGCAGACACGCGATGTCGACCGCAAAAACGGCCAAGAACAACATCCCAGCAGCTTGTTATTTTTCGACCACAACGGCGGATTTTCTGCCATGACGTTCTGTCAAGCCATTAGTATCTCATCCTTTGTGTATGGTATTTTTCGATACCTGTCTGTTCGGAAGAGTTTGCTCAAGGGGCAGTTCACCCCTGCTGTCTGGGGGCCTGTTCTTATGACGTCTGGGTGTCTGGGGGTGTTTGGGACTATGGGTATGTGGGTTGAACAGAAGAATGCATCGAGGATGTCACGACATGACTCCTGATGATTACTGCCAGACGGGATTGACTGTCCATGAATAGGAGAATGTATGTATCATTTAAAAGCATAAATAAGACTGGGCGCTCCTTGAAAGCATTCTCAAACCACTCACAGCCGACTAGAGATAGATATGCATGTTCAGAAAAGTGCCATGTGATGGCGAGAACATGTTAAGATACAATGGTAGACAATAAAGCATCAAGAGATGATATAAATTTCGTATGACTATCGTAAAGATAGTAAGTACTGTAAGGAAAACGAGTATGACTAGATCCAGGAGGCTAGTCAAGACCGAATCGTGGAACCCCTATTCATAGAGTAGGTAGTTGTATTTTTCTAAAACCCAAGTCATCGGAGACGAACCAAGTTCTGAGTTGCATGCTCTTTATCTCGTCCTCTGAGCAAAGGCAACATTTGATAGACTTCATGGGCGTGTTCTACGCTGAGGTCTAGCCAAAGATAGGCCAGAACCAAGGCAAACGAACTAGATTAGCCAGTCGGCTTTGACAATACTCCATGAGAGTTAGATTGGTCCATACCGGAGGTGGAGTAGTACTGATGCTAGATTAGGTGAACCTCTAGTGTCTCGAATATCCTTCAACTCATGGGGGAGAGATGGAAGTGAGGAGCGATGTGTCATGGCGCCGACGATGACAACCATTAAGCATTCGCCATTGCTCGCGGAGGTCTGCTGCCGGTCCATCGAGTGTGGCAGTTTGCTCCCCTCCACAGAATGTAGAAGTATATAGTTAAAAGGCTTGAACTCTCCGGTGCCTGAAAGTCTCAGCATGTAATGTATGGAACTTGGCTCTGGCTTCCCCAATACTAAGGTCGAGCAAACATAGGTGGGCCATGTGCTTGGCCCTTGGTGCAATTTCGCGGGGCATTTTGGAGGATGAATGCTTGGAGTACCAATGTGAAGATCGTGATGTCGACAAGACCTATAGCTTGGAGACTATACCTCAGTAGAAAAGTGCGAGTAGTCCGATAGCTTCATGATGTTTCAGGAGGGGGACAAATATATACCATAGACCTCATGCCGATGCAGACTTGCGTTCATAGGTTTGCAGACGGTGAGAGGGGGCATGACGGTAGTCCCAGGGACAGATATATAAGTATTGTGGAATGCCCAAGCGAGTGATGGATGGCTGACTATATTACCAATTCAGAAGCAACCGCTAGTCGGATGAGGGCCTTCTTATAGACTAGCTCACACAAAGAGTCTCAGAGCTGCGCAAAGGACTTCAAGGAACAAAGAAGTGGCGAGGTAGTCGCGAGGTAGTCGCGTGCCATTATAGGAAACGCCCATATGTACTATGTTCGTGTAGTGAGGACAGGCAAAACATTCTCTGGGACTTTTCCTCTGTTCATTGAAATATATTGCACGCTAGTGTCTGTCACTGTTTTACCATTTAACCGTCGAACTTTTCATTCTTCGAAACATGAGCATAGTACTGCTGTGCTGACACAGACACTTCGAGTTAATGGTTCTGTGTCATAATGACTATTTCGTGGACGGCGTGGAAAAAATAGTAGCAAACAAAAAGGGATTTCGAAACCCGAGTAAAGAGCTGCCCATGTTCAAGATCAAGGAGTTTCAGCCACATTATACACCAACTTCTGCCCGCTAACCTTGTCCTCCTTCAGCAATTGCATTCCCTCCAGCACGTCCTTTAATCCATCGGCACAAACCTTAACCGGGTGTACCTTGACCTTGCCCTGTGCAATCAAGGGCTCAGAGAGATTCCAGAACATCTCGACGAATTCTCTGTCTGCAGGTATCGCGGGAATTTTGAGATCGCCGAACTGAACTGGCTCTCCAATACCAGTGTAGCCTAGAGTAGCGCGATCGTTGACGTTCTCACGCTCGATTTTGCTGTCCAGCAAATTACTATACTCGCCACCCTTGGTTGAAAGAGCATTGTCGCAGAACTTGGCACTGTCATCCAGAGAGATAGTGTCAAAGGCGAGTCTGAGATTATCATTGGTAGCTTCGCGGATAGCCGCGGCGGAATTGGGATCGCGGTAGTCATACACAGCATCTGCGCCGAGCTTCTTGACAAAGTCGAAGTTGTGGGGCGAGCAGGTAGTGATGACATGGTAGCCCGAAAGCTTGGCATACTGAATAGCCAGCGAGCCAGTGGCAGTAGAGCCGCCGTAAATCAAGATCGGTTCCGGCTGGGAAATGGGCTCAGTTGGCAAGGCTAATTTCAGACTTTGGTAGAGGCCTTGGCCAACGGTGGTAATGCCGACACCTAAGGTGGCAGCCTCTTGGAAGCTTAGTGTGTCGGGTATGTGCATCTGGATATCGCCCTTCGCAACGATATACTCAGCGAAGGCGCCGTCTTCGAGCTCCAACATGTTCGCGCCATGGGTCACGCCGCAGATTCGATCACCTTTGCGGAAAGATTTCTTGACATCCTTTCCTATTTCCTCGACAATCCCGGAATAGTCACATCCGGCGAGACATCCAGTGAGTCCCAGGTCCCACTCAACATGTTTCCAATCGGTGGGGTTCAGTGCTACGCTGACCGTTTTGATCAGAATGTAGTCATCACGAAGCTTAGGTAGAGGGCGGTCGGAGACGAGGGATAGCTGCTTGGAAGACGTGTAAACAACTGCTTTCTGAGGCATTTTGAAAGCGCGGAATATAGTATGCGAGAATCATTGGGAAAGGAGGGGGTCAGCATTTATTACGGACAGAGAAAGGGAGGGGCATTGGGGGATTAGGGTTCAGACGGGGGAACAATATGTAAGATCTTGGCGTCGCCCCCAGTCGGAGATATACGTATATTGTTTTGGTCACTGGAACAAAGACGAAGGACCGGCAAGTTGATGACAAATCGAGCCGACCTTAGTAAGATGACTAATCCACCAGTTCATAAGCTAGTTCCATCGCTTCATCTCCACCTTTCCTACTCCAACTACTTGCCTTCCTCGGCTCAAGAGATAATGTCCTAATTGAGTAACCCAGGTGAGTTGGCCATCTCTGGTATCCCCTCTCTTGGTATAGTTTTACTAAGACCAATTCCAGCGATTGATAGTTTTCTTGGCAATTATACCACTGAAGAGAAAAAGTCATCAGCGGGTTGATATCAGGAGCCAAGAGATTGCTTTGTCCAATCTGACCAATGATTGCGAGGTTCTAAATATGTGGTGGACCGGTTTAATGATATCCCGATGTGCATACAAAGCATTTGATTAGAAAGCACAGAAATATCACTTTCATTCAGCGTTGCAGACAACCACACCGATAAGCCGGTGTGGTTCTATGCTCTTCCACGATGACTCCTTCCCCAAGGGAGCGTGTTTCTCGGGCCTGCGAACATTGTCGTTCGCGGAAAATTAAGTGCAACGGTGAACAGCCATGCAACGCCTGCTCCCGAAATCCTCAAAGATGCGTCTATCGGACGGGTAGCATACGTAACAGGAAAAGTCGCCAAAACAGAGAACAACCGCGAACTCCAGCAACGTTACTACCTGCCCCACAATCTCCAGCGATGCCTGGGGATAGTCCAAATATCCGCCTCGTTGACGATCCGGCCCACTACAAGCGGCAGTACGAGTTGAGGGCCGGCATTGGAGTATCCAATCCCGAGACCGGAAATTTCCAATTCTACGGTGAGGACGCCTGATGTATCTTGAAGACCTTGATCAATGCTGACCATGTTCAGGCCCGTCGTCGGGATGCGCCTTCCTGCAAAGGATTTATCAGCGAATTCAAAAGTCGCCCTCTCGGGAATCACTACTCAGCTGTCGAACGGGGCCGATCCCGGATGGCTTACTGAAATGGGGCGTGGAGAGGTTCATGTTCACAGCTGATGCCGATGGAGACCTGCGCCGGTCACGGTTGGCGGCCGAGGCATTCCTCCCTCAAGCGCTAGGGGATGTGTTTATTGAAGCATATTTTAGAATCGTCCACCCCCAGATGCCAGTGCTAGTGTATACGGAGATCATTGATTCTTGGAAGCAGATGTGGGAAACTCCGATACGAGGTCGGCCGGTGAAGAACCAAGAAATTCTATTCATGGTCTTGGCTCTAGGGGCTCGTGTTATCAGGTTGAAAAAAAGCGAGCAAGAAAACCGAGCGGATGAATGGGCCGAGTACTTTTCGAGTCGAGTGTCCGAAGGCTCTATCTTCATGCAGGAGCCAAGTGTCAAGGGGGTAAACTTGATGCTATTGAAGGTACGCATAACCCAAGCTTCCCTTATCTGGATGTATGTTGACATCCCAGGCCATGTATTCGTTGCAACTCATGCGGCAGAACGATGCTTATTTGTATCTGGGCCATGCTACTCGAACTGCCATGGTCTTAGGTCTCCATCGATCCCAAGTGACTTGCGGTCGAGAACCACATTTGCATCGGTTACGTCATACCTTCTGGATCATGTATGTCTTCGAGCGGTTGTCGTCTGTGTATATGGGCCGACCTTCCTCGTTGTCCGACAACCAGATTGACACTGCGTATCCCGAAGATATCCCATGTTACATGGATGAGCCTTTTCATCCACCGGCAGTTGAATGCACGTGGACTAGGGTTATGGCTGACATTGCCAAACTCGCCGACCACATTTCAGTGGACGTTTACTCTCCCGCCAGCATCAAAAGTCTTGCGGACACGGCAAAGGTGGAACAGACTCTCCTCGAATACGATGCAGCCTTACAAGCCACCACCCGATGTCTGCCTGAGTACTTGCACTTCTTTGATGAGTCCGTACCCGTCGGCGAAGACTGGCAAGAAATTCAGCGCCTGAGTCTGGGATTCGCCTATAACATTGTACGCATGCTTTTATACCGACCGGCCTTAGTTTTAACGACGTTCTTCACCTCCACGAGTGAAGCACAACGGATCGCTGCAGGCTGTATTCGTCTACAAGAATGCATCGACAACTCGACGGCGGCAGCGCGGAATTTGATCAGTTTGGCCCACGACGTCTATTTCCGGCGGTTTCCCGATATCCGGTACGACGGGGCGCTGGCTTCGTACATGGTCTCAGCCATCATGACCTTACTCTACAACGTGATGAACCTGGGAACAGAACCGGACAAGGCACATGAAACATTCGCCATGGTGGAGCAGGGCATCAGATGCTTAGATGATATTGAGCATACTGGGTACACTGTGACAAAGATTCTAAGTATGGACTTGATGAAGGTGGCCAAGCAGGCGGTGTTGGCCGCGGATCCAGTGGTAGACACGAACCAAGTTTTAGTCGATTCGTTTCCTTGGTTAGAGTATGATTCCCTTCCCATGCATTTGAACCGATCATTTATCTGACTTGACAGTGATTTCACTCCAACCACTACGGTGGATACCAATCCTGTTCCCACGCCCTATATATATCCTGAAGAAGAGGGGACCTTTCCTGTGCTTGGAACACTGGCTTCAGATGTTGCTCTGCTGTCGGGCTCTCAAGTGAACTGCCAGTGGCTTAGCAATGGGCTCGATCCACGGAGCATTCCGGGATGCTTGCATTGAGTAGGTCAAGGAAAGCCAGCTGGACCGAAACACCGAGGCCAAGACGACCAACCACAGGTCCCCAGCCCGGCTCATAGCGCTTGCATTGACCAAATTGACCCTTCGTTGTGGACTACATCATGAACGACCAGGCCTATCGCGACGACCGATCTCTGGCGCTCAATGTAATCCAGCCCCAGGCCGAAAACCCTCATTACAAATGGCCTGTGAACCACCCTTGAACCCCCAAGCCGAGAGTGGAAGACTATACACCAAGTACTATGCTGGGTTACTTTCACTCCAGCAATGCTGTGTAGGAAAGCGACCGGGCTCCAAGGGCTCTCCCCTGGCTTCGCCATGATCTTGTCACCAACAGATCTCATCAAATACCAACCCTTCCACAAGCAACTCCCCCGCACCAAATTGCGTTACCTCGGCCCGTTCATCGGAAAGACTTCTTTATTGGACGACGTGTCAATCTCCATCCAATCCAGGGCTACATGCCATGTTATACCTACCCCGTCACCAGCGAAGATATAATACTCGACTTCGGTCAATTATCCTTTTTATGCACAAGTTGTAGTGAGTGTACTTAGAACGAGGCATAGATATAAAAATAGAGACAAACTAGTCGAAGGCTAATACCAAACCGACCAATCGCACGGCCTAACTACATATTTATACGAGGGAATAAAATCATCCAGTAAACAAATACCGCATTCAGGGGAGGGGCCTAGTAGACGCGTCTTACCTGACTCCCAGAACCCTTTTACGAAGTGGCATTCTTTTCCTAAACTACCTACTACTGCTGCTACAGATCTACCTACCGGATTCTGTTCACGGGGTACAGATATACTGCATCCACAAGCACAACATCCTAGAACAATCACGAGAACGAGAACAAGAACAAAATGGAAATGCAAAGCAAAAGCACAAGCACGAATAACAACGAAAACGAAAACAAACCAACACCTCCATCCCCATCTATCCCCTCTCAAACCAACATCTAGTACTACTAAAAGCGTCCACAAAACCAATAAGTCGAAACCCGGATACCGCACGGAAAAACCCAATGATGAAAGGTTCCCTGGCCACAATAGACACGAGACCAGGGAAAGCAAATGTTAAGGCATCTGGGGAGCATTTTCCTGGGCCAGAGGACGCGACCCGGTAGCACGACGAGCACGTCTACGGAAGAAGACGCGCTTAGCCCATTTCCAGAGTTCAACACCCATGAAGAAAATGATGGCTTCGATGAAGACAATGCCCCATTCCCATGAGATACCGCTGTGTTTGAAGACGATCCTGTTGATGACGGGGATGTACAGGATCGGGAAAGTCGTGATGAAGCCGGCCATGATGGACCAGAAGAGGAAAGGATTGCGCCAGACGTCGTACATCCATTGCGTGAAGTAGCGCTTGGATTTGGGTTGCATGCGGAAGAAGGAGCGGCGCATGTTGACCATTTCCCAGGCGAGGAAGAGGGCGAACCAAGTCAGGCAGACGAAGGTGGTTGCGCGGGCGCGGAAGACGAGCTCGCATTCTTCGGACCATTCTCTGTTGCAGCCGCGGGCGAGGTTGCCGTCGCCGAAGCCCCACATGCGGATTGAGAAGGCCGAGAGGCAGAGGGCTGCGGTCCAGAGGCCGTAGACGAGGATGTCGATGATGACTTCCCAGGTGAAGATGCCGGCTTTGTCTTGTGGCGGGCGGTCCATGATGTCTGGGGCGGCGACTTCCATGCCGAGACCCATGTCAGGCATACCGGAGGTGATCATGATGATCCAGATGATTTCAACGGGGGAGAGGGGGAAGACGGAGCGGCCGTCCAGGTCTTGGAAAGCGAGACCGATGAGCAGGGTGCAGGCTTGGGCGATGTTCTCGGAGAGGAGGTGGAGGACGAATTTTTGGATGTTATCGAAGATGCGACGGCCTTCTTCGACTGCGTTGAGGATGGAGGCGAAGTTGTCGTCTGTGAGGATGATATCGGATGCGTCTTTCGCGACATCGGATCCGGCTTGGCCCATGGCGATGCCGACATCCGCGTGCTTGAGAGATGGGGAATCGTTGACACCGTCGCCGGTCATGGCGGCGAAGCGTCCGCGACGGTGGAGCGCGTCAATCATGCGGACCTTGGTCTGGGGAGCACAGCGTGCAATGACTAGCGGTAGGGTGGGGAGTTCGTCAACTTGGTCATCGGTGAGTTTATCAAATTGACCGGCAGTCATGACCATGGCGTCGGCCACATCGGCTGCCACTGTGCTGAGATCGGCAGGGAGGATTCCCACTTGCTGTGCGATGGCTTTGGCGGTTCCCGGGTGGTCGCCAGTTACCATGTGGACTTCAATTCCGGCACGGTAGCAGGCTGCGATCGAGGCTGCTGTTTCTGGGCGCGGAGGGTCATACAGACCGATCAGTCCGAGGAAGCAGAGATCCTTCTCGACATCCTCACGCTTGACTTCGGAATCTTCGAGCAGACGGCTCTCTTCTTTGTACGGCCGGTGGGCCAAGGCCAACACGCGGAGACCAAGTTTAGCGAGCTCTTCCATGTTTTCAAGAATCGTGTTGCGGTGGCTATCAGTCATCGGCACAGGTGTGGACGAGTCCTGATCCCAGATAACAGTGGTGCATGTATCAATGATACGCTCGACAGCGCCCTTGGTGAAAACCATGGAACGTTCCTCTTGTGGAGTGACCTTGGTGAAGATGACGGACATCTTCTTGACAGTGGAATCAAAGGGGTACTCTGCTTTCTGGTGCCACACAGCGCCTTCACCTTTAGTCCATCGGTCACGATTCCAGTTGAACCGCGAGGCAAATACTTCGATGGCAATTTCGGTTGGTTCACCACGAGCGCGCCACTCTCCTTCGTCTGATTTATAGACATGAGACAAGTTCGCCATGGATGCCACGTCGAGGAAGTCCTCCAACTGGCGGTTCCCCGGGATGAGATCCTCGGGTTGCGCCGCCGGTTCCCCTTCCTTTTCATCATCAAAGTGCGCCGGAGACACCGGAGTGAATGTTACATCACCAACGGTGGGATTGAAAGGTTCGTTGGAGGTGCCAACGGAGTATGTGCCTTTCGAGGGAATCCACGCTTTTTTGACAACCATCTTGCCCTGAGTCAAGGTACCCGTCTTATCGGAACAGATATCCGTCACTGCACCAAGGGCCTCGAGAGAGTCTAGCTTACGAACAATGACATTCCGCTCCACCATGCGCTTCGTGCCCACAGCCATCGTGATGGTAAGAACGACCACCAAGCACGCAGGAATCATACTAAGACCAGTTCCGACCGCATATAAGATAACCTCGTTGTTGTCACTGAACAGATTGGCAGCCATGACAACGATCGCGAAGAGCACGGCGACTCCGAACAGAAGTATAGCCAGTTTTGACAGCTTCCTCTGCAGCGGAGTTCCAACATTGACACCAAGAAAACGGCCGACAGCGTCAGTTCCAGTAAGAGTCCACGCCTGGACATACCACCGCTTCTTGGTCTCTCCATTGGGGCCACGCTTCACTGGGCGCTTCTTACTGTTGCTAGCCCGCAGCGCGGCAGCAATAGAACCAATTTCAGTGGACATACCGGTACCGACAACCACACCCCGGGCACGGCCACGAGTGACCGTGCTGGAGCTATAGGCAATGTTCAGACGGTCGCCGGGGCCAGTGTCCTCCTTGAAAGTGGTGTCGTATTCTTTCTGGACGGGGAGTGACTCTCCGGTGAGGAGGGCTTCATCCGTCTCGAAGTTCACGGCTTCGACCAATCTGGTTGGATTTCTCTGTTAGCCACTATTCAACTTAATTCCGGTATACACAGAGGACCTACCTGATATCTGCCGGAACTGTATCACCCGTTCGCAATTCAACCATATCACCAGGAACGATCTCCACGGAGGGCACCGAGAAGGTCTGACCATCTCGGGAGACTGTACCGGTTGGCGAGCTCAGCGAATGCAACGATTCCATGGTCTTTTCGGCGGCATACTCCTGAAAGAAGCCGACGACGATGTTCAACACAATCACGGCGGAGATGAACCCGCCTTCAATCCATGACTTGATACCGAAACTGACCGCCATGGCCAGTATCAGGACCTACAACGACGAATTGGATCAGATTCTGGGAGCTCCTATACAACGAAGGGGGGGATCATGACAAAGGAAAGTGGGTCCCTTAACTAGCATCATTGCGTTGGCGACCTGGCGGACGAGGATTTTAACCACGGAGACGCCTTCGCCTTCTTCCAGCTTGTTGGGACCATACTGGCCAAGACGTTGTTTCGCCTCCTCCGTGCTCAAACCCTCATCGATTCGAGTGCCGAGTTCTCTGAGCACGACATCGTACGGAAGACTATGGGCCGGTTGACTCAAGGGAGAGTCTCCGGACCCAGAGCCAGTGTTCTTTTCGCCCGTCATGGGTGAGGAAGCTTTGCTGTGCCCCTATGCAGACGTATCTACTGACGTAGGTCAGATCGTGGAACGATCGATACTGATGGGGGGGGGGGGGGGGAAAGGAATTCGATTCTCTACGAAGTGGGAGGGGATCGAGACTTTTTAAGTCATCCCTAACGAGCCTACAATGAATTGGCCAAGATGTTCGAGGGGATCCGATTTTTAGCCTTTGGCTGAATTCAGGACGTGCCATTGCCTAGACATGTAGCATGACAGTTATTGGAGGAGGAGCGGGGAGCGCCTTGGCGCCCAGACCAACGGATCATATACGGGGGGATTGGCAACAGGAAGAATTTGGGACCGATGACGAATTCGTCGAGGTGGATCATCATTCATGGCACCAAAAACGAAGCCCTACCAATTTGAATCAACCCCATGGGCACGTGCTCCGCCAGTCACCGCTTTTGCCACCCATTTATTTCATTGGATTTTTTCCGTTCCGCCTGCCAAGAACAACAGGCACGATTCTTCGTTAACCGAACTTCGTATTTATTTTTCCTCCCCCCACTACGTGAATGCAACGATACCGGTGGGGAGCGCACAAATTTCTGTGCTTGGCACGACTACTAGTAATGCACCTTCTCGACTCGGTTATGATAGCCCTCAGCCGTTCAATTCTGAACGGTCTCGAGCCGGTCGGTGTGTCTTGCATGTTGCCAATTCATCTTGGCTTAGATCTATCAACTCCTTCGGAAGAGCATCCATGCCAGATAGGGTACTCACGCAGAACCTTTGACAGAATACTGACTGGACCTCGATCGTTGGGCGGGATTTACTACCGATTGGAGGGCCTTTTCAGAGCTTATTTCTCCACTCTGGAGTCTGGTCCCCGGACAGTTTTCGTAGAGAACAGCAAGACACACATGGCAATCCGTCGGAACACCAAAGGATTGTCAACACGTGAGTGGTCCGATGCCATGAAATTGATTCACAAAGAGGTCATTGGTCGGCCTCAGTGATAGAAATCCGCAGATACGGACAGCCAAAACCTTCTTTGCGATGCAACGTTCTCGATCACTCGATGCCGCAGTAGACGGAATATGGATTCTGGCACCGACCGTTGTCAATGGGACCACGAGTCAGTTTGCTATTAGTCCTGTTCAGAACTATCCGCATATACGGACCCTGGTGTTCACTCGCGATTGTGTCAACCGTGAGGCGTGTTCCAGATGCTTACCCTCCGGTTGCCCTCCGATTGCCGATCCGATCCTCTACCGAGGTCGTCCAACCTGACGTATATCATCTAGAATCTTGATCGGTCCTCGCCGTCTAATTATAGTCACCACGGACCGACAAAGGCTCTGACCACCGGTTACACGTAGTTGGATGCATCCTTGCACAAGTAGCTAATGTCAAGGCCGCTCCAATGGACCTCTACAATTGGCATCGAGAGTCTTACATTATGATGTCTCAAATCCAACAAGGATCGGGGAACTTATGTTCCATAATGAGTTGGTGTCTTTCGTCATTATTGCATTGGCACACGATAGGTGTCCTTCTGCCAAGAAAATCAACTCTGATTTCGCTTATCGCCATCAAGCTTCTTCTTGTTTCACAGCTTATACTCACCCGACAGATAATATTCTATGTGCTTTCAAACCTGCTTGTTGGGATTGGAGATAACAACTATAGTATCCGAATAGTCTTATAAATCGTGAATCAGAGGTAGGAAGTGGAATACTTCTATTGGTGGAATTAGCGTGAGATACATCGTCATAAGAGTTTTAGGAAATCCAGCTTGTAATTAAGGCAAAGTGTGTAGCACGGAGTAAATGGTTAGAGCCCTATGAGTACTTTCAAGGCCATTCCTGATTCTACGAGGTTGTCAGCATGTTGCCTAGACGACCATAACTGCTAATGGTACTGAAGATGTTCTCTACACAGCTGGGCAAAATCAGCACCCGAACGGAACTATTCAATCCGGATAACAAGCTCCATAGCACGTTCCTGAGGAAGAAATCCACATTTTAGGAGAGTAATCAAACAGTATACGCAAAAGGCCGAGATATGAACTGCAAGAGAAAGTAATAGGAACAGAACAACTACATTCACAATTCAAGGTGTATCCCAACAAACACTTGGGTATGTACAATGGGATATGTAGTTGGCAATACATCGCATTAATGCCGTGCACCTTCTCAATCATCACCATACGAAGGCCTTCTCCTATGGAAATTGGTGTTGGCTTATTCAGGGACATATACCTGGAATCTCAAAGGGAACTGCCACTACATATTGGAAAGGCCCTTCCACGGCCTTTCAATCTGTAGCTGTTGTAATCCAAGATTGCAACCACCACCAATCCGATATAAGTTCTTATTGGCACGTATCCCTTTCATATAAATGAGAAATGTCTGATACTCTTGCTTCCTTGCCCTCCTTCAATTTGGCTTGGGCCAGTCAATCGGCTCAGGACAGAGTAGGAGGTATCCTTGCCACCTTAGGTCAATTCCCATGTACGGCCAGCCGTCGTTAGTGTGGTTCACATATATGTGGAGCAGCTATTGGTCCTCCTACAAAAGCCCTGACAGCAGCACACTACGTGGCTGGGACGCAACCAAGTGATCTCGGAGTTGCGACTGGTACAATTTCGATACCAGGCGGGAGCTTCATACAGTTAAGAAAATTGCAATCCATCCAGACTACACCGGTCGCTGCGAAGATACCTGGAGCCATGACATTGCTGTTCTCACCCTAGTAGCACCCATACAGTACAATAATTATCAGAAGCGATGCGCATTGCCAGACTGGCTCCCCGCTGCGCGTCGGCAGTGTGTCCTTGCTGGATAGTGCGAAAGATTTAGCAATAGGCCCCTGAGTAATACTCTTTCATAGATACAGCCGTTGGTTATTGATCCACATGAATGCAAGCATGCGTATGCAGATAGGCCGTGGGGTAATTCTCAATTATGTACTGTGTACAGAGGTGGGATCGGCACCTGCCATAGTGATGCTGGTGGTCCACTTGTATCAAATAATAGTGTTATCATTGAAGTGTCTAGTTGGGGCATGCCGTGTGCACTAGGTCTCCTAGATGTTTATGCTAATGTATGTAAATCTACAGGGTTTTATTAGAAGCCAGATGTAATTTGAGCATGGTGGTATGTATGTGGGGAACCTAGGTTCTTATCATGAGGGGTTAGATTGAGGCTATATATATACTTGACATAGAATCTATTGATATACTTAAAATTATTTGGAGGGATGATTCACATGACCCACCACTTTAGCCCACTTATCTGTCCCTATATCGTCTTCTGCCTCTTTAGCCTTAATTTCTTCATGGAGATAAATCGGCAAATTGACGACCAAAAACAGCGTTAACTGCGGCCGTTCTTGATAATCCGATCAGGACAATATACTACGTAGTAGACACTGGATAGACATGTCTTTCTCAGAAGCTTCGAATGCAATTGGTCTAATTATCCGAAAATAATAGAGAATGTTACGTCGAACCCAGCGTCTTAAGGACCTCGCAGCCTTCTCTAGCTACATACTTCTCCAGTATAGGTTCAATGGATGGATAGGCTAATCAATCCAGAGCCGTACGGTACGGTACGTACATTCTGCTTCACACCACTGAAGATGTGTATCTTTCCGGTATCAATAATTACCCGAAGCGTATTAATACCCGAATACCCGCCATTCATTCAAACCGGCGGGGATCAACGACCATATCGCCGATGAAACCCCATGGATTCTAGATCAAGCTCCCATAGTGGTAGAGCCACGCGCTCCTCGCTGGCATGTCTACCCTGTCGCTCGCGTCACTCAAAGTGCGATGGTAAACGTCCTCGCTGTACGCGCTGCGCTGAAACCGGACAGGAGTGTAACTATGCACGATCTCGTCGCGGTGGGCTCGACCGCGCAGCCCTGGCTGATCGTCGTCGACGACTTGCAGCGGGAGAGAGAACATCTCCAACTCCTGACTCGAGTGGTCAACGATATGCAACGATGCAGCAGACCCAGGAGCACCCCGCTCCATTGATGGTCGAAGATCTTCACCATGAGCCCGGCGAAACGATCAGGGTTGGCGATGTCATCTTAGGCATCTCGCTTCCGGGCACAGGCACCGCCCATCTTGGTGGCATTGAGGACGATTCCTTGATCAATGCATATTATGAGAAATTCCATGGATGTCACCCCTTTCTCTTACCCCAGAAACACCTCGCAAGACTGTATGAAGATCCCCACAGACAGTCCAGCTTCGAACCTCTTCTAGCTGTGATGCGCTTGATCGGATATATCTACACCTCGCGGGAATGGTCAATATCGTTGAGAGACCACATTGACGCTTGCTTTCTGCAAGCATCATCATCTGATCCTGTTATGGTCCAATGTCGACTCTTATTGTCTATGGCTTTATTCTGGCACGACTATAAGGACGCGGCCAAACTGGAGATGGACGCTGCCACTAGTCTTGCAGTTGATCTGAAGATGTTTCTGTCGGACTTTGCGGCGTCGCATGGGCGCGACGATCCCGTGCTGAGGGAATGCTGGAGGCGGACATGGTGGATGTTGTACATCATCGACGCCTATTACACCGGTACGCTGGGGACCATGAATTTTCGAGTTGCGAATATTACGTCTACGGTGGAACTACCTTGCGAAGAGCTGGAATACGAGTCCGGAGTAAGTATTGACACCCACAGCTCCCTTGGATGCCTCCTTCCGAGGTTCTAGGTGAGTCGAGATAGCTCACCTGGCGCCAGAATATACCCGAGCCGCGCACCCTGCAAGAGTTCAACTGTCGGGAATTCTCCGCCGAGCCCATTCACTTCTCATCTTTTGCATATCTCATCGGAGCCGTACAATGTGCAGGATCAGCGATAGCCGTAGCACCAAAGATCGCAACCAAAGAAGACTCGACGCACGTCGTCCAAGCTGCGGACTGTAGTCTGGATGGATGGCGATTGTTATTGCCGAAAGATCGGAAGCAGGTCATGGATAAGGACGGAAAGATCGACGAGCTAATGTTTCAAGCCCATTTGATCATTGATGTGTAAATTCCCCCTCTCCTCCTGCCCACATTCCGCCTTGCAACTTGCAACACTTGTAAGGTCTCCTCGTAGTCCTAACGCATTTAGGTCCACCATCGGGTTACACCGACCCTTCTCAGCCCTGAAGTTCAATGCCGTGGAGAATGTGTCAAGCTGTGCCCGAGAGCCACCCCTCGACGCACCGATCCCAGATCTCGTTAATGTACACACCGTGCGCGTGCTACGAGCCATCGAGTCCCAGATCCGGCTTTTGGCGCTACCACTCCCTGAATTTCACCATACGCCATTTACCACCTGCATGGTGAGTGAGGGAACGCTAGCGCTACTGTCAGCCTGCACTACTCTACTGAAAGGTACCAACTTGTCAACCGCAAGAGATCAGATCCGGATGACACTGGGATGTCTTAAGGTGCTGGGCGAGGTGTGGCCGAGAACCGCAAGGAATGTGCGGGAGATACAGACGATCGCTCAAACAGTGCTTGGAATTGGGTCGGGGGTGAGTAAGAGCAGTGCGACACCTAGCTCCAGCACTGGCCCGTCTAGCGGTGGAGGAGACGAGAGTTTTGATCTAGCCAGCTACGTACCGAGCAACGACACAACTAATAGCTCTTCCCTTGGCTCTATCGAGGATCTTTGTGGTTGGTACAGTCTCGGCGAGCTGAGTGACATTTCATGGGGGTTGGGCAATGGATCATAAGGTCATGGCCTGCAAAGGTAGTTTTCATCAATCTTTTCATATAATGTAATGCAGTATGTTAAATATTATCATGACCAACAAGCTTTGTGGATAGCTTTTACACCCAATAATGGAGGTTCACAATCCACCGAACCAATATTAGGTACGCTCAAGATCGAACAGCAACAGATACTTATGTTGCACTATGAGCTAGATGAATACCAAATCACCAGTACACTTCAATGACCGAAAGAAGCTGGTTTTTTATCTCTTTCTCTCTCTCTGTTCTTTTTGAAGTACATCAAACATGATAACTTGATTGACCACAACACCAAAGGAGCTATCATACCCACACTCCAGGCTTGCTGTTAAAATTTTAGCGGAAAGCTGGAATGAGAAAAATGCTATATTTTGCATATCCCGCCAATAGTATAGCGTTGATAACTGTACCGCACTGCTTTGAGTTTTGGTGAATCTTGCAGGGGCAGATGGGGGCAATGCTATGAGGGCGAGAGGAACGAGGGTGGACAGCAATGTTCGCCACGTGGCCGTCTAGAAATCGACTGCGGGACGGTTGACCCTACCAATTATGATGCTACAGTTGTTCATCAGCCGAGCCTGTCTTTGCCGTTGATGGTCTCGCGCTGCGTTCTGCAGAGACCAGGGACAGTCCGATACTACGATCTTGACTTGTAATAGTAGTTCCCGGAGAAAAGTTTCCGATTTGAACATACTCAAAGTTAATCACGACTTATTGGAAATCATGTCAACATAGGCCAGGGCAGAAGAATAGCGCGTCATCATACGGGGATTCAGCAGTTCGGGAACCATATAGGAGAATAAATTAATATAACACAGACACACAATGCAACCACTACCATGACTTGAGTCAACGAAGCCTTGACATTGCAAGTCGCATTTCGATTGTCTCATTCATGTACGGAGCAATAACAATTAAAAATGACATAGGGGCCTGTTGCTGTTCTAGGCCCCCCTGCATCATCGATCGGGCTTTCTCCGATTAATTCCCTATTGTCGACAGTAACCCAGCGTGGCCTGGGTATAGAGACCAATACTAACAGGTAGATCTCTGGGTGATTCGAATGACTGTTTGTCGGCGCTTCTGGAGCGTTGGCCCACATTGTCTAAGCCTCGCCAAGATGCAACTTTCAATGGCTTGGGCGGGGGGAAATCTGGGGTTATCATGCTTGGGTCTCCAAAAGTGCGGTATGTACCAAGCAGCAACTGAACAAGACTGGCTGCATTCAGATGTATAGTATCATGGTATCAGATAGCCTACACAGTCCCATGTCTACGCATTCCCCTGATTTTATTTATTGGGATTTTCTTTGCCACCCCTGGTAAGCCTTGTCACGAATCATTCCGCTGTTAGGCGTGGAGTAGTGATTCTTTCTCATCATGGTGTATCGAGTACGAGAATCAGAGGGAGAAGTAAAGACGGTGCGAGAGGAATACTTATAGATCACGTATGGTGGCGCTAAGCGGCAAATAAACACTTGTCCGAGGTAGAATTATAGCGGTATAGCATTGGATGGCTGCGATACCACAAATAATGGGGGTTAATGACTTCGATGAATTAATTCGCGGAACGAGGTTCTTTCCACAAAGCCAATGAGATATGCTGGGTAAACGAGTAGTAAACGAAAATATGATGGCATTCATGGACCAGGACCAAAAGAGGCGAGAAGCTGTGGTTTTGCCCCACTCCCGACAACTTCCTAAAACGGAAGTTGAGGCGGAAGTTGGAAGTTGAGGGCTAAAAACACACTGACATCTTGGCCACTAAGCTACTTGGAGTGGAAAAATTCGTCGATAGTGTTAGTGGAGAGATGTGCGATTCAATTGCAGCTTCCGGCTAGAAGCTATTGGCCACCTTGTGGGCATGTTCCGAACCGGTTCTTCCTAATAGGCAAGGCTTTTCGACGCCTTCCAGAGTGCGGATCGTGGTGTTTTGACGATGCATCGGTAGTTAAAAATTTCTTGAGGATTCCTTGAATCGATTAGTAAAAGAAATGCCGAACGTGGTATAAAACAGGATCCCCCCAGTGCAGACTGTATCTTTGTCAATTTTCCAAAGCTAACACCAGCCAGCTATGGCACCCATTGCAGATACACCACTCAGTGGATCTGATCCAAATATGGAGAAGTCCGCTGGAGAGACAGGCTCTCCAAGTCTGGGGGCACCACAGTCCCCATCACAATTAGAGCAGCAATCGGACTTAGCAGATCTCGAGCGCCTTGGTCGAGAGCGTCCTGCATGCTTCTCTAATACTTGGTCGGAACTGACTTTTGCATTCTCCATTATCATGTCCCAGATTCTTGCGGTATGAAGCTTGTCGCTCACGTGCTAGTCAAATATCTCAGAAGAGCTAATTCATGCATCGTTAGGAATATTACATATCTGGCTCAAATGTTCTCGTTCCTACGCTGGTCAAGGAGTTGCACATCCCAGAAGCTTCGGTGGTATGGCCATCAACCGCACTGTCTCTCGTGGTGACATCAACACTTCTCATATTCGGTCGACTTGGAGATATGTACGGGGGTTATGTGGTCTACCTTGCAGGGGCAGGCTGGCTGACAGCCTCATCAATTCTAGCCGGCTTTTCTCAAACCTGGCTAATGCTAATCATCTGCCGAGCTCTGCAAGGATTTGCTCTTGCTGCGTTCCTTCCGTCTGGGATCATGATCTTGGGCAGCACATATCGACCTGGTCCACGGAAGAATCTCATTTTCAGCGTTTACGGCGCATGCGCCGCACTGGGGTTCTTCGCCGGTATTTTCTTCTCTGGGTTGTGCAGTCAGTTCCTTAGCTGGAGGTGGTACTTTTTCATTGGAGCAATTCTTTCCGCAGTCACTTTTATCTCTTCCTATTTCTCGGTTCCCAGCGATTTTGCGGAGAGGAAAAAGGCAAACGTTAAAATGGACTGGGCTGGATGCTGTCTTTCCGTACCAGGAGCGGTCCTGCTCGTATTTGCGATTGCGGAAAGTTCTTACGCACCACAAGGATGGAAGACACCATACATCCCAGTTTGCTTCTCATTGGGAGTGATATTTTTGGGGCTGATGGTCTACGTTGAAGGCTGGGTGGTCAAGGACCCCCTACTTCCGGGAGATCTGTTTGCAGTCAAATATCTGACACCGCTGGTCATTGCACTGCTTTGCCTTTACGGGAGTCTGGGCATATACTTTCTATATGCCGTTCTATAGTAAGTGTATCTGAGTGCGATCTGCTCTGCCGCGTTCCAGGCCTGTCCTAACCTTCTCTACAGCATGTCCGATGTAATGGGTGCAGGCCCACTACAAATCGTGGCGTGGACGGTCCCCATGGCGGTCGGAGGTCTCATCCTTGCGACAGCAGGAGGATTTATTATGCACAAAGTCTCGGGAACGCTCCTCATGCTTATCTCTTGTATTGGATACGCCGGCTCGGGGCTGTTCTTTGCCGTGATTCCCGAAGGTGGGATCTATTGGGGTTTCGTGTTCCCCGCTATGATTTGTGGCACAGTCGGGATCGATATCAGCTTCAACATTTCCAACATCTTTATCACCACTCATCTGCCGAAGGCCAAGCAGGGATTGGCAGGGGCGTTGATCAATTGCACTCTACACTTTGGGATTGCCATTTTTCTTGGGTTCGCTGATATTGTCAAATCAGAAACAGAACACCTTGGCCAGGTTAAGAGTTTTAAGGCTGTTTTCTGGTATGAGACAGCGTTGGCACTAGTCGGTGGGCTGATTGTTGTGTTCTTCGTGCGGATTCATCATGCAAAGAGTGATCTGACGGTGGAAGAAAGAGAGGCATTGACCGCCGAAAGTCGGAATACATAGTGTGGGTCATATTTCACTTGGACATATGACCCTGGATACGTTTTGTACATAGAATACTGTAATACTTCGATATCATGAGAGGACGAATATGAATCTGCCTAATGCTTGAGGCTGACCATCAACAGCTACAAACGGGAGCATGTGAGTGGTTGCCTGAAAAATTGGGGGCGGAGCGAATAAGGTAGGGCGAAGGCGGTGAGGCGAGATGCTTTTCCGCCTCCGAGATTAGATCCCCGCAAAACTTCAGCCAACTGTCAACGACGTCAGTCATCCTTGAAACCACTCGGAGCCCGTCAAAATGAAGATTCTCTATATTGGAGTGAGTCTGTGGAGGTCCCTCTTGGAGGGCTGTATGTATCTAACCTTCTTCCTGCTCGATAGGTCCTACAGAATGCCCAGCAGCCGGCGGTGGAGCTGTGTGCGGAGCGCGAGCTCAGCAGCTACTCGCGCTTCACCAGGGGTAGCATCAGCGAGTTTATGACCATGTTCAGCAAGACGGTCGCCGAAAGAACGAAGCAAGGCCAGAGACAAGATATCCAAGAACAAGGCAAGTGCTTACCTTTGCCTACTGGCCACCCGGCAACACCCCCCTGACCGCCCCTCTTGTGCTTAGATTTCACATTCCACGTGTATGCGCGGACCCAAGGCATTGCCGGTGTCATCATCAGTGACAACGAATATCCCTCTCTTGCCGCCCATCAGATCCTCTCCAAGGTCCTCGATGAGTTCCTCACCCTCAACCCCAACGCAGGCACCTCCACCCAGCCTGTCTCCTTCCCCTCCCTGAAGACATACATCTCGGCGTATCAGGACCCACACCAGGTGGACAGTATCATGAAGATTCAGAAGGAGCTGGACGAGACCAAGATTGTTCTCCACAAGACGATTGAGAGCGTCTTGGAGCGTGGAGAGAAGATTGACGACCTGGTTAATAAGGTAAACGATCCCTTTCCGGTGGATGTGACATGTGGGTCTAGAACAGGAGCTAACTGGGCTTCAGAGTGAGGGTTTGTCCTCACAATCGAAGATGTTCTACACCTCTGCCAAAAAGCAGAATAGCTGGTATGGACGATTACCCCTATTTGCGTATGTACGCTGACAGTCGGTAGTTGCATTCTTATGTAAGAGAGATCCTATGGGAGCGGGGGAAAAACATTTTTAATATCACTGTAAACCGCACTGGGAGAGTCTCTCCATCCCCTGACTGCTTGATTTCAACCTGTTCGAAGCGTTTTCTTTGTTTATTGCAGCCATCGTTGGCATTCGCTTTTTTTTTTTTTTTTTCTTTAGTTTTGATACAGTAGGCTATTGGCTTGAAATTTGGTGCGCTGGCGGTGGATTAACCGTATATGAAAGGTAAATGGAGCATTGTGAAGATAAATCTCACCATATTCCAACCCCACTTACACTTAGAAGAACATGAAATTCTTGTTGACCCGGTTCCGGTGGTTTTACCTTGGTATAGACGTATAGACCTGGTGTCTAGTAATCAGGCACCACTCTCTGAAGGATAACCCTATTCTCTTGTCGATGCGGTGCCTGAAACGAGCCATGCTGACAAGTCCCTGTGCGTTGTCCCGCCGCCAGGAACAGGACGTACACCGATCTTTTATCAGCTTATCACCTGTACCGGTGGACCCCTATTGCATATAGTCCGCTCCACTTTGGATGGAATTTGCAAATCGTTACAAAACACATTGACAAAGAGGCTGAGTACGGTGATAAGGATGAAACATTCAGATCGTGCCCCGGGCGTGTTGCACTCTCGCTCACGTGGCTATAAAAGGTACACGATGCTGCTGTCTTGGCTGGACGACATTCCGCGAAGCTCCGAGTCGCGAAATGATAGCTTCCGAGTTAATACCGAGACGGGCTTATCGCTCGGCGACAAAATGCCCTCGTTATTCCTTCAAGACGATCAGAAAATCCCCCTCGCACTATCGTACGCCGTAGATCAATGCGGAGATTAGGGCACATTAGGGCAGGGCAGCCCCCTTAGGGCAACTCCACCCGGTCCAACACTGTCGCGTCCGCCAATTCGCTCTTCTCGTATCGTCTTCTAGAAGGCGATCCACCTCTAATCCCAGTCGGTAAAGAAGCTTGAATTTCCATTACTCTCACCTTTCGGCATGGTGGTACCGCTCAGTACCCCCGACTGTAACCGGGTTCCCGGCCCGGTCGTGTCTGATTGGTCGCGTGCGCCGAATTTCTCATGCTTCGTTGTAAATATTGTGGGCTTGACAGTTGGGCGTCATTGGGATTGATCTCCTTCTGTTACTTGTACAATGGTTGTTCATAGAGCCCCTCCTTCATTTATCCCTTCCTTTTTATCTAGCCCCAGGTTCCTTCCTTTTGTCTATCATTAACCCAGTATACCCCAGCGTTTGAGCGAGAATAGGTGAGTTCCCCGGAAGCCCTCCACACATAACTATATCTAACGAACCAGCAAAGACTCTTGTGTTCCTCATTCTTTTGATTATTTTTTTTTCTTTTCCTCTGTTGAGTCATTGGACGTATACGGTGACACGCCTGAAACGACGCACCCCTGAAGATATCCCTCGTTACCCCGGTAAATAATATATGAATCGACTGTCTACCTGAACCCGAGAGCACGTTACCGCAATCAACATGGAACAAGACTTCCCAATCCACCAAGCATTCCCCTTCAGGATGCAGAGGAACCGCTTAGCGGAACTCCTCACAGCAGATGTAATAGCTGCTGCAGGCTCAGCATCACTGATCACTCCGGCCGTCATGATTCTGGACCGGTACGTTTGCCCTACATCGTTGATAAACGCAACCAGTCAGGGAAATACCCAACAGCATTGCTGACCGTATCCTAGCCTTGTCGTGGAGAAGTCATCACACAACCAGCCTCTCTTGCCAGCGTTCCGCCGACATCTGTGGCTCTCCATCACTCAACCAGCGACCTTCCTTACATCCCGCCCGAGTCTTCTAGTCTGGGGTCTCTACACCGCAACATTCGCAGCAGCAAACGCTACAGAAACCGTCCTGGATCGAGTTTACCCTGATGTCGACCACGCCATTTCGGGAATGGCGACATTCCTCTCCACATTCGTCGTCAACTCGTCCGTGGGCATCTGGAAGGATGTTAAATTCGCTCAGCTCTTCGGTCACCCCCCAGCTGCAAAGCCAACCAACCCCATCCCCAATCCCACAGCCGTCTCCAAGGGCAGTTTCCTTCGCCGTTCCATCCGTACCATGCCACTCGCAACCTACTCCGCCTTCCTTCTCCGTGACGGCCTGACCATCTTCGGCTCCTTCAACCTCCCCGCTGTGGTATCCAGTTCTGTACCCGACTGGATTGCCTCCCGCGAATACGCCAAGATCCTCTTCGCCCAACTCGCCATCCCTGCTTCCATCCAGCTCGTCAGCACACCCATCCACCTCCTCGGCCTAGACCTTTACAACCGACCGATGCAGCTCCCCGCCCGCGACCGAATTGCGCGGGTCAGCAGAGACTGGATCGGCGCATCCCTGACACGTATGTGCCGGATTATTCCGGCATTTGGCATCGGTGGATTCGCCAATACCGAAGGACGAGCATTCCTGCACCAACAACTTCAGCTATGCGGGGAGGAGTATGAAACCGAGGGCTGAGTTAAATCCCTATCTTATCGCCAAGGCGAAAAAGGAAAAACAAGAATAACTCACACTGCGATGGGATTGGCCCACCGGTTGATGACGACCCACTCGGGAGTGGCAGTAAATGACCGGATCGGGTTGAACTGGTCCCCTACCCGGGCCCTAACCCTAAGTTTATATATAAGCATGCCGTACCCACCTCACTGACCGGGCCGGTTCCCATGCGGTGAGGGGGGAGAACGGACACACGGGTTCATGACGAAAGAATGCATTCCTTTTGTTCTGGGAATACTACTTGACACCGGGGGATTTACCCGGTTCTTACTCCTATGCTCAGACCGGTGTGTGCTGGTGGTGGCTCCGATTTTACCCCACTGGATGAGTTGTTCCCCGCTGGAACTGTTGAGACTTATGAGAGCGCCTGTTTGTACAGAGATAGAGACGTTTTGTATATAGAGCGAGATACCAGCTTTGCTAGCTATGACGAGCTTGTCGAGTACAGCCTTATTCATTTGTTCCGTTTGAAAATGTAATTTTCTGCCCACATCGCCTGGCTGTCCGTTCATACCGTGGTGATGGCCTCTGTCGTGCACCTCGGTATCTGTAAATTAGCAAAAAATAGAGATATAATAGTAAATAACTACATCACAGGTGCACCAAACTCCATGGCACAAACTCGTCCATCTGGATACGCAAGGGCAAGCGTATTCCCTTTCGCCACGGAAGAGGAAAACAGACGATAATCGAACGGGAGCCATAAGACCTTTTCGGATGCAAAACAAACCCAGCCATCCTCTACCGATAGCAGAGAGCTTGATTCCACCGTCTGGCCTTCCAGTGCGAAGTCAACTGGGATAGAATGGTCCCCCAGCGTGCGTAGTTGCTGACCGGTTTGGGTATCCCAGAGCTTGATGGTGTTATCGTAGGAGCCGGAGGCAATTATTCGGCTATCCGGTGACAGGGCTACGGATCGAACTGGACTAGAATGGCCTTCTATGGTGCGTAGCTCCTGGCCTGTTTGAGTGTTCCAGAGTTTAATGGTATTGTCATAGGAGCCGGAGGCAACGGTCTGGCTGTCATGGAAGAAGATCACGGATCGAACTATTCCAGAATGGCCTTCCAGGGTGCGCAATTTCTGACCCGTTGTAGGGTTCCACAGTTTGATAGTCTTGTCATAGGAGCCGGAGGCGACCGTAAGGCCATCGGGTGAGAATGCCACTGCGCCAACTAGGCCAGAATGGCCCTCCAGGGTGTGCAGCTCCTGTCCCTTGTTGGTATCCCAGAGCTTGATAGTACTGTCATAGGAACCTGAGGCAATTGTTTGACCATCCGGTGAGAAAGCCACTGATTGAAGCCAGTCGCGATGGCCCTCCAAGGTGCGTAGCTGTTTACCGGTTTTGGTGTCCCAGATCCTAACAGAATTATCGTCGGAACCAGAGGCAAGTATCTGGGTATCCGGGGAGAAAGCTACGGACACAACTGAGGCAGAGTGACCGACTAGAGTACGTAACTGCTGGCCAGCCTTGATATCCCAGAGCTTGATCGTACAATCATAGGAGCCAGAGGCAAGCATTTTTCCATCCGATGAAAAGGTTACCGACGCAACCGAGTCTGAATGGCCATCTAGGATGCGCAGCTGTTGACCAGTATTGGGATCCCACAGCTTAATAGTATTATCCTTGCTGCCGGATGCGATGATCTGGCCATCGGGTGAGAAGACTAGTGACACGATTGAGTTGGAATAGTCCCAGTGCTTGATGGTGTTGTCCTTCATCTGGCCAACCGGTGGGGAGTCTCCCAATTGAACCCGGTCGGGATGGCCCTGTAACTCCGCGCTCAATGAACTTTCCACGTGTGGTATAATATGCACCCATCTTTGGCTTTCCTGAAATGTTTTGTGGATGATGCTGTGTGTTGGTAGGAACGCCAGCCCGGAGCAGTATAGCTGGAGTGGAAAATCGTTATAGATGTGATAGTTTTTCAATACGAAAGACTTTGCATCATCCAAGAATAACGAAAGCTCGGAGCATATGTCGCTCTATAGGCTTCAATTAGTCATTAGTCATTACCTATACTGGACTAAATAGACCTACTTGTGTCATTGACCGTAGTGTGTTTATCATACTGACCACTTCCGATATCGAACCCATCAAGCTCATCGCCTCCAACCAGTGAAGAAAGTGTCTCTTTAGAAATGTATGTATTTCGTTTTCGTATACCTGGTCATTACCTTGCTTATAATGATACACCCAGTGACGGCAGGAATATTGTAACTCTGCTGGGAGATAAGTAGTAATACTTTGAGTATCAACCTCTGCACCTTGTGTCCCATAGCTTGGTAGACCACAGATATTGTGTTTGAGCCCGGATTCCATGACGCGAAGGCAGTGTAATGCTATTTTCCGGTGCGATGCCTTTTCGCTGACATGGAAAATACTTGTTGTGTTGAGAAGAAATTCCCGTAATGACAAGTGCAGAATGCGGACCGGGGAATGACCGTCGCTAGGCACTCTAACAACCGAGTGAAATGCTGCTAAACGAGCGCGAATTCTTCTTCCTGGAGTATCAATAAGTCGTGCGAGGGCCTCAACTGAAAGGGGAGCTGCCAGAAGAATGATAACTCCAAGTACATCCTGTAGTTGTTTTGGAAAGTCGCTTGTCTCGGTCTCCTCGTGTAGTTTGTTCAATATTGGTAGGTATATTCTTTCCATCTGGGAGCCAGATGTAGATGCTGAATCCTTGAGAACTGCATCAAGACGATCTTCCGGTACCTGATATCTCTCCCCGATAAAGCGACACATGGTAGCGGCGAAGATAAAGAGAGGGACGGATCTAGACACTAAAGTCTCCGTGATATCTTCTCCTGGCCAGCCAGGGGACAATGAATGCTCGTGCTGTATTTTCCCCAGCCGATCTTGGATAAATAGCCGTATATCACGTTCAATCACTAGAGTAGGAAGCTCATGAAGCACCAAGTTCTGATGTTCCAGATGTTGGAACCCAAGCCGGATGGGAAACTCGGGTCTACTCGTGACCAAGACCTGTAGACGTAGAGACCTAGATTGCTGCACCTGTGGCAAGAGGTCCAAAAGAACCTTTATGTCGTCTTCTTGTTCACACTCATCTAACGCGTCTATCACAATCACCGTGGATGCAGGTTCATCTAGTGTCAGATTCGCTAATGGCTGAAGGAGAAGCTTCTCAAACTGCTGGTCAAGGGTTTTTGAGGCAATATCTGGATCGTTCTGAATTGCCGCCACGATACCTGGCACTAACTGACGCTGACTGGTAATTAGTTGCTTTGTAAGTGTCGATATAAATCTTTTCGCATTACCACGATCCGCCTCTCCTTTTTTAAAAAAGAAGCTTGCTCCCAGTAGCCCCCTTTCCCTCAGAGACTGTGCAACTGTGCGGGCAATAGTAGACTTTCCAGTGCCTGCCATACCGTTTAACCAGAATATACATTTACCATCTGGCGACCCGGCCCAGTCTATAATCTGTCGACGAAGTTCAATCCGGGTCTGAGGAAGGCATTTATCTTCATGTTGATTATCATAGGAGTCATAGCTGGCTCCTTCTGCGATGGGGAGGCTGAAATTCTGAATGAGTGATTGCACAGACTCTATTATTCTGTCACATTGGCTTAAAAGAAGTTCCGCTTGTTCATTATGGCGCAAGTGTTGATCCATCTGAACCCATTGATGCAGGTATTGCTCTTTTTCTTTGACAGATGACTGGAGTTCCGCGAGACGTTGTTTGGTTATTCCGACAATAGTATCCTGTATCCACTGTCCCATACTGGGCTGTTGAGCAGTTAATACTTCTGTTGTATATTGGAGGATTACTTTGTAAACTCCAATAATGGCGTGTCCTACTTCGGCTCTTTTCCAAGCCTCATCACTATAGATTTGTTTTTCAACATAGGCACACCGGGCAAGAACATCTGCCAGAAACTCCGATGAATCAAATAGGGCATCACGCAGGTCAAATCGGTTTTTGGTCATCTGGATAATTCGGATTCCTTATTAATCGATTTGCCGCATAGATAGTTTACACTCCACGAGGACTTACTGTCAAACCAAGCGAGACAACAGCCCAAGCGCTTGCTGCATAACAGCTGGGATCATAAGTGACAACGGCACTAACAATATCTTTGAAGGACAATGCCGCATCGATAATGTTGCGCGACAGCTTTCGAAGATCAATATCCTCGCCTGTTGACCTCCGGATCCTGATACTCCCATTTTGGTATTCCTCGTATTGTTGTTTGGTCCCCTGAATGACCTTCTCTATAATGGCCTCTGTGGGGGAATGCCCATTCTGGTTGTCTCCTAGTTGGTTTGGACTGAATTTCAACGTGGACAAAGACTGCTGTTCCTTCCGGTCTAGCTGGTCATATGCAGCTTGCCATAAATCTTGAGGACAGGGCGATTCCTTGGCCTGGTTTATGATATGTTGGCTGGTTGCGGGTGGTGCTGGAGACAAAGATGTGGGGTCATCGTGAGTAATCCCTGCTTTGCTAGGTTGGGTCGTTTTGGGTCTGTGGAGTAGACGAGACTTCACATTTGTTCCCCACGCCTTTAGCTCCTGACGCATCCTGATAGTAGTTTATATAGTGTTTCTACTGAAAACCCTAAGGCAATCTTCCTGCAGACAAGGTTATGGAAGGTGGTCGAAGCGTGCGGGAAGTTTTGCTCCGATGTTCGAGTGTGTTTGGCGCGGCTGAGGGGCCAGGACATGTATGGTTAGATAGTCAGTTTGTTTTGACCAACCACAGACACACCAATTAATTGTAACACTTACAATTGATGCTAGTCTTTAGTGGGTTAGACATACCCCAGCATAGCCGAGAAAATCAGGGTGGGGGAAAGGTGAGGCTGTCATCATGCAGCTGCGTCGGATACGGTTTAGTTAGGGCTTGGCCTCTTGGACTCATTAAGAGTACTTGAGTAGTACTCGAAAGCAAAAACTACCTTTTTATTGATCTGATACGTACCTTTTATCTTCTTATCCATATCTTCTTATTTAGTAATAGATGCTCCACTCTAATCTTAGATATATTTAAGAGAAGTCTTTTTACTAATAAATATTGAAGGATATCTTTAAGTTGTGCTCACATCGTTAACTCGGCCGCCGTTGAAGAGAGAAGCAATACCTATGTTGCGTTTATGGTTATTCCCTAGATTGTATGCTCACATATATATAATATGTCGTAAAGATGAACTGGTAGAAAGGAAACTTGGTCGGGATCGTAAGCTGCATGTATATCAACTCGCCGTGATGACACTCTTGAGCCTTGAACCCCAACCTAAGTCAACTACTATGTTCCAAAGAAACTATTAGTCTCTTTGGGAGATTACATGGCTGAAATAGTACCGAGATGATAATTCTCTTGATGCATTACTCTTCAGGATGCCCGCTTTCTGAAGGAGTCCAAACGGTGCTAAGTACTTTAAGTCTATACGCAAAAGGCAATCGTTGACTGGTGGAGTCTACAAACCCTTTCCAATAGGCCCAGAATGCTCATACTTCGCAACCACGTATTATATCTTTACCATTGCCATCCCTAACGGGAACCAGCTTCCAACCAATTCGTCTGTCGACGGGAGGGAGGACCTCCGCAGTGAGGTATTGGTTCCTGGCTATGAAGTATAACATTGGGGTATTTAGTCATATAAGCCGTCACATAAGTGCCATGCTTGCGACTGATAATGATAGAACTTGTCTCTGCCAGGAAGGGCACAAGAAATTGTTGATCAAAGCGTTCCCTGCCCGTCTCAATGGGATCATTGTATATGGAATCAGTTACTGCTGATGTTGACTGTCAAGGGGTACGCGGTGATATACTAGAGCTTGAGTTTGATATTATCTGGATCGCTCAGGAAACACCGATCTTTGCCTTCGCTTATCGATTTCGACAACGCAAGCCACAATACCCCACGCATGCACGTCTCAGCTATACCCTCCATGATTTTCAGTACAGCAATTACATCATTAGACACCACAGTCCCTCATTTACAAGGAATTTTAATCACTCCCATATCAGAATGCTTCTTCGTCTCAGCTACGCGGCCTTCACCCGACAACCTTGAAAACGTATGTACATCTCCTAGTTCCTACTGCTCTGGCGAAGCAAGACTGGAGTTACACCTATGTCTGGTCCAATAATGTGTAAATTATAATAATACCCCGCCCTGGTGCTGAATCACGGTTCACAGCTAACCAGCTGCTGCATTGGCGAAGCCTTCCCCACTTAGCAGTCATTGATAGTTTATATTAAAGACTATTAGGCCTAGATCTCATAATCATCTTGCAATTTGCTGCGATCCCACCTGCAAAATGCCCACTAATGACATCTAGGCGGCCCACGGCAAGATTGAGTTGATGTGGAGACTTATACAAGACGTCCGCACCCTGACTGATAAGAAGCTGCTGGAGCTAGGAATGGAAGGTCTGTTTTCAAGCGAGTAGCTCCGAATATTCTTTGCTGCTATTGGCATCATTGTTGGGCCGTATCACATTCTGGATCACTACCACTATCTCTAGTTAATGTCCTATAGTTCATTCACGGCCATGCATCTTCTTCCTCTTCATTTTCTTCCCGCCCGCCTTCAAATACACTAGCCTTGACTATCATTGCCTCTTGCCTTTCGCTTCTTGGGATATATCTATCATCGACCAGTTAGATCAGCACCCTGCCCGATATACTTGACAGCATAGCCTTGCGCTCAGATTCTGGCTCACCTTAAGTGAGGCCTTTCTTCTTTGCCTTTAATCGCTTTCTATTTGGGGTCTTTCTCGTGGCTGGCTGTTGGCATGGTTCCGTAAGGCCATTCCACCCCCCTTTTCTCTCCTTGGTTTCCATTCTTCGCAAGTGTCTGATCGACACCTTTACTATGGGTAAATGGCATCTTACTTTCTACTGTTCCCTTCGGCTTTGCATTCTTTGACCCCTCGCCTGAAATTCTCGGATGTTTGAAAGGCATTCGGCCGGAACCCCACAACTGGCCCACACAAAATGGTAAAACCGTGGTCAACCGTACTAGGTAGTACTAGATATCGACTCGATAGCCCTGTGCACATACTCTCATCCGTGACCTTATGTCTCGTAACTGCTGAAACCAGATGTTAGCAAAGAGAAACTGAAGAAAAGGAAGAATAGAATCTCGTGCCAGTAGAACGCTTTTACAAGCAGTCCCGTTGCTAGGGAATCCATTATCTGGCGGATATAAGCCGTACAATTAATTCAATTACTACACAGAATTCCTCATAAGTAGATTCTTGTAGCAGAAAGTAGGATTCCGAAAGACATAAAATTTCACTTACTCTGCTATCTTTCAGTTCTTTTGGTTTCACTGTAAATAGCGATGCCTCAGGCAACAATTACCCCAACTGATCGTTTAGAGGATTTGGATCTTTAAAAAGTTTGTTCTGTTTTAATCAATATATTTTTGCCTAGAATACTGAGTATAATTGGTCTCTGTAATACTGTACATCTTGTAGCCTATATCTTACAATTATCTTCAACTGTCTTTATGTAAACCCAAATCTACGGAGATATATATCGCTCTTCCATGCCTCCTTGGGCCACTATGCTCCTCACCACACCATAAATTATATCTCATGAAGCTCAGAACACGCTTAACTACTCTACGCAGGGAAAGCTAATAATATACTCTATAAATTGTAAAGTCTACAAGGTTCTAGCTATTCCAACCAGTCAATATACATTATTCCACTACAAGGATTAGGGTACACTTCGCTATAAAAACTTCCAAGTACCTGCTCAATTGATTGTTTAAAGGGTCTTTACCGTAGACTCCGTAAAGTATATGCGTTCTTCGTAAATAGTCCCACTCACGAGTCAGTCAATTCAGAAACCAAAGGGTGGGTCCGCACGATGATTGTGGGTCTGACTCAAAGTTGGGATTTGAGAGAACCGTTGGTATATCAGGGGGCCAAGTTCCTGGCCACGGCCATGGTGAAACCAAGGCTTAACTGGAGTTGCCCGTTTCCACCTATTTTTGGATTAACACTAACCAGACATAGTTTCGTTTGCTCCGGGGTATTACCGAACAGCTTGTTTGTGAGCCCACAACTGGATGTCGAAACATCATTACCGATTGAATAAGCGTTAGAGAGAGCGAACTAATACCGACGAGGCTAGTTCCTCTCTTTTACAGTGTGGATGTTCCAGATTAATGCGTTCAATCCAAGGCCAACGAGCCCCTGGACCTGGTTTTTCATTTCCGATCGGCATGTCTTCAAAACCCTGATTTTGAGATCGGAGCATCTACCAGGCCAGTTTTACATTATACGTAGGAGGCCAACGCGGCTGTTTCAACACTACCTCTTAAATGAGACAAGGCGAATCAAATTGTATAGATCTAATAATGTGGCTTAACATCAATTGTTAGGTTCGAGTCAGACCCTGCTGGAAATGGTAGGCATGGCCCATTTTGTGGGCTGCCTGATTCACAGAGTGACGGGATCATGGAACTGGTTATATGTATCAGGGTTTATGCCTTTGGCTTGACATGATTAATTATAAGCCCTGCGAAATACTAGGGTTATCTCTCTTTCCAGATCACCTTGTTGGCATTCAAGGTAAGTGTCATTCGGAAGCTTTCCTGCCATGCCAATACCTAACATTATCCTGAAGATGCGTCGAGCTGCGCTTCTCTTGTTCGCGTTGCAGTCACTAATTCTAGGCACGAACGCTGCTTTGAGTACCGAGTCCGATGCATCCGTATCAGGGCTAGATGCGCGAAGCTTTGGAGACGCATCATTTGACTACATTGTTGTCGGTGGCGGTACCGGCGGAAATGTCATTGCCACTCGGCTAGCGCAGAAGTCATTGAAGGTTGCCCTGGTAGAGGCAGGTGGATTTTATGAATTGGAATCAGTAGCTGCGGTTCCAGCTGCGGATGTTCTTCCTGTTGGATCGGATCCCGATACCAAAGCTCTTCATGATTGGGGATTTGTGGCGGAGAAGGTCCCCGGGGCTAATGGGAGATCCATACATTATGCGCGGGGGAAATGCTTGGGTGGTTCGTATGTTTTCAGCTTAAGCCAAAGCTCGTCGCACTTTATTAATGAATACGTACAGATCCGCTATGAACTTTATGATATACCAGCGGTCAGTCCCTTTTGACATGAGTATGTCTGACTGAGCTAATACCATCTCAGACCGACGCGTGAATCGATGGAGCAATGGGCAACAGCCGTCAATGACAGCAGCTACACCTTTGACCAGGCTCTAACTTATTATAAGAAAAGTGTACACTTCACACCCCCAAATACAAAGACGCGGTTCGCGAATGCAACGACTGGTTTCGATGCAGCCGCGTATGATTCTCAAGGCGGTCCTCTGGAAGTATCATACGCAAATTATGCGATGCCTTTTTCAACCTGGATGAGTCGCGGAATGGAGGCGATCGGGATCAACGAGACCCAAGATTTCAATCTTGGCTCGTTAATGGGCACCCAGTATTGCGCTTCGACTATTAGCCCGAAGGACGAGCTCCGGAGCAGCTCTCAGAGCTCATTCCTGGCATCCATCAAAGCACCCCCCCTAACCACGTATTCCAATACCCTGGCTAAGAAGGTGCTCTTTGACAAGAACAAAAGGGCAACTGGAGTTCGGGTCAAGGGTCCGCTGGGTAATACCTTTACCTTGAGCGCAAAGAAAGAAGTGATTATTTCTGCAGGCGCTTTCCAATCCCCGCAGTTGTTGATGGTCTCTGGAATCGGACCAAAGGATATTCTAGAGCAGCACAATATCGAGGTACTTGCTGATCGACCTGGTGTTGGACAGAACATGTGGGATCATCCATTCTTTGCACCTTCATACCGGGTTAATGTGGATACTTTCACTAAGATCGCGACGAACCTGCTAAACCTCGTCAAAGACTTTCTAAACTCGTCCATCATGAAAAGTGGGCCGCTTACGAACCCGGTTGCGGATTATTTGGCATGGGAGAAGATCCCTGATAGTCTGCGGTCCACGTTCACAAGTCAGACCCTGAAAAACTTGGCCACTTTTACGAGTGATTGGCCTGAAGCTGAGGTATTTCGGTCTACTGCCGTGTCTACATTTCTAGTATTCGCTAATATGGTTAAATGTAGTATATCTCCGGCGCAGGCTACATGGGCACCGTCTCCAACCTCTTAACCGACCAACCCAAAGATGGATACCAATACGCTTCCATCCTGGGTGTCCTCATCACCCCTACATCACGAGGAAACGTGACACTGAAATCGGCCGATACATCCGATTTACCGATTATCAATCCCAACTGGCTCGATACGACGTCCGACCAGGAAGTAGCTGTGGCAATGTTCAAGCGTATCCGCCAGGCATTCCAGAGTGAAGCCATGGCACCTGCGGTCATAGGCGATGAGTATTATCCCGGGAAACATGTCCAAACCGATGGCCAGATCTTAGAATATATTAAGAACAATGTGATGACGCTCTGGCATGCTGCTTGTACCTGCAAGATGGGTACTTCGGATGATGAGATGGCGGTGGTTGATAGTCAGGCCCGCGTGTATGGTGTTGAGGGGGTTCGTGTTGTGGATGCTAGTGCTTTTCCATTTCTTCCTCCGGGACATCCTCAGTCGACAGTTTGTAAGTTTTATATTCTTGCTGGAATGGAATGGACAATGGCTAATGAGTTCCAGATATGTTGGCGGAGAAGATATCCGATTTTATTATTCATGGATCGAATTGATCTTTGCGGCTATGGGCGTGAGATGGGCTGATCAGTTCCCTAATTATAATTAATTCATTCATCACATGTAGTTGATACAGCACTTGATCCGGTTATGCACTTGCCTGAAAAGCTGATAGGAGCTAGGGTCTGTCACATTCTCTAGACATTATTAATCTTCTGGAGAACGAATAAGCATTTCATGACAAAGATATTTTAAGAGACGGACTGGAGTTCTTCGTTAGTGAATCTGAATATTGCGGGCTTTATAACTAATTGTACGGTGTAATTGTGGTTCATAGAACAGGAACAAAGTGTGGTTTCAAGAAAAAGCTCAGGAGTATGGGAAGTCCACAAATACGGCTAGAAATATGCATAATATCTGACCCAGTTAAAGTCAGTGATGCGTTATAATGTCGATATTATTGAGTGGAGGCCTTGATAGTTTAGAGCTGGAGTGGCAGGCTTAGAGAGCATTCAGTGTAAAATTGACCATTATGTCGCGTTGGAAAAAATCAATCCCTTTGCGAGATACCGGTAGATTTACCTAGTTCTCCGCAGTTTCTGCCGTGCACCATAGCCTCTAATCCACTGCGAAGTGGACCTAGCGAAGAATATATTTAGCCGGGAAAAAGAGCGTGCCTATTTCACATTCTTGGTATTCCAAGCGAGTCTGCTTTAGGAGGCCAAGGTACAATGCCGAGGGAAGAAACCAAGGCTCCAAGACGTCCCGCCCGTTGGCGCGTCTACTACGGAATCCGGACAAGGTTCCTGGGTGGCAGTGCTAAATAGTGGCCAGCTAACTCTGGCGATCGACTAAGCGAAAAGCTGACGGGTCGAGCCGAGGCATATCTCGCAGAAACACACGATCGAGGATGAATCAGCTTGTCGTGTCGATCAAACAAATGAAACTCGTCTGATCGTCAGGCGTGAATTTTCTGCCGCTAACGCCGACGTTCAAACTTCATTCTTGCTGCCTAACGGAGTGTATCGAATGAAATGGACGAGATGATGGTCAAGCTTTGTTAGACTCGGAAACTGCGGAACCGTCCACGGAGTCCGCGTGGCCCGTCGTCCGGTACCTTTTTCTTTTGGTGCATCTCGAACGTTGCCTTTTGGAAACGTTGGTACCTCGGTGAAGGTGAACCATTGGGTGTTTCCGAGGGGTTGATAGGGTAACCGGTAGAAGATGCCCTAATGCAGGAAAAAAACATATGAGAGAGAGAAAAAACAAGAAAAAAAGGCAACAAGAAAAGCGGGAAAATGGAGCTAGTATCAGTTCAAAGACTTATCAATGGCTATAAATACTTCTAAACCAAGAAAAGAATAATACCTCTCCAATCAGATTCAAGATAGTCGCTCCACTCGGACTCGGAAGTTGCAGAGACCAACCAATGGAGATGAAAAGCGACCCTCCCCATGCATCGAAAGAGTTGGAATGGGGAAGCATGCATAAGTCGGCGATACCAATCAGTTGGCCATTACTTAAAGTCGTGGATCGGCTGATGGACGTCGAGCTTTTAGCTTTACTTTAACCTCTGCCCGTATCCGCATCCCATCGCCTGTACATCCCAAACAACGAGATTATGTGCTGACAGCATTATTTACCCATCCACCTCCATAACGGACGCCATTACTCTGTGAGACGCTCCCAACTTTCTTTATCCGACACATCCGAACCATCATGGGTATCCCAACCGCGGGTGTCATCGTTATCGTCATTGTCGCCTGTCTAGCCGCCGTGTCGCTGGGTGCCGCCATGTGGAAACAGGTCTATCCCACCGACCATGCAGCGCACCGATACAATTTCTCTCGCGACCAGGAGCTCTACATGCGGTCAGTCCGGTTGAAAAATGTGGGGGGTCTTCGACAAGAGTCGCGCACCAAGGAGCCCACGCCAAGGGATCTCGAATCAGCTATTTGTATGTTACGTGCTCTTCTTATATTGCATTCGCTCAGTTGTGAGTGTCTGGGCTAATGGGTGTTGGTCGTGATTTAGATACGGAAGATGGCTCGTCGCGGTTTTGAGTCACATTGACGATTGCCCTTGGTCCACTTTCAAGGTGGAGTGTATTATGTGATTATGATTATCGCTTCTGCTGCAGCGTTGAATGGCGTTGGTTCACTTGGATATATCCCGGGCTTGAAGGTCCTCAAGACCTGTTGTTTGTTTATTTGTTGCTGGGTTTACTTTTTTTTTTTTTTTTTTTTTGTTGTATAAATGTGGATGTCTTGATCGAAAGTGTGTCATTCGCCCCGTAGGACGATGCAGGACACACTGCACTGGTGCAACATGTACTTGGCTGTCCTATTGATTGTGACAGGATCATAAGGGGTGGGAGAGTCATAGAGGTTATCGAAAGATCTATCTCGGGAAGTGCGTGGTCTTTGGCGACATAACGTTTCACCAAAAGTTATCATGTCTATACACTATTCTTCATGTCATATGTGGCTTATTCCAATAGCATTGCCTTATGGAAGTAGATAGACCTGGATTGTGAGCTTGTCTAACACATTTGCAGTACGATATTGTATAGAGCGGAATTTATATACGAGGTATGCGCTGTCTAGTTGATATGTATCTAGGCCTTCATCTTTTAATCCAGGAGAGCAGTCCATTGCACCGTAGTCGTGGCCACCCTTTCTTAATTGTAGATTTCCCTGGATTGGCATGTGCAGGGGGGAGCTGCCACCCAAAAGAAGGCTGTTTGTCTCATCGTCTGAAATGTCACCAATTTTATCCCCAGCTCCGAAATGGTCTACAACTAGCATTTCATCCCACTTGAATGGAATCCTCGGGACTTTACTCGATTGGCGCATAGGCTGGGACCCGCCCAATTGCTTCCAGTTTATAGATATTGTGTTGCATGATCACACAATCCATGATATTCTAAGGTTAGTTGCCGCGCTGGTTTTTTATCCTCTGCCTTGTCCCGCGTACGAAGAGAAAAAGCTAAAGAATTGTATATTGGTTGCGGCAATGAAGAGTTCATACGGTCGACGCAAAGTACTGGTCATGTGGGCAATTCTGTCTAGGCAGGTTTCAAATCGATCCTTATCTTTTATCGGGCAATCTGATCAACTCCAACTATAGATTTGATCTTAAGTAGCCTAGAGATACTTAGAGAATTCTGTTTCTTAGAGTAGCTTATATTAAACTAACAACGTCACGGATTCAATGATGTCTCTGCATAATGACTATATCGTACACCCTGCAGAGACAATTCGGTGGCCGGCAACGTCGGAGCCTATATCCGTTGCCTTTTCAATGGCATATAGTAGCCCCCTGTCAGTCGAATCTTGTTAGGAGAAGGGAGGGACCTTTTAGCGACAAAGTTAGCCTAACATTGATAATAGAGAAAAGCAAGAACTAGTCTCCTGTTTATGCTATCTACTATCTACCTTTGTGCCTACGTACCCTTATCTAGTTGACAGGTCTTCTACCCTGGACAGTAGATATTACATGACAAAACAATCTGATAGAGGCTCTGAAGTACATAAGACAGATTTTTTATCTGATGAGGACTGACCACCAGGATATGTATATAGGGCTCTTTATGGCAGGTCCCATGGTGATCGTGGTATAGATTCAGTCAGTGCATATTGACTGGGTATCTAGTTTTCTAGCTGGTTCGAACGCATCCTCTATACGATCTAGTCCCCACTCCTCGCTAGTTCTTTACGGATTAGAGTGTAAGAAAATTACCAGGTTGAATTGATATTCTGGAGCCCAGGTAACCATCTGGATAGTATGGTTCCTAGACTCTGGCAGGGCCCCATAGCCATTAACGTTCCATCCTATCAAGGACAATATTCTGCTTCTCCAATGTCTCCCACCCAGGGATAATGCACAACGTCAACAATTCTCCGAAAAGTCGTAGGCTGCATCAGAATTCGAACCATGTCAGCGAGCCACGCTCGGTGAGTTTCAGGAGTCTGTTTATAATGGCTATAGAGCTGATCCAAATCTCTGCGCTTCATCCCCAAATGCGGCCCAGCAGAGCCTATTGACCCGTATGGGCGCAAGACATTAAGCAACAACTCATATTGCTCTTCCAGCCCATGGTACTTACATGGCTGCTTGAGCGTTGTATTCTGCACAGCGCCATGGTATACTTCATGCAGCTTGTGATGGGATGCCATGACGCACCAGTTGCAGAAAGCCATGGTCACCATTGCAAGCAGACGTTTGGATTCGATCAGAGTCCGAACGTTGATCAGACAGTCCAACACTTGCTGGCGGAGATATTCGCAAATAGATCCTTGGACCCCTCGGAGGACAGGGTTTTCCCGTTGTTTGCGCATGGCATCGCTGCGAAAGTCAACCAGGTCGTTGATGAGCGTCGTTCCGTAGGAAAGCTGCATGTATTCAGATTCATTCAACTGCTCTCCTGTGGCCAGAGAGGCGGCGACCACTCCAACAGCATTCGCAATGTCTATATGTCGGTGGATCGCTATACCCGTCATGCGGCTCCCGTATAATCCGGCTGGTAATTTAGCGACAGCATGGTTACGATAATAACCTAGTACGCGAAACTGTATATGGGCTGCGACGAGGACATCAAGTTGCCAATCGTTGACGAGGCCCGCTAAGTTGCATGCCTTTAAGAAGGCGACAGCAGCAGCTCCAATTTGTTGTAGCAGGTGCAGCCCTTCTTCTGTTGCAGCTTCACAATAGTCGCCAATCAACACATCGTTTCCGGCGTCAGCAATTGCATATAATAGACCTTGATCGACCAGGGTGCCGCCACAAGCCATTGCATGGAAGTATTTCGCATCGGCACACAACTTGATGTTCTCGAATGTGGGGAAGAGGTTATTGAAGACATCTGGATCGCTGTCGCATCTTGCACTTGGTCGACGGTCGGGGGCACTGATACAAGGGATAGACGTAAAGCTGGTCCCCAAGCAATTTGTCAAGGTCTCGTTGATACCAAAATTGCAGAATGTGAGCTCCTCGACCGCAGCCTGGAGCTTTTCTACAGTGAAAAGGCCGCGGCCGTTCCACTCCAAATGCCGTTCGATAACGTCATCTTGTGCGGACCGCATTTTCTCTATTGAGACGCATGTGATTGATGTCACATTCGTTGTTGAGGGCGACGGTAGCACTCCTTCGCAGGTACACTCGACTCGGGGATCATAACACTCAGAAAGTAGATTTGTCACTTCAGAAGAAGGTGGCCAGGATCCACCTAGTACGATCTGTCCATCCCTGAACCTCTGTTGAAAAGAAGCAATAACCTGGTGCAGAAGCGACAGATCCGAGAGAAGACCTAGATTGGAGTCCTGTAGCAAGTATGCCATTATGCTGATATCCACGGAAGCTTCCTTCAGGAACCCTTTGCTTGAAGGCGTAGATGTACGAAGCCAAGTTCGCACCCAATCTTGGTAGACCCTCAAGCGGGCATTCGAAATGGATGAAGAAGTCGTCATGTGTCTTTGTAGCACGTAGTCAAATGGATGAGAGGGTGGGAAATGACAATTTGGATGCCATCTGAGCCAGGAAGCGCAGAATTTTTAAGCCAAATGAATCCTCGAACATCTCCCTCGATAGCACCGCAATCTAACTTCAATATAACTTTACCACTGCATATAGTGCAAGAATCAAATTTTTTTCTCCATGCCTGGAGAATGCATCCTGAGTCATTGATGATCGGGGTTTTCAGCACTGACGAAAGCCACCAGTACAAGCAACGGTGTCTCATACGTAAAAGTCCCTTAGCTAGCCTGTCAAAACCAGGAGGACTCCTGCTATGCAGGGATTGACTACCAAGAGTCAGGCGCAATGCTCATTTGACTCCATTTGGTTTAATTCAGGCTGTCAGCGACACTACCCATCTGCGTGTCGGTACTGCCGATGCACGTCTTGTATAATGTGATAGGTATATGCATATCGGCTGCCCGATGTTCAATAAGCGGAACATCCACAATATCGTTTGTCTAAATTTGATCATACCGGAAGCAAAAAGATAGAGAATAAACAGGGCCACTGCATGTTCATAGCAGGGTGATAGGTGTCATCACATGCAATATACTCCTAGGAATGTATGACACTCTTTCGATCTGTCAGAAGCTCTCTCAAAGAGGCCTCAGAAATGTGACGGGACTCTACAACCCGGGATGGAACAGTTCCTGAACACCGGAAGATGTATACATAAGGTGAGCACTAGAGCCTCGCATGACAGCCCGTGGCTTGCTGACATTGCCTTGTTCATAGTGGTCAAGCACCACAGGATGCCAGGGGGAGTGTAGATCATCCACCCCCTTACTTCAATTCGGCTTTCGGTCGATAAAGTTCGCAAAAGTGGGGATGTCATACATCTCGTTATAACACCTCCATCTGCCTGCTCCCCAGTATTCCAAAACCGTGAACATGTTTATCTCAATTGCAGTCGCTACTTTATTCACAGTATGCTATATGATATTCCTTCGCCGGCAACTGCCGCAGCAATCCTGCCGACTACCCCCGGGCCCCCCAACGCTTCCTATCCTGGGCAACCTGCATCAAATTCCGAAGGAACACTTATGGCGCACGGTGAAACATTGGCACGACCAGTACGGCCCCATTATCTGCGCCCGGTTCGGGAGTCTGAAAATGATTCTGTTGGGCTCCTACGAAGTGACGCATGACTTGCTTGAGAAGCGCGGGACCAACTATAGCTCACGGCCGAAGTTCCTGGCTGATCGAGTCAGCAACGGCCTCCTTCCAACCTTCCTGCCCTTTAAGGAGAAATGGAAGGCCCACCATCGCTTGCATACCTCCTTGCTGACGATCCAGGCGAGCAAGCACTATCAGGTAGTACAGGATGTCGAAAGCAAGCAGATGATTTATGAGCTGCTGAGCAGCGCGGACTTTTCCGCCCAGTTCCAGCGGTATGCGTCCAGCCAGATCTTTTCTCTCGCATATGGCAAACGCATGCCCCGCGGTGACGAGCCGGAAGTCCGTGAACTAGAAGACGTCATGAATGGCATCTTGCAGAGTATCAGTCTGGGTGAGGAAGTCTTCCCTATCTTGAAGTGGCTGCCGGACCGGCTGGCACCGTGGAGACGTCAGGCGGACCATTTACCCAAGAGACAAACCGAGATCTTTAGCCGAAATATGCAGCTGGCTTCCGAGTCTGTCTCGTGGAATTGGGCCAAGGCGGCGAAACGCCTCAACCGAGCCCTGGGGTTAAGTGAGCCGGAGCTGTGGTACAACGTTGGCGCACTCTATGAGGCTGGCACGGATAGTACGGCGATCGTGCTCGAGGTCTTCGTCATGGCCTGTGTGTTGCATCCGGGTGTTGTGCGGCGGGCCCATGAAGAGCTGGATTCCGTGGTTGGCATGCGTATGCCCACCTTCGAGGATCTCCCGAGGCTACCATATGTTCGGGCCATTGTGAGTGAGGTGTTTCGCTGGCGACACCCCAGCCCCGGGGGCCTGCATCACGCGGCCGACGAGGATGATATCTACCGCGGATTCCTGATCCCCAAAGGTATCGCCGTGGTGGCCAATCATTTCTCTCTGGACACCGATGAGAGCATTTTTGAGCGCCCGTTTGACTTCGATCCTGATCGGTGGATTCAGAACCCACGCCTTCCTGTCAGTGCCTTTGGGTTCGGTCGTCGATCTTGCCCGGGCTTGTATGTAGGACAGAACTCCGTATCCATTGCCATTGCACGGCTTCTATGGGCGTACGACATTGGCCATGCCTATGAGGGTGGCCGAAGGCTCGAGGTTGACTCTTGGAATCTGACTCAGGGTATTGGTGTCCGACCCAGTCCCTTTAAGGCATCATTTCACATCAGGGGTGAAAAGCGACATGAGATCATCATCCAGGCTTGGGAGCAGGCGGAGAAAGACATTGATACCTTGCTGGAATGGGCGAGTTATAGGGCACCCATTGTGGATTCTTGATCGAATCTTGTCCGGTATATCGTTGGTGTGGAATTTAGGCTGGTGGTAATGCCCGGCAGGGCCTTAGCTACACAAATTACTCCTTATAGTTTCAGACCTTAGTTGTCGCACGAAATCTGGTTGGTATTTCATACAGAAGGGCAACTAATGAATAATCAACTAGCTCGCGAGAAGTAGCGATAGCAGATTTCAGCCATATGAGAGTCAGATGCATGGTGTGGAGATCAGTCTTCTACCGCAGAAATCAGCACAGACAATTAATTAACCAGGAAATGTAATACTCTAGGAAGGTATTTTCGTAACTTGACCTTCGCTTTCGGTCCAGTATCTTCTACTTGGTATGAGGCAAATTGTTAGAATGATGAATTGGTGGATGTGTATAAAGAAAGTGCTACTCCTTCGCCTAAGTAACCTTTACCAATCGTACGGCTATATCAGGCATTGGCTTTGCATAAACAGCTTCGGTCGGCACATATGCTTGCTCTGGATCATCAAGCGAAACTTGGTAATGTCTGATAAATGCGGCAGTGAGGCATGTCAGCATCAGTCTGGCAATAGACCGACCCGGACAGCTTCGTGGACCGTGAGAGAATGTCATATTCGCACATGGATGCTGCATCCGCGCGTTCTGGCCCCCTGTTCCCTCAGGCAGCCAACGGCCGGGGTTAAATTCCGACGCATCCTCACCCCAAATCTGAGGATTCAAATTCGTTGCCAGCGGGGGACACAATAGCAGCGTGCCCTTGGGAACTGGAGTATCCATGATCGTGGTGTCTTTGGTCGCCTCATGCTCCGTCATCACAACCGTGGGATGCAAACGGAGCAATTCATCCACTACTGCTCGTAGATATGGCAAGCTTTCCATGGCGGAGATGGAACTGCCAGTGATTGACAGCACGTGCCCGTACGATTGAAGTTCCTCTCGTAGCCGTGACTGGACGGCAGGGAATCTGCATAGCTCGAGAAGCATCCACTGGAAAGCAGCCGAGGTGGTGGCCGAGGCTCCGACCAAGAAGATAAGGATGTGACCCACGATCTGGTCATCGGAAAGGGCTCCATCTTGGAGCATGACTGAGATGAGGTTGTTAGGACTAGGGTTAATTGCGGTGAGGAGCTTTTGTTTCTCGAGCTGGGCCAAGTCTCGCGCAACAGTTTCCACATAACGTAGGTCAGCCAACTCTTTCCGACCGAATAGGGTCAGCATCAGAAGGGAGCGAATAGCTCGGGGAAAGGTGGACAGAACGATTTTCTTGATTTGTCCCGTTGCTACTCGACGCTCCAAACTTTCAAGAAACCCTGGGTACCGGGCGAGCCAATCTCGTTCCTGGCCAAACACGCAAATGCCGGAGAGCTCTAGAACGGACCGAGACGTCCATTGGCCAATCTGTATGGTCGTTGTCCGTTGGTCGATTTGTCGAACCATTGCTAGACAGCTTTCCCACAAGGGGTGGGAGATGGTGACCAAAGTTCCCGGAGTAAAGACCGGTGAAAACAGTTTGCGGAGGCCCTATTGGATAGGTTACATATCAGATTTCGTGGCTTGAGTGCCAAGAGGATTATCATCTATACTTACTTTATGTGCTTGTCCTCTCGCTGCAAGGAGACCAGAGTACCCAAGTCCGGCTTCTGCTAGGAGCTCGATTGTTCCCGAGTGGGAAAAGTCACCGGACTTCTGAAGGCACAGCTCGGAGATGGCTTCTGGGCTTAGGACAAAGATCAACTCCACGCTGAAAAATGTATAGTACCGGACGAGATGCTTGCCGAGGGATTCCGTGCAAAGCCGGGGAAGCTCTCGCCCGATCAGTCTGACGGGCCAGGAATGATTACCGAGCCAATAGCTTCGGGACTAGAATGGCATTGTCACCATCGGCCTCTGTATCAAGTTGAAAAAAAGGTGCTAAGACTTACCTGGGGGGTGGATAGTGATCGAAACGGGCTGGTATACACAGGGTAAATATGGCACTGGTATACCAGAGCAATCACGAGGCTCACGATTAAGAGGATAATAAAGGACGTGCTATCAAACAGTATTCTTAGTACCCAGAATAGGGTCATCCACGGCAGCGTGGATAGAAGTAATGTCCAAAAGAATGAACGGCCCATTGTTGACAGTCTCTCCGGATTATGTTGCTTACGGCTGATGGAGAAACCAGAACTCTGGGCCCCTATTATTATCTTCTGTCTTGTGAACTGCACAGATGATGAGGGCTGGGGCTGGAGCAGGGTAGGAAGCAAAACATCTGACAATGTCGGTGGGGCCTCGCCGATCAGGATATATTAAACACTGAAGACAGTTCAGTCCTTCGCACTTCTAATTTTCTTCTTCTCTCCTAACCTGTCGCTATGGCCCTAAACCCATTCCTGCTGGAGTATGATCAACACGTTCTAGCCACCGTCAAGATGGGCGGTCTGTACATTGTGATACATCTCATGCTTGGAGTTGTGACTACCTTCACCTCGCGCATGTCCCCCTTGCGTGTGCTAACCATGGTGGCCATTCTGGGACTTGCCGTATGCATTCAAATTGCCGCTCATCACACGACTCAGGTCCCCATCCCTGTACGGGGCATCCTGGCGATGGGCGCCTGGATTCAGGTTTTCAACAGCCTTGACATTCTACTGCACTCCCGCATCAGCTACACAGAGCACGTAAAGTGGAAGAAGGGGCGGGAGTCAGCTAGCTTTGGGGACGCCATATGGTTCGCCTTGACACTTCCCAGTAACTTCCGTCGTCTCGATACCAAGTGGCAGATTGCGGTGTATCGCTTCGATAGCACAGCGGGGCGGGTTTGCCGAAAATCACGATTCGTTCAGCAGGGATTTCAAAGCATCTTCTACGTTCTCTGTATAGCCGTCTTGCAATTTCTGGTCGGGTCCTACTTGCACCGACTCCCCAATCAAGGCGATCTTTTTTCCCTCCTGGAACAGAACAGTCTCTTGTCCATCCGCTCGGGGGAATCTTTCCTTATTCACGCCCATATCAGTTTCTTCTTTATTACGACCCTCTTCCTATTACTAAAGGCTGTCTATACCATTCTTGCGGTTATCGCAGTCCTATTCAATGTATCATCTCCCGCGCAGTGGCCCCCATTTCAAGGATCGGTTCGCGAAGCGTGCTCAGTTCGCAGGTTCTGGAGGTGGGTGCCCACAAAGCTAAGTGACCAGTTCTGGATTGTCCGCAAGTAATGGCTAACAAGCTCCCAATCGACCCAGGCGGCTTTGGCACCAGACGTTCCGCCGTTTCCTCACGTCTTGCGCTGACTCTATCAGTTGCTCCGTGCTGGGTCTTCACCCGGGCACAATCACCTCTCGCTATGTGCGCTACCTGTCCTGCTTCTTAATTTCCGGTCTGATTCATCTGTTTTTTGATCTGGCGATCGGTATACCTCTAAATAAGACAGGTGCCCTGGTGTTTTTTCCGGTTCAGCCTCTTGCCTTTGCACTAGAGGATGTGGCTGGGGCCCTATCCAAGAGATATCCAGTTCTGGAAGGGATTACAAGTGCGAAGAGATTGATTGGATATGTCTGGGTGTTGCTATTTTGTCTCTGGAGCTGGCGTCCATGGGCGTATCCGATCTTGAAAAGGTCCCTGGAGATTGGGGAGCCGATTACTTCGACCTACTTCCATGTCAAGGTCTCATAGCTTATACGTGCACTCCAAGTCACCAGTGCCAGACGACATATCACCTCTGTGAGCCCCAGCCCCAGAAAATGAAAAGAACATAGGATACTGCACGATACAGTGTCCCGATCAACAGGAGAGCACTGCGAGGTTAGCGTTTGCGTTGCAACGAGCTGCACAAACATAGACATACCACAAATCCACAGTTGTCCTACCAATCCGGTAGCCAGTAAACGTAGCAGCGTCGTTGACATTATACAGATATGCCAGAGGAGCCGTGTTCTCCTGGTAGAATGCTTCTGAAAACCAGGTCTAACAACAACAAAGAGTCAGTCTGGGGTTGTCTCCCTTTCATCTCGGTCTCAGGCGGGGAGTCAAAGCTTACAGCTGGCCACGAATACCAGAACCATTCCAGATGCCAGCTCCGCACTGTTGACAGGCGAGGTGCACACCCACTCAGGGCTGAGATGATGAGGCTCAGAAGCATGCACAGAAGGGGTCCATCCTCTCGCCGCGTGACCGCTGACACAACAAATCCAAGCCCATAGATACCTAAACGAGCAGTCATTCATGTGTCAACCCATGTCCAAAGCATCCACACTTACAGTAGAAATACAGCAAGGCTAGCCCAAGCTGGAGGGCAAATGAGATCATGGGGGCCGCTAAGACCATGTAGAACGATGTGAAATGTAACGCTGCTACTAGCATTCGGAAGCTGACGGCAAGACTTTTCCCTATGAAATAAGCGCTGCGAGAATGACCGGACTGAGCCTCTCGATAGAATGTGACCTTCTCCTCTCCAAAAATCTTCACACTTGGAGGCCCAGCCGCACAAGCTGCAGTTCATGCTTGGTGAGCCCATGGGCGAGAAAAACGGTGAACATGAAAGAGGGCCGTACCAATCGCCAGGCAGCATAACAAGCCCTGCTCGGCTATCAGACGGTATTCCACTGCACTGGAAAGAAAACCATATGAATCGTGGTAAATCCCTTGGAAGAAGTGGCCTCTGGATTCAAACGCTGCGAGGCCAATCATGAGACCAGTCACTGCGCTGGATACAATCTCCAGAGCAAGGCTGGTGGTCTGTCGACACTGCTGAGTCGTACCCCGGGAGAATGCGAGCCATAGTTGGCGAGTCCAGGACGCTCTCCTTTGCGTAACCGTTCGAAGGAGCGTGGCCAGGGCCTCTTCCGTCATGCCAGTTCCGGGGGACGGATTTTGTCTTATTGATTCCTGTGCGGGATACTTTTCCTCACCTGGAGTCGGAAAACCATTTGATAAAATATCAAGTATCACGTCTGCCGGATTCGATGCGGCTGGAAATCTCTGGTCCACCTTCTCAAAGAACGGCTGTGCATCTGCAGCCTTTCCAAGATAGACTTGGGCCCCGCCATTCAGCACGAGCAGATCATCTAAAAGTCGAAATATTTCCACGCGTGGCTGGTGGATCACACAGACGACTATGATGCCCTGCCTTGAGATTGAGTGGAGGAGCTTCATGAGCGAATGGGCGGCCGTCGCATCCAGTCCTGAGGTTGGCTCGTCGAGAATCAATGCGAGCGGCGCCGCAGCCAGCGAGACCGCGATACTCACGCGCTTGTATTCACCTCCGGAGATACCTTGGCCCCCTTCGTTTATTAGGCCCCCGACCAATTGATGGCGGATATCTTCTAGTCCCAAGGATGATATCAGAAAATCTACGTATTCCTGAATTTGGCGCTCAGACAGCCGACCACCAAGTAAAACACGCCCAGAGTATATGATATTTTCACGGACGGTGGCATCCGGCAGGAGGGCATCATGCTGAGGAATGAGACCAATCAAATCTCGTAGTCTATTCCCCAATAAAAAGACAAGGCATAGCGGTCAGTGTGTGAGATCTTATTATATGAAGGCGCAGGGGTAGTTACTGCTTCGGTTCGCTTCTCTGGCCGTTTATCGAGACCCATCCCTCTGTGGGCCGTATCCTGCCGGAAAGGATATTAACAAAGCTTGCTAAAATGCATTCTTAGTCAGTCTCGGCATGCCCTGGGAAGCCAGAAATATGAGATCTCACATTTCCCAGAGCCAGATGCCCCTATGATCCCGAGGACTGAACCGCAATGGACGGCCCCGTTCAGTCCAGACAAGACCTTGCGAGGGGAGCGGCGTGGATGGAGATCGATACTGGTAAAGCTCAGTACCAGACCACCATCAGGCACCAATTCGGGGTTGAAAAAATCTCGGAGCTCCAAGCGAGAGACTACGGCTTGTGCTTCACTCTCTCCGGTTCGAGACTGCGGGTGTAGGTGGGTTAGGCGCAGGGGCTGCATCATTTGTCTCAACGACGATTGGGTCCGCGAAGCCACACACATCCCGATCATCAAACAGTCAAGCAGAAAGCAAAGAAAGAATCCCAACAGGGGGGTTTGGTAAGTACTTCCTGCGGGACATATTGACATGACCGAACACGGGAAGGGCGCCACCGTGCCCAGTGGGCAAAAATGCCCCCGAGGGCACTGGATTTTCTGCTTACCGCCAGCTGGACAGTAGAACCCAGCATTGCATATGACAGGTTCGAACTTTCCTTGGGCACTGGCGCATAAGTTCTCGCCACCACTCTGAAGTCGGGTTAGAAGACAGTCCAGCGACGGGAGACAAAATGCCGGCGGATCGTGCGCACTAGTTGCTGGACCTAGAATATGTTACTCTCATATACCGCCAGAGAGTTAAATGACCTGGGAAGGGCAACGACCGTACAGTAGAATCCAGGCTGACACGAATCACCGGAAGATAAGGGGATAGCCTGCACTCCTGAGAAGCAGGTACTGTTGGATGAATCTTCCATCTTGGCCCGTATTGAGCTGCGTATTTGTTTGAACGTTCAGAGCGTGTATTTTATAAGGTATGTGGATGGGCAGAAAGGGGCAAGCTTATTCCACATTGAGAACACCCATGGTTGATTCATGCAAGGGGCTGAGATCCATTCCATAGAGAGGCGGAGGGAACTGCACCATAAATTGTCTTGGCTCTGCATCTTGCCGGACGTCATCCTGCGACAGAAAGTGCCTTGGACACAGCCGAACGACTACTGAGCTCCGTCCAATCTCTGATTGCTCCCCCAGCATCCTCCTTCTTCCTGTTTGGACCGCCTACATCACTGTGCTGGCAGGCGATCCTGCATTGCAGCTCGGATCCTCGTCGCCGATTCTTCAAGTTGGACTTAGACGAAGCTACAAGAAATCTGCATTACCCATGTCTTCCCTCCAGGTGTTAGCTACTATCATCTGTGAGTACATAGTTTCCTCGGCTGCTTTGGCCTCTACAACCCATGGATCACCCTTACGGCAGTTTTGTATATGTTTGCTTTTCATCCTCGCCGCTCTCGAACTTTGGCTGCTTTCCTTTCTACAAGGCCCCCCATTGCTCTGCGGAGTCATTGCATTCTCCTGCGCGGTCAAGCTTCTCCATTTACTTAGCTTGTTCCTGATTCTCAAGGTGGAGATCCATCAATTAGTCCACTCCGTTCCCTGTCCCTACTCTCTCCGCCTTTGTGCTGCTTTGAACTGCGTGACAAGTACCCGTGGGATTGGGACGCCGTGGGAGGTGAAAATTGGACCGCGTCGCCGCGAACTTCCGAAAAGCCGATATATTGCAGAAAGCCTGGTTGTCCTTGGTTGGCAGTACATGGCTCTTGATCTCTTGAATTTTGGAGCTTTGCGGTATTTTCACCACAGTTGGCCGGATGCGTTGGCGCCAGGAGCGGAGCTTCTTGGTCTTGCTTCAACCAAGGAGCAGTGGGCATCACGGTTACCCCTCGCCTGTATCCTAGGGGCGAATCTGCGATTGCTCTTTGCAATGGTCTATGGAGTACTTGCAACTACATCTGTACTGTTGGGGATAACGGCCCCCAAGGACTGGCCACCGCTGTTCGGGTCCCTGGACCAGTTCCAAATGTCCAGCATCCGACGTTTCTGGAGGTAAGCTGTCTTGTTCGTCCCGGTTGCCCCTCCCCCTTGCCCCGTGGCGAGAAGCTCATAGTTGAGCCTTACTATATTCAGTATTCTGTGCTCGTGTCTAATTTTTCATAGCACATATTGGCACCAGTTATTACGTTGGCCATTAATGACCATTAGTGGGCACCTCACACGACGCCTCAAGCGGCGCATTTCATCCTCCTGCCAGGGCCAGGATATTATGCAGACCGTTTTGGTGTTCTTGTTGTCTGGACTTCTCCACATGCTCAGTGCCGCGTATGCTGGAGTTTTTGACTCTTTGGGGTGGGTCTTCCTATTTTTTATCTCAAATCCCGTGATTATGAAGATTGAAGACGTCTTCACAATGCAATCGAATAGAACTCTCTACTTCAGAGGAGCGAGAATCCCAGGGTTTATGTGGGGGCTTTGCTGGCTCTATGTATGCGTGCCATTCTTTGCATACAGCGGTTTGAGGTTGCCAGTAGAAACGAATGCGGTGATGCCATTTAGCCTCGTGGAGGCATTTGGAAGTTTTCCCGTCCTCGGGATTGTTATTACAAGCGCTTTCCTCTGGAATTTCATTCAACCCTCCGAAGTTTGTGACAAGCGAAATTAGAGGATACATCTAGGTCCGGTGTAGCAAGCATCCTGCAATTTACACCAGATTCTGGAGACGGTTCCCAGGTGCAAAAATAATTTATACTTACAGCGTATCAGGGTTCCGACGCATATATTGCTTTGATTTTCAGTACATTCCTGCACAGCTGGCATATCTAACAATCCATTTCAGCATACGAATTTGCTGACAGTAGGACAACTCTGTAGTCTATATAAGAGTATCGAGCTATAGTATATTAGATGTTACTTTCTTTATTGCTTTAATGTATTATTTCCGTATCCTTATCAACTTTGTCAAAGTCCGGCATTATTGCGGCGGTAGGAGTCGATATAGCGAGGGATATGGAGCGATCCCATAGTTGACTTGAGACCGTTAATGACTAGAGTAGTCTTTTGTATCTCCAGCTTTCCATAAAATAGGCCTGCGTACGTATGAATAGTCGATGTATGATGCATCGGATCACGACTCCCAGCAACATGCCTTTCAGGCTAAAGAAGGGAATGTATAAGCTCCAATATATTACGTATTGGAGTCGATTTCTTCTCCGAGCTTTATTGTAATTGCCAGTGTCTAAGTATTTAGTTCTATATTCTATAAGCAAACTTATCTATCTGTATAATAGCTGCTTCTGCTTTCGGTATTTTAGCTGTTCTTTAGTGGTCTGTCTTCTCTCGATTTTCTAGAAAGAATAGTTAATCTAGTTAGATTTAGGTCCTTCCACTTAGAAGCTTCAGTGATTGTGATATCAGTAATATCCGTGGCAGCATTGTCAATTGTGGTAGAGAACCGGACTCTTTTATTATGGTTATTTTCTGTATATTCAGGAGCAGCGGGATCTTGAGCTTGCTATTTCGGACTACAATCTGAATACATAGGTTATTCTGACTTGTACTGCTTGAGCGTAGGTTGATACTGACAAGAGATAAGAAAATCTGTTCAAATAAGTTAATTTAGACAACTATACTATCAGTACATTGTATTAAAATACCGATCATACAAGACTGTCGGTGAAACTGACAAAAACCCCTCTATCTCTGTTTTAATGATTTGCCAAGACAGTATTAGTCATCAATACAAGCAATGAGGGCTTCGCGTGTCATTTGTTTATATCATACACGACGCGACGAATGAATGTTTCCCTGGTCCACATGCTCTGTGTGGATGAGATAGCTCAGGGTGGATCTCACTAACTAGTTAATTAGCTAGTGAAGCACAACTAACCCCCAAGCCACTAAATCTTGGACCCCCTCACGTCTCCATCGGTACTTCTAGGGTTGATGACTGAACAAAACGAGCTACGTACTAGTCCTACCCCAGAAAGGGAAAGTCGCAACATCAGAGCCATGCATAAGTTCCCGACTTGTTCTCGCCACCAATGCGAGCGATGGCGTGCTTTCACGATTTAAAAAAAAAGAAATTCAGAGTACTTCTCTAGGAATCAGAACCATAATCAACTGCACAAGACATGCAGAAAAGCGAGGAACGTGCTCAACACGTGTAACTAGCGTTTGATCAAAACCCCATACTCCATATGCACCATGTCTTATCCAATTGAAAAGGCAACCCCTACGACAGATTCTCCGCCAGAGACGTCGGATGTGGAAAGATGCCACTCCAAAGGGAGCTTAGAACGACCTTCACAGCCTACCCCCGACCGACAAAAATGGTATCAATGGTTTGCGCCGACAGATACTCCAGCCGAGCGTCGTCTGATACTCAAGCTAGACGGCCTGATCATCGTCTTCCTCTTTTTAGCCCATTGGGCGAAGGTGCTGGATTCGTCGGCGACGAGTACGGCCTATGTGAGCGGGATGAAAGAGGATCTGAAGCTATATGGGAATCAACTGAATTATCTCAACACAGTGTATATGTAAGTGCTCTACGAGGTGGTAGGTGGATGTACTTTTCTAATTGGTCATACAGGGTTGGGTTCATCACGATGCAGATCCCTCTGACATTGGCGGTTAGTTGCCTATTGGCAATGAGTGCGCATGAACGAGGACTAATATGACAGTTTAGATGACCCGCTGCCCCGTGAACTATTTCCTCCCGGCTGCAGATTTGTTCTGGGGTGTGTTTACACTGGCTCAGTACAAGGCCAGCAGCGTCACCCAGCTTTATGCCCTTCGGTTCTTTGTTGGCGCTCTGGGTGGGTTCTTTTTCCCGGCTGTCCAATGGTATCTGGGCAGTTGGTATAAAAGGTCCGAACTGGCACGTCGTGGAGCAATCTTTTTCATCGCGAGCCAGGTAGGCAGCATGAGCTCGGGGTATATTCAAGCCGGCGCCTATGCCCGATTGGATGGTCGGTATGGGATCAAAGGGTGGAGATGGCTATACATCATCTGTAAGCTGTATCGTGACCATTTCATCATAAATGTACCCACTGACAGAGATATTTAGGCTTTGCCTGTACTATCCCCATCGCCTTTCTCGGTCTATGTCTACTTCCCAGTACCCCAGACCGATGCAACTCCCGCTATCTCACCCAGGACGAGATTCGCTTAGCACAAGAACGCATGGCTGCCGAACACCGCGAACCTCGTCAGCCATTTACGATCCCCAGAATCGTCACCATCTTGAAGGGATGGAGGATTTGGGTACTCGTCGGCTTCGCCTTCTTCTTCTCTCAGGCGGATGGGGTCTCCTCGAATAGCGGCCTATCTCTCTGGCTGAAAGAAGAACAGTATTCCGTCGAATCTATCAACACCATTACCACTGTGTCGCCCGCCGTCACTATTGTCGCCTCGATCGTGTGCGGCGTGATCTCTGATATCTACGACGCCAAGGTCTCGTTGATCGCCATCACTGCGCTGCTGAATATCTTCGCCTGTCTCGTACTTGCGATATGGAATGTTCCGGTAGGGCTGAAATTCTTCGCATTCTTCCTGTCCGGCACGGCGGACGGGATTGCAGCCATCATCTATGCCTGGGCGAACGAGATTTGCGCACGCAGTGCAGAGGAGCGGGCCTTGGTTATCAGTGCGATGAATACGATCGGGAATACGTTTGGCGCTTGGATCCCGCTTTTGTAAGTGTTGTGAGAATGTGTGTGGGTCGGGGGATGCTTATGCTAATTTGGATTGACAGTGTGTGGAAGACGGTGGATGCACCCCGATACTTGATTGGATATAATTGGAATCTGGCGCTGGATGTCTGCATGTTGATCATGCTGTTTGTGCTACGGTATTTCTGGGTGAGGGAGCAAAGAAGGGATAGGGCATGAAGCTGATATGAACATGCTCTGCCACTATATGATGATATATGAACGACTTGGTGTGCAAAATCTATGTTTTTCGCCCGTGATAACTCTAAACTCTATCACGGTCAGGCAATCAAGATATAATTATATTCCTCGCGATATAATCGCATCATGATTTCCGAAATGCTTCATAAACCGTCCACGAATCACCCGGTGCTCGCGTTCTCCGATCGCAATCGGCCACAGAACTCGGGCAGCACCATCTTCAAAGCCGATCGGGCAGCCGTCTGCCCGCTGACATTCCGGTGCCGCACTCATATAGCCTGGATCCACCGTATTCATAGCGACATGCCGCTCCCACGCCGACTCACTCTCGGTCTCCGTGATCATATTCAGCGCGGCCTTGGACATATTGGTGTGAACATGGTGACCGGCTTTACTGGCAGACTTCGTCCTGCTCTCCAGTATTCCCTCCCGGGACGACACATTCACGATGTATCCCAAAGGCCGCGACGATTTCTCCGTCGCGCCCATTCGGGGCAATAACTCCCGACATAGAATCAGCGGGACCAGCGCATTCACCGCCTGCGCGCTAATGACATCCTCATACGGGATCTGGTCCAGATGCTGCGTCCACGACGACTTTGAGTCATCCTCTGCCATTCCATCCGGACCCAGACCCTTCTGCACCATTCCATGGCCTTCCCTAGACTCTGACTCGGCCGTACCCGCAATCTGCAACCGGACCCGATCCTCAATGCCACCCCAAGCACTGCCCACTCCACCCCGAAGCTTGGGCACATACCGCTCCCCATAATCCGCCATCACCCCATGCTCCCCAACCTCTCCTTCCAACTGCTCCTCCCTCACAATAGCCCTCGTCTCCGAGCGCACAGGATCCGTCAACGTCTGCGCCGCATTATTAATCAGAATATCCAGCGCCCTGTCCGCAGTTCTCCCATTGCCACCCCCCTCCCAATCATCCAGTAACCGCTTCACAACCTCCACAAGCCGGAACGCATCTCTAGCCGTGCGAAAGTCCGCCCCCACAACCCTCAGCCGGGATGAAAAGTCCCCGAAATCCGTCTCTCTCGCATACCGCACCACCGCGTCCCGGGGATACCGCGATGACACGATGACACTGGCTCCACAGCGGAGCAGCCGTAGCGCAGTTTCGTAGCCGAGGTTGATTCGTCCGCCCGTTACCAGGGCCGTTTTACCTCGTAATTTGAGATTCGGGGGTGCTGAAATGGCCGACGAGGCTAAGTTGAATGACCCGCATGGGCGACAGAGGGACGGGTAGATATTGTGGGCTTCGTCCGTTCTGATTTCAAAATGACACATGTAGCAAGTCCGCTTTTGTCTGCGGGCCTTGTAACTCGCTTTCGCGTCGAGTCGGCTGTCTTTATGGGCTGTGTGGAGGTGAGTCACAGTCCGGAGACCAGCTTCGAATGCCAATTGGGTTTTCACGGATGAGATCACATCCGGGAAGGGACTGGTGCTGGTGAGCATGGAGATGGAGGGGTATTTCTGGAGGTATTCGAGCACGCGGAGCGCGGATTGGAAGTCCTTCGTTCTGGGGATGATCCCCGTTCCCTTTTCGGTGTCTTCACTTGTCCACGTTCTGATGCAGCTCATTTGGTTTACGGAGGCTTTGATTCCGCTGATGATGCCCTGGCATTGGAGTCTGCGGATTGGGGCGGGGATAGAGGTTTCGGGGATGAGGTGTTTGGAGATTTCGTCGAGGAGATCACAAGGCTGGGTTGGGAGGTGCATGGCCAGTGGACTGGGGAGATGGTTCTCCTGGCACAGGAGTTGGTCGCGGCGTAGACATGCTGCGATTATGGATGGGGGTTGGGTTTGGATGAATTCGGTGTAGTCTTTCTCTTCTTCTGTTTGGGGCATTTTTGTCGCAGGTCGGATATCTGGGAATGATTTTTCTGTACCCATCGTTGGGGAAGGGGCGTAGACTATATATGGATTTCTTAATATACTCGGGCAATGAGGCTGAGGCAAGGTTGAAAGACGATGTGGGGGGAAGTGGATCGTCTCGTGAGTCACTCGATTTTTGGCCCCATTATTAGGGCTCGTATTTCTGTTAGTATGTATCCATAATCTCTGACCATATATATATATCCCCACCCACCCCATAGATCGAGCACCAAGGGGTCACTACTACTACTACTACTACTACTACTACTACTACTACTACTACTACTACTCTTGCAAATATCAAAATGCCCACTCAGACCCTGAACAAAATCATTACTTCCTTCGCCACTCTCCCCAGAGAAGTCGCCCATCAAATCCTCAACGACATCCGGATCTGGGACATCCTGCGGCTGATCTGTTACAACGATGCACACATCAACACCGACATCCTCACCCACCCAAGCCTGGGCCGAATCGTGCACTACGATGCAGAAATCCTAGAGGAAGTCCGCAAAACGGCCGATCTATACCGCACAGTCTGCACCGCCCACAACCTCACCGCAGCACCATTATCATCGCCCCTGGCGTTAAACACCCAGACGTTCCAATCAGACTATAAGGAAATCACAAATTACATGCACCACCGGATCATCGAGGAATTATACCTCGAGTCCTGGCAACGGGCCGTCCTGGCTCATTACACCGCCTTGCCCGCTGTATGGGACTCATCTACTATCCACGGGTTAGAAGCCCGCTGGACCGCCATCCAAGACGCGCAGATGAAACTAAACACGCGGAAAGCCAGTCAGCTTCGTAAAGCAGCTGATTTGCTGGAGACGAATTCTGATATTGTGAAGAAAATGATCGATCCCAGTCAGACGCGGCGGAAGAATATTCCACATATTGTCCAGCGACTGCGACGGACTGAGAAGCAGATGCAATGGCAATCGTTGCTTCGGGGGGGACGGTTGAAAGGCATGTCGTGGTTTGCATATGAGCTTTTTGCCGTGGTGCCGTTTGATCGGGCTTTGGGGGTTGTTTTGCGGGGTTTGGAAGGGGTTGGGGTGAAATATGAGTTAGCGGCGGAGGAGAAGGTGGATTCTGAGAGGTTGATGAGGGAAACTCAGGGCTTGGGGGAGGTGGGGGGTGTGGTGAGGGTTGTGGTTGAAGGGTTGCAGTTTGTGTATGATGGTAAGCAGGCGGGTCGGTTGCCTAGGATCGCGAGAGAGGAGGAGGGGGATTCTTTCTATTTTATTCCGAGGGGTCCCGTGGATGCGTGGAATTATGCCGGGGAGGGTCTGGCGAGGATGTATGAGGCTCATGATGACAGGGAGATTGCCTGGTTGGAGGCTTTTGTGGTGGTGTATCGGTATTTTGAGGCCCGGGGGTGAGAGGTTGGATTGGTCTGGGAGATCTCCATTTGTTATGGATAGTGACTAAGGTCTCCTTAGGGCTAATTAGACTTTAAAGTGAGTAACAATTTAAGATGTACATCGGGGTTGTTGTGGTGGAAAAAATGGAAAGAAAACATCAGTGATGGTGCGCTGGGATAGGAATCATATCAAACAAGATGCTCAGTTGTGCTAATACGACTATATAAGAAACACGTCAACGCAAGCTTCCGTCTGCTAGTTCGGATAAAGTCATGTATTCGAGTTATTAATTTTGAAATGGACTGAGCCTGCCAAAGAGTGATGGAAAATATTTAACCGCTGAGCTGCTAATATATATTCTGTACCAAATTCCTCGCGTTGCCCGATTATTCCCTTGCTTCTGGGTAGTTCGTTTACTCCTGACAAAACTTTGATTCAGACAGGCTGGTGGATTCTCCCCATTGTGCCTGGTTTTCGAGGAACATTGCAATCGTTGCGAAGGAACAAGATAAGCTGAGGAAAGGCCAGCAAGCGAACCCGTGTCCCCTTCTGGATATAAAACAATCAAGAACACTTTCTGTGTTTTGGACGACCACGATCTTTCATAGACAGTGCCGTGTCAAATTGTCGGTCTGGGCGGGCGAATGACCGTAGTCACTGATTCATACTTGAGTGTTCCACCGGTCTATAAAATGGTCGGAGTGGAACTCAATGGCACAACACAAAGGGCCGGAAAGTTGTGAGAAAAAAGACTATCCTCGCTTATGCCTTGCACAAGGCTTTATCCACAATGGTAATTAATTGGATACCTAGTGGAGAACATTCCCCACTAGGTAAACAAACCAGGCAGGGCCTTGCATAGGCACGTGATTCCTTCGTCCAATGACAACCTACTGGAAGAGCCTCAAGGTAGTTCCGTGCGCATCTCCCCTCTCTCGAGTAGGCTGATTGCCTCGATTAGCAGGTTTTGATTAGCAGACAGTGGGAGTCTCTGACTCATTGAGGCTCATATCGGCGACCAACATAACTACTGGTCGCTGATTTGTCCATTGCTCAGGCAACTAAATAGTCTAGGCAAGGGCCTGGTGCCTGCTACCGTTACATACACAATGACTGAGTCATTGTACAACAATGGGAGTGGTGTGTGGCAGAGCATTTGGAATGCGCCGTGCAGCTCATAGCCTACTTAAATGCTGTCTGGCCCTTCCACCATATTCATATACCTAGAGAGAACGACTATCCGCGACCTCTCAAGAACCCAACTGATTTGCTCTGGGAATATCCTGAGCCCGATGTATATACTGTACGACTCGGATCAAGAATCTAACAATAGCGACAGCGAGAGCGAAATGTCGTCATGTTCTGAAGAGGAAGCTACACGCGAGAGAGGCGCTCCCACGACAACAGGTCAGGTGGTTTTCATGTTTTAGCTGTTCAACAATACGCGAAAGAGCCAGACTGATACCCTATAAGACCCAGAGTCTCAGCCTGTGAACTATGCCCCTACCGGTTCCATCTGCGAGGTCCATAACCTCTACGAGTCTAAGCCGGACAAAAGGGGTCGCACAACGTGGACAAAGGAGTACCCTGACGACCTGACTGTCCCGGCCGAGGACACTGAGTCCGGTCAGTATGCACTCCTGGTGCGAAATGTGAAGTGTTACGACGGCCGGAAACCCCTACAGATCCACTCCATCGTGGTTCAGAGTAAATTGTTAAAGGAATTTCTGGCCAAGGTCTTCAAGAACTACCCCGGTCTGACAATGACGCTAAAGCGGGTTGAGTTTAAACCGCCCTTCATGCCGTTTGTCCACCGGTGGGAGGAATTCTCAAAAGCTCGGGAGGAAGTCAAAGACCCCAAGACCAAGTCTGTGGTCGACCTACTCTATAACATTCTAGAGGGAGAGCTTTGTGAGACCATTACCCGCAGGAAGGATCTGATCCTTAACGGCGTGGTCACTCACGATTTACTCTGGACAATTTTTGAACCGGGAGTCCATGTTTACTGTATTTATGGTGACCATGAACGTGTCTTCCAGTCGGTGTCGGCCTCGACCAACTGTGAAGGAGTATTTGTTGTGTCCGCCAAGTACGTTGACTATGATGGAAGTGGCTTTGGATATAGGAAGAAAAGCCAATGCATTCCCCCGTTCCAAGGGACAATGCCAATCACTGCCCTACCTGTTTTCCCTCTACATTTTCACCCGAATGTAGGCACCGTACGGGACAATCTAATTTCCCGGGGAAGGTTGTGGGAGGAACACAGCGGGTATCACTACAAGCAGTACGAAGGGCCTGGATTCACCAAATTCATGGGTCAGGACATGCAGCTCAACGTCAAGAGCCGGGTAATTATTGACGGCGAGGCCTTCAATACTTTCAACCCCGATGACTCAACTAGAGTCGATGGCTGCATGAAAACCCTCAACGATGAGCAACGGCTTCTGGCAACTCCTACGTTACGTGGGTACTCCCTCAAGGACAAAAAGTGGCTCGAATTATATCTCGAAGGGGTACGGGATATTGTCTGGGACTCACGGGCTTTCGACTCGCTGGTCCTGCCGGCGGAGCAGCAGCGGCTGAAAGGCCTGATTCTGGCTATCGCAAAGGCTCAGTCAAAGCAGATGGATACCTTTGACGATGTCGTGCAGGGCAAGGGTCGGGGGGTGATCATACAGCTGAGCGGCCCGCCGGGCGTAGGAAAGACGCTCACGGCTGAGAGCGTGGCAGAGGTCATGCGGGTTCCTCTTTATGTCCTGAGTGCAGGAGACCTAGGCACATCCGCTGGGAATGTCGAAAGGGCACTGAAAGATATCCTTCGCATGGTCCCGAAGTGGGGTGCAGTTCTTCTGCTAGACGAGGCGGATGTGTTTATGGAGACGCGCAATTCTACGGATCTGGAGCGGAACGAGTTGGTTTCGATCTTCTTGCGATTGTTGGAATATTATGAGGTAAGTAGCCTGATGAATACCAACGGATGACGAGTCGAGCTGATTGCTTGGATAGGGTATTTTGTTCCTCACGACCAACCGTGCCGAAAGCATCGATCCAGCTTTCGAGTCGCGTATTCATGTGTCGGTTCGGTACCCTGATCTCGATACCAAGTCACGACGTCAAATCTGGGCACAATTCCTGGGCGAAAATGGGGGATTCTCATCGGAACAGCTGAACGACCTGGCCCAGGTGAAGCTAAATGGTCGACAAATCAAAAATATACTGAAGACGGCGCATCTTCTGGCACGCGAGCAGGATCATGACCTTGGATATGATCATATTCGGACGGTTTTGGACTTGCGGGTCCCAAAGAATGCGAACCTGAGGGATGAGATGGATTAATTGTGGCGATCCTTGGGTGCAATTCAGACATGTTAATGACGAGGAATCCTATATTTGCATGACATTCCTAATGAAAGCATATTCCGAACAGTTGTACTTTGTGACCCATTTCGTATCTTGCCCAAGTCCGTAAGGGAAATACTGCTTGACAGGTAGTTCTATCGCTTTCTCGGTTTGTGAAAAGCAGGGTGTGTTTGAGTCTTGTGGTTATAGTTCGAGTTTTATCCACCTCAAAGCGGGTTTCCTGGATTTCGGTCGAGGCATATAGTGTTGACGACTGTGTCCTTTTGCTTGAGCCATGGACTACGCCGCAGTGCCATGGGATGGAGCAGTCCTGAGGCCATTACGCAACTCATATCATGCTCACCATGATGAATACGTCTCTACCCTCACTACCCCCACTATAGTCCCAGAAAGCCCATTTCGCTATATTAGGTGTAGACTATGCTCAGATTATACCTACGCCATAGTACTACAAGACATCAAAAGAGTATAATTATTGGTTTCTCAGAGATCCCGGAACTTATACAGGCCAGGATAATGACCAGGCTAGACCCGACATCCCAGAAACATCCTCTAGATCTGTATAAAAGCCACGATGTGGTTGTGGAGGTCTACACAGACCTCCAAACAGTTGTCGGGTTCATCAGGGAATACCTGGAGTCCTTTTTGGGTGGCGGCGAACAATACATGGCAATCACACAGGTGTCCGACGCTGACCTTCTCGAGTTCAATAAATGGCGGGCATGTACTCGCCCCCGTACGTTCCTAGTCCGCGCATTTCCCGCATACAATACTCTCGTCATGAAGTTCAAATCGCCGCTATGCGACCAGCTCAGCGCAACGATGTACCAAAGGTTCTATATTCGTAAATATCAACAGCATCACGGACTCACTTCGGATATTCTCTCTCAGGTCGGCCCAACGATATACACGACGCGCAACGGACTGCAGCTCGAAGCAGAACAGGCCTATATTCCGCTTACAAGCAGAGAACCCGACAGCTACCCATCCCTCGTCATGGAATTTGGGGATAGAACTTCCCTTCATGCGCTTCGAGTCGATGCCCGTCTATGGCTGGAAAATACCTCCGGACTCACCCGATTTGTCCTGGTAGTAGCCTTCTCTACTGGTGAGATTGTGCTTGAATGCTGGGAATATGGAGATGGCGTTGCCGAATGTACACACGAGGTCAGTGTGGACTATCAAAGTGGAAGAGTTCGACATGCGCCCTTGATGATACCGCTAGAGCGTATTTTGGATGAAATGCCTGACCTTCCGGGTATAACTGAGGATGCGACCATCGCCTTTTCGGATGATGACCTTATTAGTCTTATGCGGGAGACTATTTATGACGAGACGTCGTGAATGGGCTTTGTTCACTTTGCTAGCATTCGGGGCTCCTTTTAGTTCTGTGTGCAGACGTCTGGATGTTATGGATCGAAAGACTCAACTTCACTCATGAGATAATTGCTTTCAATTTTTTCTTTCTTCCTTAATTTCTTGCTTTGTTTCTAATGCGTAGTTAAATGGAAAGGTCTACGTCATCAGGTCCGAGTATAGAATACTACCAGACAGACTGCAGACGTGATGAGGACTTAAGGTGTAGAAAGTGCAAGGAACCGAAAGTCCACTATGGAGTATCTGAGTCAGATACCTCAGTCTAGATGCAGTAGAGCTCCCGGAGCACAAGGCAGAGTATGACAACTGTGGCAAAGGTCTTTGGCTGGGAGTTGATCTTATGGATACCATACCCTTATCATTCACGGTAGGGATGTTCACTAACCCCATCAAATATTTCAGATGCTACGACTGAATATATTCTATCAGGGCCTTCCAGTATTATCATGGATGACTAGGTCCAGCGTCTTATATCAGCATTCACGTATCCAATTACCTAATCTCGATCCTCGAGCTATGAATGTACGCAAAGGGGTGAGGTGGGTTGGTACAGGCGCATTAAACAGTGTATAAGTAAAATCTCAGCATGCACTATTGATTGAGTGGATATATCTCTGGGTGCGTAAGCAAAAGCTCAGCGTCGAGTCTCCGGAGGCCTCTTCGTCAAGAAGTACTACTCTTCTTTGGCCTAGTACCTCCTGACTCTGTCCACGAATATTATATTCAATGACACTTTCCATTTTGTCATCCCGTACTTCTAAGGAGGAAATCTCTAAACGCATTGGTGCCTGGGGATCCGATGAAGAAGCCAGCATATCAAATTCCAGGTCCAACGTCTGCTTTGCAAAGGTGACGAGCCGACGAGAATCCCACGGTCCTTCTCGGTGCGGCCATTCCTCGAGAAGTGTCAGTGCCCGCAGGCGTAGGCTGAAATCGTGGCATTTCCAAAAAACAAAGAACAGGGAAGCGTTCACGCCCATTTCTAACACCAGGCTGGGTCGGGAGTGAGAGCCACTTTTATCCTGGAAGCTATTTGCGATCTGTTCACAGAGATCCAAGATTTGCCGGAAACCGTCCACATGACTAATTAAAAGAGAGCGGTCATCCTCAACCAAAACTGACTCAAGTACAAGGTCATAGTTCAAGTGATGTAATCGGAGGATTTTAAGTCCTCGCAAGTCCTTTTGGTCCTGGATGTGCAGCGAGTGAGATTCTGAGTAATCGAGCCTCGTCTTATATTGGTTAAACTGGCGTTTTATATCTCTTTTCATCTTGAACAAAGCAACAAGTCGATCCGCTCCATGATCATCTGTTGCAAGCTGCTTCTCCGCTATCATCAAAACGATCAAACCACGCACCACGTCATCTAGCGCATTCCGGGCATCATATAGCGTGCTAAACCCATATTCAGACAGTGGGGCCTGATCACCGATAGCAGAGCGGTTCGGGTTTAGGCCAAAGAAGTAGCTGTGATCGCGGAAGCGCGTCAGTGCTATCTGAAGGGGCTTCGCTATAGGAGGACTTCTCGTAGAGACCATCTCGGGACTCTCCCAGCTGTGAGCCTCCTCAATAATTGCAAGGCCTTGTTTCAGATGTCGCATTGCTGGATCATATCGACCGCGCATCAAATCAAATGCTACAAACAGATAGCAGCAGGTAAGGACGACCTCGCGAAATTTTGGATCCTGCGAATGGCGCCGCTTATTCAAGATTGCCAGGGAGCGCCCATACTGCCCCAACGCGAATCGATGGCGACGACACGCTAGGTCCTCTCGAACAAGTGGGACGCCTCGTACCTCCATGTCCTCATGCAGCACACTGACTGCCACGAGGGCGTGGGTCACAGCGGGCTCTTCGTGGCTCATGGGTAGAATAAGATTGGTCCATAAGCTGGTGTTGAAGAAACCAGTCAAGTTCGGGATGCTCAAGTGCTGGAAGAAAGCGAATCCCCTTTTCTCTTCGGGGCCGACTCCGGGGAGACCCTGGGAGGCTCGGTAGAGGGTAAGCGAAGACATTATTCCCCGATCCTCTTTCCTGAGGTTAGATAAACGAGCGAAGTCATATCCTTCACATTTCCACCCAGAGTCCTTGCACCTTTTACAGGTACCAGGTGTCTCATCGCACTTAACGCGTCGGGCCCTGTTGATGACGTTAGTAGGTTGGAATATAGAGTTGAGCGTACATATATCAACGAACCGACAGGTGCGACAGCCTGTTGTGGACCGCTTCTGGCAAGATTGCTTTCGAGTCATCCGGGCGAGTAGTGAGAATTAGTAGTATATTGAAAAGTTGCCTTTCAAACCATGCCAAAAACCTTATATACTCATATACTACAAGCTGACATATGGTATAGGCCAGCTATGGTGGGTTGTTAGCTGCGCCAGGGTCCGAAATTAGTACAACTTTGAACTGATTCAGGGGTGGGGAGGCTCAGCCTTCCTCAGCACTAGTATGCACGTGCTTACTTTAATTTTTGAGGGCCTCACGAGCTGTTATATATAATGTCGATTTTAACTCAGCCTAAACTTAGATGCTAATCTACAAAAAATTGAAAATATTCTTTAACAATTATGGACTATTTTGATAGGAAAGTATTTTCAATCGGTCAAAAATAGCCAAATAATTAAAATACCCAGACATTGAGCTCCCTAATGCTGATCTACAGCAGATAATTTACTATGGAGTAGCTCCGATGGCCTGAAGAGTTCTTGCCCCAGAGTTGCCGATGTTTGCCCGGTTTGTCTGCCGTGGGCAGGTGCCGAAGGTCTAACGCGTCACCCTGCGCGCCTTAGGCGCCCAATCGTTTAGTAATTATAGAAGACTTGGCAACGTACGCCGGATTATCAAAATGTAGTGGTTCAGTCATGGGGGAAAAGGTCTAGATAAGCGTCAAACATGTTTCAGGCTATTCTTATCCTTCCCATGTTCTTCCTCGCATGTTGATGGATCACTCTTTGCTATGTTTTAGACAGCCTCCTACCACCAGCGTTTGTGGACCGCAGTATGGATGGACCATACCTCGGCCAACATGGAGAGGACCTAACTTGCTCTGCCTGCCTAGATGAGGACGGCAGAGCATGGATGGATGATGGAAACATACTTATTCGACGCCTTGATCGGATCTGCTGGAATGAACTGGATGACGGGTCGATATCCCCTTGCCCGACAACCGAACCAACAGAACAAAAGTGGTATGGCCAAGGTTGTTAGAGACACTGCCACATCAGTGTCGCTGATCATTTACTTCCATGGAGGTAGTTAGTGGGTAGTCCAGATCTTGTCTTAGCACCTGCGCGCGGCTTTGGAGTCCTGTTGTCTTGCGTGGTGGTCTGTCCAATCCTCAACTAGCTCCATGAGCAGCCGTTCCCTGAACCTATGTGAACTGCCTGGTAGGTCTGTGCATCGTTATTGGACGTGAGAAAGCTGAATGATATGTGGTTGAAAAGATGCTGGAACTAGACTCGATCCAAGCCGCAGCTTGGTGGTTGGTGGTCTCAGCTCGGGTGGCTCTGCCGCCGCCCTCATCGGGAGCATATCTGACGCAAACTTTGGCTGAGATCGAGGACTTTTCTGGACTGACTCATCTCCTGAACTCCATCACTGGTGTCTTCTCGGGGATACCGTTCTCAGTGAAGGAAGCCAGGCTTCCAGCACAGTATCGGGATATATCCAAATCCACAGATGAGCCCGTCGAAAACAAGGCTCAGAGTGATGCAATGCGCCTATATCTGAAGGGTCACCCCCCTGCTGTCGCTCCTTGGATCTCACTCATCAATCGGCACTTATCCGATTCCAAGATTACCCGAAGCCATCCAACAAAGGGCTTCATATATGGCGGGGAATTGGACCAGTTCGGTGATAATGCTATTATCTCCGCACATTGGCTCTCGATGTGTAGTTTGATATAGAGGCCATCGTCCCAAAGAGAACGGAGGTCTCGCTTCGGGCATCCATAGCACGGTTCTTTTTGACAAGAGCACAAGTGCTCCCACATGTTGGGTAGGGCGTTGATCATATCTACATGTATTGGTAAGCGCTATCAAAGGACAAACCTCCTCACAGTCAACAACCCATGCTAGCGCTTGGCGGGAAGTATCAGCACATTGTAGCTCCATGATCAAAGGTAAGCGCGTGGCCGTGTGCCTACCACAGCGACAATATCGTTTTAAAATAGCTCACGGCAAGGGCAAAGGTCCACAATGCCTGGCAAACCCACTTGAACAGTCTGCTCCTGTTGAACAATCACAACTCCAGTGAAAGAAGAAATATCGGTCCCTGAAAAACCCTGCATACTGCTCAACAAAGGATTTGGAATGATTCGGGTATAAATTGAAAATTAGACCGAGGTAATTCATTGAACGTGACATTCATGTAACCCTAAGGTTCGCTGTCACGGGAGCGGAGGGATGATTTTACCCTTGGTTACTTGCCATGGTCTGTGCCCTACTAATGTTACTTTTCTATTCCGTAGTACCATGTGGTGTAACGCCTTTTGACCACTAAAGTCTTGGAAGTTTTGATTTTGACGCATTAAGCAGCCTTGGCGGGCTTGGGCACGATTAGAGTCCAAGGAGATATTCCGCCTATCAATGGTGCATAGATCAGCACCTTCTTTGTTCTTTAACTGGATTAGGGTTGACGAGACACATGGTACGGGACAGACAGTGTCGTATTCTGGGAGTCAGAATGTCGCAGCGAGTCGAAGATCATTGTTACGTAGATCTGGAACTGACTCCAGTCCCAGACTCGTGTTTTCCCCCATGTTCCCTTGTCTGTCCATCGGCATCGCACGATGTTCTCCTGGAAAGTCTTCCCTTGTTCCCCGTCCCACTTGAAAGGCTTAGGCAACAGAGGCAAAGCTTCAAAGAGACCTTGTTTACCCCAGAATCACAATTGCGGGGAAGGACGATTTCCCCATGATCAGAAATACGAGACTCTTCTCGTAGACACGACCCCTTCCCGTCGAATCACAACCGCGCCTCTTATTTGGTGGCGTCCGCCACGCCGTGCAACTTGTGATTCTCTCTCCTCGGACAAGGTAATGATCTCCCAATCACTGTCCCAATTCTGCCTCTTTAATCGCTCTTATCCAATCATGCCCGTCAGCCGACATCCGCGCAGTGTTACATTTGGTGTAAATTCACCAGTGACTCCCTGACAGCCGCCCAAAGCTCCATTCACTGTTGTCAGTCGGCATATTTATTTAAACAAACGTAGACTCCTATCGCTGGGTGTTTCTTTCACATGTTTTCTGCTTGACCCGACCTTGAGTCCTACGTCGCTGACCGGGCGTCAACAGCAATTGTCATCATGAAGAAAATCTACAACGTCTACTTTCTCTGTGGCTTTGCCACTCTAGGTGAGCAATCTATGTCTGGCTTAGGAGCCACGGACTGATTCCTTTCGCAGGCGGTGGTTTGTTTGGTTTTGATATCTCATCCATGAGTGGTAAGTGATCCTGTCGCAATGTGGTTCCGAAAGTATGCTCACTCTGTTTAGGTGTCCTGGGTACTGCGGCGTATACAAACTATTTCCAAGTGGGTAGCGGTCAATACAAGCAGGTGCGCGATTGTTTCCCTAGTTTTGAACTTTGGCCTTTGATATTAATTTTTGCTAGGGCAGTATTACCTGTGCGATGCCTTTTGGCTCTCTCGTCGGTGCGCTGTGCTCTAGCTTTATCGCCGATCGCTTCTCGCGAGTTAGGGCGATCCAGTTCTCTTCCATTCTATGGATCATTGGCTCGGTGTAGGTGACTCACGCGCAGTGGAATATATATTAACTGCGCTAATGTCTATCAGTTTTATGTGTGCTTCGAATGGCATCGCTCTTCTAGTCGTTGGTCGTGTCATCGCTGGTGGTTGCGTCGGAATCGCGTCTGCCATGGTCCCGGTTTATCAGGCTGAAATCGCACCAAAGGAAATTCGAGGACGAGTTATATCACTGCAGCAATGGGCTATTACATGGGGTATCTTGATTCAGTATTTCATTGTGGGTGTCCCGTGATCGTCATGACCCTCATTCTTATACTGACAACCCTTCAGCAATATGGAGCGAGCAATATCGACGGCGGCCCGAATAACCCCACGCAGAGTACTGCTGCTTTTCGCATTCCTTGGGGAATCCAGATTGTACCCGGTTTTATCCTTTTCTTTGGCATGTTCCTCTTCCCCAAGTCTCCCCGTTGGCTCGCCAGCAAGGACCGTTGGGAGGAGGCTCTCAATGTGCTTTCGAAGCTGCATGGTAAAGGAGATGTCAACCACCCCAAGGTCCTTGCAGAATACAAGGAAATCCAAGACGCTCTGGCATTAGAACGAGAGCAATCCGCCACTGGCTTCCAGGAGCTTGTCAAGCCACGCATCTTTAAGCGTGTCATCTTGGGTATGAGCTTGCAGATGTGGTCGCAGCTGTGCGGAATGAACGTGATGATGTACTACATCGGTATGTTGGACCTATTCGAATACAAGAGCAACAGCCAATGCTCGCTTGGGCAAGCTGAAATCTTGCTAACAACTACATAGTCTATATTATGCAAAGCACAGGCACTGGATCGCCCCTGTTGACTGCGTCAATTCAATACATTCTCAACACAGCCTTGACCCTACCTGCCATTATCTACCTCGATAAATTTGGCCGACGGCCCGCGATTTTAATTGGCTTCTTCCTACAGGCTATTTTCCTTTACATAGAAGGTGGATTGCAGGGAGGGTTTGGGGCGCCCAACCCTCATACCGACCCCAAGCTCGATGCTATTTCGTGGACGGTCGCTGACCACCCCGCCGTGGGAAAGGCGATTATCGCATTGTCCTATCTGTTCGTGTGTTCCTTCGCGACGACCATCGGCCCGACTTCGTGGACCTATCCCGCCGAAATCTATCCGGCGAAAGTTCGTGCCAAAGCAGTCTCGCTCGCTACCGCCTCGAACTGGGTTTGGAACTGCCTGCTGGCCCTCTTCGTCCCACCACTGCTCTGGTCGATCAACTGGAAGATGTACATGATTGTATGCTCTATTCGCACTCTTCACTGAATATTGACATTCACTAACCTCCTTCTGTATGACAGTTCGCTGCCTTCAACACCGCAGCCTTTATCCACATGTTCCTAACTGCCCCCGAAACCAAAGGCTACACGCTGGAGGAAATGGACGATGTCTTTGACAGCGGACTCCCAGCCTGGCGCAAGCTGGAGAAGCGGAGCCGTATGGAGGAGCTCGAGCGAGAGATCATAGAAGGGAATCTCAAGATTGCTCCTGCACACGATGCGACTGGCGTCTCTGCTACACATGTCACGCCAGAGAAGCAAGTGTAATGAGGAACCGGACACTCTGCTTCTGTCATGAGGAGAGATGAAATTGTTTGTCCTACCGTGTCTTACATTGACGTTCATATACCGAACAATGAGACGCACTTCCAGCTGTTTGTTGAATGCTTATCGTGATTGTGGTAATGTTTAGTTAGCTTGGTTTTGTGATACCAATTACGAGTAGCAATGCCTTTACACTATTGAGCCAGGTGTGATTTCCTTGTAAACATGCTATGTTTCGTAGCTTGGTTAGTCTAATCCCAGCTGTATTTGGTTAGGGTTCTGTCACTTTCACTATGTCGTCCCTCGTTTCTGGCGAACAAATGAAGACTCATTCGAGTTACCGAAGATCGCCGTCTGGATAGACAAACTGAAGACACTGGACGTAATACCAATGTTTCAACATGGCATTAGTGCCTTTTAGGGATCTCTTGACGACATACGGCCTGAAGTGATCGAATGCATTGTGGACACTGAAGCGATGAACAAGACCATATCAATGATACGAGACGATAGAGACCTAAATACACCGTCGAACATAAAAACATAAAAGCACAAAAAAGCGAAAAGAAAGCGAGAGAAAAAACGAGAAAGCAAAAAAGAAAATCTAGAAGTTCAATTTCCAATCATCAAAAATCCCTCAATCATCTCACTCAAGCGTTTCGCAAATTCCCCCTTCATCATACTGAAATGGTTGGCCCCCGTCATCCTATCCAGAGTTATACCCTCCTCTGGCAGAAGACTGTCCCAGCCACAAGGGCCGAAGTCAGTTCTAGTCGCCGTGAGGAACTTCAATCCCTCCGGGTCATTTGGTCTACGCTCGAACTTCGGTTCGCAGTGTTTGTCGATAGCATCACAGGCCCAGATGATCTGTGTACGGGGAACGTCATCGGACGTGAAGGGTGTTGCGTGGTATGTATGCAGACTGTTGACGCAAGCCTCAAAATGAGAGATCAACCAGGGTGGTGGATCCCTTTTGACTCCGTTCACGTCGCCGAGTAGTCCGATCGTATCACAGTATTCGTAGTACCGGCGTGGGAGATGGTCTAGACCCTGGGGAACCGGGCAGTCGATGAGAATCAACTCGCTGACTTGCTCGCCTTGTGCGGCGAGTTGTTGCGCGATATGGTAGGAGAAGATCCCACCCACAGACCATCCGCCTAGCGCGTATGGTCCATGAGACTGGCGCCGCCGGATCTCGGTTATGTACATCTTTGTGACCTCCTCGATGCCGCAGGTGTAGGACTCTGGGGTTTTCATGAATGGGCAGTTGACGCCCACGACGGCTATGGATGGGTGGATGCGCGGAAGCCCTGCATAGGAGGAGCATGATCCCGAGCCATCAGGGAGCAGGAATAGAGTCTTGACTGTCGCGGGCAGAGCTGGGTTGCCTTGCAAGAGAAGAGAAGTTGCGGAGATCTTGGGTGAAGATGTTTTGCTTATCTCCGGCGTGGTTTCTGCTGTGTTGGCGCTGATGACTTCGTACGAGCTGGTGCCTAATGATGATCGGTCCTCGTCGCTACTGCTCTTATCCTGGTCTAAATCCTCTTCCGCTTCGGCAAACATGGAGTTTAGGACACCGTCACGGCCACTGACAGTCACTGTTCCGGTCTCAGGTGCTCCCTGCGTCCAGAATGCCTCGAGATCCTTGATGGTCGGGTGATCTAGGAAGATGGATGATTCGTAATGCAAGCCAAGTTCCTCGCGGAATCGGCTGGCGCAGAGCAAGGCGAGAAGCGAGTCCACGCCGAGATCGTCGAATGCTGCTTCCGGCGACAGTTCGGCGATCGGGACACCACTCTCCTCGGATATTATCTTCAGTGCTGATTGCCAGTTATCTGAACCGTTGGCTGTACTAACAGACTGTGTTGATTGATCTGCTGCTGGGCTTGGTGTAGCGCTATTGCCAGCATTGAGCGTCCCCCCAGTGGGAGCACCGGCCTTTGAATCATCTCGCATGTGGACAATATAATCCATGAGTCTTCGTGGGACTCCTTGTGCCTTTATACCTTTGTACACGGCGACGACTTCCTTACCTTCAAAGACAACCATGTCTCCGCCATACAGGCCATCCGCGTCAGGCCCACTCATGCGAACGTGGGATCTGTAAGTGTTTTTGATTGACAGCGGCTTGTAAAAGTGCAGGGACTTCCACCCATGGTTGACGAATACCTCTTTGCTGAGGTCGGCTTGATCGTTAGCGTTCATAACGAAGAGAGCTGGCTGTCCAAGATTATCGATCAGGTACGGGTTCACATGGTACACCCCGTCTGCTCGAGGATTGTTGAATTTGACAGTCGCAACAGCTTCCAACCGGGCACTGTCCAAGAGGACCGAAGAAACACCCATATACTCCGGGTCATAAGAGGCAAGTGATGACACCAAGTTGTATCCGGTCTTACCAGTGAACTTTTGCACCCGGTCGTCGGTAGTGACTCTTGCAGCTATTTCCTCCATTTCCGTCAAAATGCTGTCAGCACGCTGCTGGACCTCCGCCTGGGCGGCCTTCGCATCCGGGAACGTGATGCTAGCGATTGCATGTCTAACTAGCTTCTTTCCTTCTGGCGTGACGCTCCAAAACTCCACAGATCCCTTGAACGCCACGCAATCAAGTATAACATGGCATTGCAAAAGTTGGGGACCTTTTCCCTTACCCTTGGTGGCGAACGGTCGTTGTACATCCATATGTTGCAAATCCACCAGGGCCCCAGAAAGCTTAGTCTGCTGCTTGCGGAGGTATTCGCCAATTACCAGGGCCATCTCCGCATACACAGATGGAGTGACAAGGGGCAGATTATTGACGCGATGACCACGCACGAACGGATCCACATCGTCGCGGAGGACATCGACCTCACCCACAACGGTGATTTTATTCCCGTCCTTCTTCTCTTCCACGAGCTTATGAACGCACGTAGTGGATAGCCCAGGTGTGCCCTTGAGGAACTGCGCGTCTCCTTTGTATAAGGACCAGTCGTTGACATACTGCATCCAGTATTCTTTCAGGTCCCAGTTATATGATGGGAGGCGGAGGACAGAAAGGCCTACAACGAAGTCACGGTGATATTCTGACCATCTGATGTCTACACCGGACTCGTACAAGCCAGAAAGACTGGTCGTGAGTACCTTCCAGGTGTCCTTGTTCCGCTGCAGGGTTGGAACTGTTTTAAGTGTGGAGTCGAGATTGTTCCTGAGTAATCCAGACACAACGGGATGGGCACCTATCTCGACCCACATCGCGCTTTTGATGACCCCATCCCTCTTTGCGCCTTCTAATGCAGCTGCAAAGTTGACGGTTTCCCTGCAGTGGCGAGCCAGGTATTCTGGTCCGAATGGTTCCTTCGACCTGAGGACTTCTCCCAGCAGAGGCGAGATTACGGGGATCTTAGGCTCGTGGAATTTAACTCCTCGCGCCGCGGTTTTGAACTTTTGAAGAATGGACTGCATCTGGGAGGAATGGAAGGCGAATGGAACACGGAGTCTGGTCTTTTTGAGATTCGTGGAGGATAGCACATCGACTATCCCGTCGATCTGCTCGTTTGTACCGCTCAAGACTGTCTCTCTTTGTGTGTTAATACACGCAATATCGTATTCCAGGCCGTCACACAGTGATCTCACTTCCTCCACACCGGCGCCAATAGCAAGCATGGCGTGGGTGTTCGCGGAAATGTCCTTCTGCAACAGTTGCGCTCGCTTCCCAGCCAAGAAGATAGTATCTGCTTCGGAAAGTACGCCAGCGACGTTCAGTGCCGCATATTCACCGAGGCTATGACCGACCACAGCACAGGGCTCAACTCCCCATGATCGCCACAGCCGCGCCATAGCTATCTGGATACATACTGTTCCAACCTGAACTACCAGAGGGGGAAGCTCGGAAATGTCCGCATTTCCTGATTCGATTAACGGCAAAAAGGAAGGGAAACCGAGGGTTCGTACAATACCGTCAAATCGTTCGATGTCGTTGCGGAAGGTGCCGAATTTCCGTAGGCTTTCGCCCATGCCAATGTACTGCGATCCCTGGCCGGTGAAGGCGAATGCGACACGTTGCGCAGCTTTGGTTCGGTTTGGAGCCGTGGGTGACGCGAGCTTATTCTGCAGCATAGCCTGGATCTCGGGCAGGTCTGACCCACTGACCATGACCCTAAATGGGTGATGGACACGGCGAGCGGTGGTGGTATAAGATAGACAGGGCAGTGCTGGTTCCGCAGTGGCTATGTATGACAGTAGAGACTTGATGTTGGCTACCAACGCAGTACTCGACTTGGCACTGACAGCTACGACATGGGTGGAACGGGGGTCAGCCTCCGTGCTCTTCGACTCAGGGACTGGTGCATCTTCGATCAAGACAGAGCTATTGCCACCAGCGGCAGAGAAGTTGTTGATCATGATTCGGCGAACACCTCCTTCCGGCCTTTCCCAGGGAATCGGCTTCTTAGCTATGTGCACATTGCGCTCTGTGAGATCCGTCGGGAACCCACTGTTGATCTGGGTAGAGTCAATATCTCGTGATTCAAGGAGCATAAAGTCCATCTCACCTTCGTCTTGATCCCGCAATGAGGGGGGATCTCGTTCCGTTCCAACATCATAAGCGACTTGATCATAGCAATAGGCCCAGAGACAGACTCCCCATGGCCAACATTAGCTTTTGCTGAGCCCAAGAACAGCCTCTCGGCATCGGCACGCGGCCTTTCGGTCTCGGGCGCAAAGATCGACAGGACAGATTTCATCTCCCTCGCATCACCTACACAAACACATAACTTAGTACAGCTGCATCGAGCTCCCACAAATCGGGAAACCGGAGTACTCACCAGCCTGAGTGCCAGTGCCATGCATCTCCACATACCCCACGCTATAAGGGTCAACACCGGCCGAAGTAAGCACCTTCTCGAAGATAGCCTTCTGCGCCCCTATATGTGGTCGAGTAATACTCTCCGCCTCAGCGGAGTGGTTGGTATACGCACCGAGAATCACAGCGATAATGGGATCATTGTCTGCCTTGGCATCTTCCAACCGTTTAATGACCATTGTGCATACGCCCTCTCCGCGACAATATCCATCTGCATCATCGTCGAAGGTCTTGCAATTTCCTGTTCGGGAGAGGAAGTGTCCACGGTCAAGGCCGGCAGTAATGTCTGGCGGAAGTTAGTATCGGGCACTGTGATAATAGAGTGTATTTTACATACCGGGGTTGGTAAGAACGTTAGTGCCGCCGCAGATGGCTGTGTCGATGTCGCCTTTGAGCAGTGAGTTGCAGGCAAGATGGAGGGCCGCTAGCCCTGAGGAGCAGGCTGTGTCAACGCTGTAGCTTGGACCGCTGAACTTGTAGAAGAAATTTTGGCGTCCTGGGATGAAGGCTCGGCAGGACCCAGGAATGTAGCTAGAGGTGTTCTATTAGCAGCCAGCTCTAGTGTCTGCGAAACAAATTGAGAGGAAAAGTATGGAAGCACAAAAACAACACAAGGCAGAGAAAAAGGGACAAGGAAGAACAAGGAGGAAGTAGGGGACGAAGAAGCAATGGGAAAACAGAAGCCGGGCAGCAGAGCTTGAATAAAACGGGAGCATACTAGGTATCAACATTTTGCGAGCTATTCGTCTCTCCCCAGTCGTTGCTTGTCGTACCATAGAAAACCCCAATACGATCGGATTGGCTTGATGGTGTCGAGTCGGGCACCAATCCAGCGAACTCCATTGCCTCGTATGCGGTCATAAGAGCGAGACGTTGCGCAGGATCAACTTGTGGTGCTTCTCTAGGGCTTAAAGCAAAGAACTTGGCATCAAAGAGGCCAGGCTCCTTCAGCCAGCATCCATAGGGTGTGCCCATAGTATTCTTCTTTTTGAGACTTGAATCCACATGGGTCTTGACATCCCAGCGATTACTGGGTGTTATGCTAGCCACGTCACGGCCTTCATGAAGGAGTTGCCAGAACTCCTCATTATTATTAGCATCAGGAAACCGGCCAGAGTATCCGATAATAGCTAATTTAGAGTATCCTAGATGTCCAGTGGTAGACGTTCTATCATCTCGCACGGCAACACTGGAGTTCATGCAGGGGTCTACAGTTATATCCGGGGCACCGTACTTTCGGAGTGCAGTAGCGAAGCTTTGCCCAACAAGTGTTGCAATGGGAAGGATCGTGCAGCCTCGTGCAGATGTATCTGTTAGTAGGACCTCACCTAGCGATGAGACGATACGGTCCAATCGAAGTGGTTCCCGGAGAACTTCATTCAGAGCGTGGCCAATCAATGCTCCGTATGCATTGACCTTAATGCTATGTCCAGTAATGGAGGACAGCACCCTGAATTGACACACTTGAGATGTAAACTGGGTTGGAAGAGTTTTTCGGAGAATGTTGTCTACATCCTTTTGTCCGTAGAGATGAGAAGCGTGGTATGGGGCGTATATAGGAATAGTCAAAGACCGACTCTTTGGGAAGCAGCCGGAGTTAAGAAGGTCATTAAGTGCGCTTGGTGGGCCACTCAGAGTAACTCCTGTATTGGCATATGTGCTGATGTATGGAGCTGACGTAGCGGGAAGGCCCTAGTTCTTGTATCAGCACAAGATGCAGGTATGTCAAGGTTAGCCTATGTACCTTCTCCTCATTATACCTCTCCAAGATCGAAACAGCTGTATCACCATCTAAGCCAGGGATCAGGACACTCCACGCCAGGGGTGGCCCAGTCTGCGGCTCAAGTCTGTCACGCACATCGGCAACAAATAAGCCCGCGCGAAACGCGATCTGTACTGTGTTTGTCGCCAGGGGGAGGAGGTCCGTGATGCTTTCGCAACACCCCACAGCCGCTGCACTCAGAAGGCCAGTACAAAGACCAACGAGACAGGTCTGGTGAGTCGAGGGATACTTCTGGCCAGGCGATGTGTATCGCCTATTACGCTCACTAGTCAGTACAGCGCTTCTATACTATTTGGCCACATAAGAAACCCACCTGATAAAGCATGCCAGTTGATAGGTACACGCTAAAGCCTTCTCCAATGCAGGATGCGGACAAGTTGACCGCTGGACTCTAGCGAGGAGCTCCTCGAATGTCGTAAAGCGGATGAATTGTTGACGCGACGAGAACGGAAGCAGACCGATCTCCTCTCGAAGGCCGGATGTAACTTTTTCGAAAAAGGAGATCAAGAGAGGATTTTCTTTAATAGTGGCCAGGGATCGGAGACCCGCCACCGAGTCACAGGTCAAGTCTCCGAAGACAATAATCTGTTTGCGCTCCTCGACCACCATGGTTCTAACAAATAGACTAGGTCTTCACACTCGAGCTCTTGGCTTTGAGGGCTACAAGATCCTTTACCTGTACCAGGTACTACTGGGGTTATGTACCTTTATATGTCTAACATAAAATCTTTGTGATCGGCTCTCAGCCGGTCAACATGTCTGTCACCAATAGCCCTGTCGCCCAGAAGATGGCCAGTCTGACTTTCTTGGAAGCCCGAGACACCTTTTCCTAAAGGGTCAGCCTCAGCGTTTCAGTCATGATGACTGTAAGGTTGGCTTGATACGGGCATCACACCTTATGCGTGCATCTGCTCACAAACATCAGGCACCACATCGTATCTTGCTGCGAGTCCGAGGTAACACAAGAGGCAGGATACCGAAGGTGGATCCATTTTGGAACTCATAAGACGAATTATTGGCAGCTGCCACACTTTTCGGAAACCTCGGGATGTAAGCAAGGTCTCGCGGTCCTCGGGTTATGTCCACGGATGCCTATCCCTGGGCCTATGAGTTCAGGCATTTTCCGTGGTAGGGTCGCATCGGCCATATTATACCGTATTCGCTGATACTTACAGCTTACCCGTAGCTAGAATGATTCTGATCTGCTCGGTGAACCCATGTGCCATTTCGACTTTACCTACTCTATATATGTGCAGAGATGGAATAAAATGCCTTGCTATCATTCAAAACACTTAATCAGGTCAAAAGCCGATATCCCACGGCTACCTGCATTTGAGGATGACTGCTCGCGCTGTCGTCTCTACCTTGTGATGATGTATTGCAGAAAGCCGAAGTTTAGCTAAATTGACCTCCTCCATTATCATATCAACAATCGCACATGCCTTTGTCCAGCTGATCAGGGGAGGCTGTGTTGAGTTTTACACCATTGTATACGTCTTTAATCAAGGAATGATCAAGGCTAGTCCATGGAGCTCATACTTTACTGCACATCCAAGCTCTACAACAGGAGAATGCAAATCTCTTTCTGTCTCAGCCCTTAAGGCCGTGACGAATACCATTTGACAATTATAATTCTGTTGGTCAAAGGACGATATCCAACATTAAGATTAACCTAAGTCGAAAGAAATACCTACAATCTATCTAATGTCTCGCCGACCTAACTATACGAACCCCGGCCCCTAAGGCCCAAACACAGATTATAGCCCATATATTGGTACTGCGTTCCGGCGTGATCCACCCAAATACTGGACCAGTTGACTAATACATAGCTCGAATTCTCCCGCAGTTCATCCGCATGGCAAGTTTAGTTCAGGTGAGTACAGTGATGCGGCCGCTTGTGGGCTGGACATGGATCGTCTGGGTCCAGGCACCATCAGGTTGAGAGCTGGAACGTGACACCTGAGGCTGAGAGGTGATCACAAATCTTTTGGGAACTACACCACTCTCTTTCATCTGTTGGATGTCGTCTCACCCTGTGAAGTTGAATAGCTTTCTTGAGGGCTTTCTCGTGTAGTGGTAGGTATGCCTCGGAGACAGGTGCGTCATGCGCACTGTGGTTCAGTAGGCTCCCCTGCCCTTATGCAATACTATATTCTAGTGGCTCCTAAGATACCTTTGCCACATAGGCAGATCGTGAGGTAATATTTTGCCCGCACTTTACCTACTCCACAAGGAAAATCATTATTGGGAGATTCGATTTTGCGCTGGACAGGAAATTGTGATGAAATTGCATCACATCGCCTGGAGCTCATGAATACCACTAGTACTCACACATATACACTACTTGGGCTCATATATCTTAGGCGAACTAATGAGTTGATCTGTCTGTGCTGCATTCCCGGTGACCGACGGTAGAGGGACGCTTCGCATCACCACCTCTTGCTCACAGAAGAGACATATACTACTCGCAATCTAAACGGTAAAATCACTTTGTCATACAATTGAAAGTGATATAGATTTTATTTGTATAGCTCAATATCCCCTCGAATCAATTCTGCGTAGGTGCAGTGGACCTTAGCTATAAGCCCTTCTGAAAGCCTTCCGCAGAAATAGTGCAATCAGACTCAACTACATTTTAGGTAAGGCATATATAGAGCCAGCCAATGGATTCTCAATAAGTAGGAATCCATTTATCAGAAAGAGAAAATTCAGGCATCACTTGGACCCGGGACAAACAACTTCGCAGCCCGAGCGAAATGGACCCATAGCCTCTCGACCACGTTCATATAGCCTTTCTGTCCTCTCTCACACAGTGACTTGGTATCCTGAACATCGGATACGAGACCTTTTGGTGTACCACCAGAGATCAATATGTTGTATTCCAAAGACTTTGCGCAGGCTACCTCATATTTTCCAAGCGAAAACGATCGGGATAATAAATAGAGAAATGACGTACTACTTTGAGAAGGCCAAAGCCTCTTCTCTCTGCAATTAAGAGACATTAATGGGCATAGCTAATGCAATCTGATACTACGTGGCGTTAATATGCTTCGTGGCCAGAGTCCATAGTCTCTAGGTCAAATTAGACAGCTCAGGTGTTCTTCTAATCACACTTTATGTTGCACTTCAGAGAACACTCTGATAAGGGCTCTCCGTCAATGACGAGCCAAGACCCATCTAATGCCACGTTGTAGATAGCCCACACCACCTGCTACCCTCTTACTTGCGCATCATGGGGTAACCAGAGTGCATGAAACGGTCTTCCTTGGCTTCTAGTGCTTTAAGAGCCATTGTGGACGTCTGGGTGAGTTTCTAATCCACCTGCGTTGTCCAATATCCAAATTGTCATGTCTCCCCAGTCAAAGAACACCGTGGATATATCTTACATGTGCAGCTGACCCTGTGGGCCAGAATATCTGATCACCTCGCCCAGTGGCTTGTTCGTGCAGTGGAACTTCTTCTTTCCTCAGCTCAGGATGCTCTATTCTTAGTAGTGTTACAGTGTTGCAGTGGTGGGAAGCTAGGGTGGTACTGCTACCGACTGTCGCTAGCAATAACCGTGAATATCTATTTGTGTTGCCTAATCTCTAAGTTATGTCAGGCTGAGGCCTATTGGGCAGGTTGAATTATGACGGGGTGTCCCGACACTTGCGATATTAGGGCTCGTATCACGTACCCTGTGAGGCATGAACACGGATAAGGCACTCCTCTAATTCAGATCGATGCCCCAGCTCGCCATGCCTGGCCAAGTCCTATCTGGGCTTGCTGGAAATCCCTGGCATATAACAACGTAAGACAGATCCTGTCAGCCTATGGCTCCAAGCCGACCTTGGGACGATGAGGGTGGCCGTCCAGCCAGCCAATTGTTCTTCGGGTCATGAAGATTTGAGGGCCCCAGTGAACTAGGTACAGCCATGTCTGTATTACCTATTGCTCAACCACCATGGCGGGTGAGATCTATTGTGATACCTTGGCGTCTCACTAATGGTTCTTACCAGCTTCGGGAAATGTTCCCTAAGTGGGCGCTCTCGCAACACGAGCTTTCCAAACTTTATCCCTGGTTGCTGGCTAATCCAGTAGTAGGGTGATTAGGAAGTTCATGTGTTGAGGATGGTGATGGAAGTGTCTATGGGCCTACTGTTCAGGGCGTATATAGGTGTATTGGTAAGGGGTAGTCTCGTGTGCACCAGGTTCCACCCTCTCACTACTTTCAGGACCATTTATGAACGGAGCGTCACTGTGAGATATGAGTATGCCACCCTTCATTTTTGCATGTATACAGGCGTTGATTAACTTCTTCTGACATAACATACAGCGTCTCAGAATGGAGATGTTCAGCAAAGGACAAATCAATCGGCAACATACAGATAAATCCCAGGCCCCTAGGAGACTTCGGTCTACTTGCGACCGTTGTACAATGCTCAAGGTTCGGTGCGACAAGAAGAAACCCCGTTGTGAACGATGTGAATCCGTTCAGCAACATTGCGTCTATGGTCCGTATCGATGGAAAGGGCGCTCGACAGCAACCCAAGCTCCACTCTCGAGTTCTTATATTCGAACCGGAAGACAAGTTCCTTTTAAAGCAGTAGAAGGCTTTGATCAATCAACAGCTCGAGATTTACAAGTAACTGAACACATGATTCCTGAGGGGCCTGTGAGCTCATTGCCGGAGTTCTCTCTATTCCCAGGGCTGGAACGCGTCTCATTTGACTTCCACGGTCAGCTTAATGCTATGTACCTTGGGAAAGATGATAATGACAGGAACGGATTATCGGCTAGGCCAGCTCTACTGGACTACTTCGGCCCGACAACAAACAGCCTATCGGGTCAAGTGGATATCAAGTCTTTAGCTTGCCTGGGAGGAAGTGAATCGCATCCCCTACAGGAGGCGGGCGAGTCAGAGTCTTATTTTTCATCCCCAGATTCCTGGATATCAAGAAGTATATGCCCATGTGGTAGTCTAGCATTCAACATTTTGCAAGAGATGTACCGCGCTGAAGACACATGTCGATTGGAGAGAGGCTCTCGCCTGCCATCGAACGACCACATTCTGAAGATTAATCGCACAGCAGCTCAAAGCCTTGAGCAGCTTCTATCTCGAGACTGTACCGACTGCCGTGAGGACAGCAATATGCCTTTCTTGATTGTAACCACAATGTCAAAAGTCCTATCATGGTACCAAGCAGTGTTCGATCGCATCAATCAGCAATCACCCACCAAGAGCCCTGTTAACCTTATGGAACCTCTGCCGGCTACACCAATATATTTCGGCGACTTCGAACTTGATACTGTTGCTGAGCAGCGTATCACAGCTCAGGTCCTGCTTTGCGAGCTTGGGTATGTCAGCAAACTTCTGACCATGATACGAGAGAGTGCGCTTGGAAGATTGCACAATGAGCGAGAACCGATGGGCACTCTTCTTGGGGCTGTTTCTCACTTTCTATTGTCAACTTTGAATGATCTAACAAGCAAAGTGGATGAATTTTGTACCTCTAAACAGTCCTTTCTCGTTTGCTAGGAAGGCAATGGTGCATTTCCGAGGCAGTGTTCAGATATTTGGCTGCCTAGTACTGTGTATATATCCTGCATACCCTTACTGTGGCTGTTTCCGAGGTACCTAAGTAGGCAACGACTTGACGTCTAGACTGGCATAATAAGGGCTAAACTGGCTCAACTGTATTAGATTAGCCTAGCTTAAGCCCTTTTGTTTCCAAACAACTCCACGTTCCTTTGGTCCCGTTATTTACCAAGGGACTACCTCCACTGTACCTCCAGAGGATGTGATTCTAGAGAACTGCAATTAGACTCGAGCTTAGCACATAAGATCCTGTACCAGACAGGGCTGCCGGGCTGTATTTATTGTTTACGCCTTATGTATCGCCAACGACGCCAATCGGCGTACGGTAGAAAGGATTATTACCATCGGGTTTACCATCAAAACTGCAATCATAAACCGACTACCCATTCTATTTATAGGCACTATACAGTTGGAAAGCCGACTGGGTTAATCTCGCCGTTATCCATTACTCTACAGTATATATCATCTATAGATAAAGGCTCAAAATACGTCTTAAGAAATAAGAAGACCGTATACCTCAGACCAGCAACACGAAAACTGCGTGATTGATGCTCTTTCAGACCTTTGATGTTTTCCCATGGATCTTCCTATACTGTGGATATCATGGGAATGGATTGCACTACGACCGCCACGAACTGGTTGCTTTGTGAATAACGACAATAATCTCCGGTGGCTTTACCAGCCATGGCCTTGTTGCCAATCATGCGCTTACAATGCAATTGTTCCATGGCAAAACCAGACTTGAGCTCGCCCGCCGAAGTCAATCCCGCCCACTGTTCGGCAATATCAATTTTGTATCTTCCGCTGGCGAAGTCCTCGACACCGCGTGTATACGCGTTCTTTGCACTGCTTGGCATTACTCTATCGATTTCGTTGTCCTGATATTTCAGCTAACACATTGACACTGGGTGAATCGGCGCGAGTTCCCGGTCATTGCTGTACCAATCGAAGGCTTGTGATAGCCTTCATTGTCTCATATTCTCAAACAGTCTGGAAGAAAGCCGAACCTGCCTCCGAACTTGCAATCCGAGGAAGGGTCACCCTAGTTGTGAAGTCCAATCTTTGCCCTTACTTACTAATGCTAGCTTGTCTAGTCTAATCTGTCCTTCTCTTCCACGCCATTATAGAAAAACTGTTACCTAATTAGCTAGGTTTGCGAAAGCCTCCATCGTATTAGAACTCATTCTGCTGAGCGAGTCGCTTGTGATGGCCGAATCTGCCATCAGACCTTGAGCTAGTTTTGTCCATGTTACTTTTGAGGGTCTATTTTCGTCCGTGTATGCGTTGCTACGCTGACTGCTGCTCACTTCGCAATGTAAGAAATCATATTGCCCGTTCTCCGCCGGCATTTCCAATAACTGCTTGCGCCGTTCGGCAGACAAATTCAGCGCTCGGACTATTCATCAATTAAAGCAAACGCCGTGAACACCGAGGGGATCAACTAGACCTATTATTATGCACCGGTAAAAGTCTGAGGATGCCTTGGGACTTGCTGCCGAGACCCTTGTGTATAGCACAGATACATATCTTGAGGAGTCGGACACAGCTAGTGCCAACGGTTGCTCACTAACGGCTATACCGTGATACGAGACGAAGATATACGAGATATCTCGCCTAACAGAGCCTAAACCAGCTAAATCGTGGTGCCCTTAATGGAAGGCCCCTCCACATATATCGAACCTAGCTAACGAAGTCGGCGCAACAAGTTTCAAGAACCCCACGCAAAGGCAATGGGGTTCAAGGTGATCATTATCGGAGCTGGCTTAGCGGGCTCTCTGCTTGCGAATGGTTTGCTAAACAACACGATCGAGTTCAGCATATACGAACGTGATAAACCAGAGTTACGGCGGACAGGCTACCTTATCCGCCTGGGTGAAGATGCAAATAAGGGGTTTCGAGCCTGCCTATCCAAGTCGCAAGTAGCCACTATCCACGGGAGGTTTTCGCAGACCGATGTCTCTCTCTCTACCGCGCCTGCGATCTATTCCTACCGGTTTCGTCCTCTTCTGGACCTCAGCCGCTTGCCCGGTTACGCTAAAGGTGCTTCGATCAATCGTCTGGTCCTACGGGATGAGCTGGTGAAGCCGATCAAGGAAGCCGCTCGGATCCATTTCGGGAAGGTTTTCAGTCACTACGAGATTATCCATGAGGATGGCAGCGAGCAAGTGATGGTCCACTTCGCCGATGGCACTTCCGACCGGTGCGACCTACTGATTGGGGCTGATGGGAGTGCCTCCAAAGTGCGTTGGATTCCCTAGAAATTCATTCGATATTCGATACTCGATACTTACTCGGAAACAGATCAACAAGCAGGTTGGGGCTCGAAATCTAGTCGAAATAACCAGCCACTGGTCGTTTCACGTCAAAGGGAGACTGCCCCTTGCTCGCGTTCAGAAATTACCCAGGAAGCTTTTGGAAGCTCCGGTCGCGGTTTTTCACAAGGGTGCTCTTCTATACTATGCCCGTACGTCTTTCCTTTCCTTACACATTACATGTCTCACTGTATGGTCATAGTCTATATTCCGTCTTCCGGCCGGCCGCTGGACGGTAAACAGGATATCTTCGATGGGAAGTATGATGAGTCGGTGGCATCCTTCTACTGGGGGATAAACATTCCACGACATCACATCCCGTATGAAAACCTCTCTGACATACCCGATCTCCGTAAGCTTTGTGAGGACTATGTCAAAGACTGGGCTGCCGAATGGTAAGTTGTGAGGACTATTAATGTTGTCCAAGGCCTAACTTGCTGTAGTCGCGCTATGGTCGATAGTGGATCGACAGATACTGATGCCGATGACATGTACGCAGCTAGATTGCGCTCAAGCACTCGCCTACCGACCAACTGGCGCTCACTTGCTCAAGTCCGATCCAAGGAAGAGGGTCACCCTCGGGTGTGGTTGCTCGGTGATGCCATGCATGCCATGCTACCAAACAGGTAGGGCAGTGTCACTCACGTGGTTCATGTAAACACGGGTATAAGCTAACGTTATGAAAGAGGTCAAGGAGGGAACCAGGCGCTCCTCGACTGTGCCGAGATCCTGCCTGAACTCATCCACCTCAATCTCCAAGCCATGAATGGAAAGACTCTATCGTCGGAGGATATCAGTGAGTCATGCAGTCGCTACGAGAAGAAGATGTTTCCCCGTGTCTTTGACTGGGTGGAAAGGAGCGGAGGCATTGTTGCTGATCCTGTAGGTTCTACTATAAAGGGTTATCAATAATAGCACCCCTACGCTGACATCCTTGCCTAGCCATTCCCTCTTGACGGTATAGTTGGATATCTAGTTTCGATTTTTGCGACCGTTGCAATCCCAGTTGCGATACTCGTTAGTCGAATTAGTCAATTCTTTAGAAAGTTGTTCTGGCCCGAGGAAGCATTCCGACCTTGAGCTGGTCTGCTTGCTACTTTTATTGATCGATATATGGATTTCCAATATTTTGGATTGATACGGAGATTGTTGCTATACTATTCCTTCTCTCGAGTTTGTACTTATTGCTATTAGTAGTACAACATTGCTTTATGTTTTACTTTATTTCAAATTTTACTTTTTACTTTTACTTTTTTATGCTGTCCTCCGTGTTAGTCCGTTGAGTGGAGTCATTCTGAGTTTATATATATTCAATGATCGTATGCCGTCCACCACAATATCTTATAATTCTGTTCTCAGTTTGCACTAAGACTCAATCTGATTAATGCTAGCATCTTAAAAATGTTTTATTTCCAACCATAAATGCGCGTCTAAGTAAAAGAGTCATAAACTACAAATGCAATCCATACCCAACATTCCACCAACCAAAACCAACCAAAATGAACATAAATCCAGATGACTCATTATGCATTATTAACTATTATGCAACCAATCGCACCCCCAAGTTACCTAATGATGCTCCACCACTTAATATCTCCATTAATATAAAAAAAGTATATCAACTCGCCACAGGTCACAAATTACGTCAGTTAAGCTACTAATACGAGATGAAAAACAAGAATCGTAACAAAACAGGATATACCTTGTACGTACACTTTTTTTCTCCGAGAACTATATCTCCATGATCGTCTTGACAGATGGATGCAATATGTTTACTCTGTCAACTTGCGGCCTGGATTGTGATATTCTGCCCGTTAGGGGAGTTGGGGATTTGTGGATTGGAGGGTAAAGAGAGTAAGTCAGTCTTAATCATGTCTGTCAGATATTAATTAAATTCTAAAAGAAAGACCGTGCTAAGTGTCATTATTGCGTCAATCCACGAGAGTATCTGCATATATTGAATATACAGATAGGGCTGGACTTGATTGCCATGTTGAGCTGCATCATATTACAACCCTAGCTAATGGTCTGGATACGTAAGCCACATAGTCTACTATGTATTCTACACGGTACACACAGTAAGTACATCCCAAGAGTCTCCACAAAACAGAAAGGAAACCCCCACCCGCCCCTGACACAGACCAGTGATGCCCGGCATTACAGAGTACCGTCTCTCAAGTCTTAGCCTTCCAAGCGCCGGATGAGATCATACCCACCCCTGCACACCTCCAATCGGAGAATTTGAAAGCCTACATTTTCTGCCGAGCCGTTGAAATTAATGTCGATCGCTACTGTTCAACTCTCCCGAAAGATGTGGATTGGCCGATCGCGTAGGCATTGCATGATCGGATTGACGTACACAGTATTGATTCTGATGCCGTGAGGTGGATTTCAATCCCGTGTGGTTGTGTCTGGACCCATGGGTAGGGTTTGACTGGCTCGAGAGGTACTGGTTCTGCTATACAACACAGTAACTCTGTATGTAGATATTTTATTCCCGGGCATTCGTCGAGCATGGGTCCTGTTGAACTATTATCTGAATTACTTTGAAGATACTAGAGTATAATTTTGTGGGTCTAGATAGTCGATATGGAGTCATATCGGAACTAATTTAGTATACTTTAGGATGGTCTAAGACTTTCAAGGTTATTCTTTTGGTCTTCTTATCTTGATCTTTCTCAGTTTCTCCACCATACTGACTGACGTAAGTTGTGGCAAGGTTCAGGACACACAAGAATCACAGCTTAGTAGGGCTACGGAGTTGCTATACAACGCTCGCGAGCTCTTTTTCTTCCCCCCTCTCCAACCGCCCCTCTCCTTTTCCCCGATAATTTGTGGGTTTGGTCTTAAGTAGATAGTATATACAACTATCAAGTCTAATAAAATATAGTAGAAGCTTCAAGAATTCTAATTGAATAATGTGTATACATATCCTTTCCATACCTGGTTGTTAGCTGTAGTACCTATTGAAAAAACACCCCAAACCTTATATCAAGGAAATTCCCCAGCACATTGTATCTCCACCACCACTGAGCCATAAGCCCAATAAACATGACGTATATGGATCTCTGATACCGGTGGAACATGACGTATGTGGATCTATGATAATCTTGTATTCGGAGGTTTTGTTCTCGACGAGGAGGGTATTTAACAGCAGAAGCGTTCAGTATCTGGGTTGTAGTATCCGCCATTTTTTCATCTATGCATAATTATCACATTCCAAACAAATTCACGAGCTCTAACGAATTACTTTACGATATACGACATACGACATCTACTAATTGAATTATCTGATTGCACTTCCAAGATAGGACAACGACTCACATCGCCCTTCTCTCCGCTGAAGACACCCTTTAGTCTACGACTTTCATCATACTCTACCCCACAATCGAACATGTCCTCTCCTACAGTCCAGAGAACCACCGGTACCCCCCGAAAGCTGAGAACCGGAACCGGCTCTCCAGCTGGACAAGTCCCCGAACAAAGCCCCTCGAAGGGAACACCCCAGAAACTCCAGGTCCGAAGCCGCAAGCCGATCGAAGAAGACGTCCCCGAAGAACCGGCTACTCCGTCCCCGAAACCACGGAAGACAGGCCAGAGCGAACAGCGTGATGCACCTGACGAGACACAGTCGCAGGCGTCCGGGTCTGCCGGTGGACTTGGGGGACTGGCTGGTGGGCTGAAGGATACTGCTGGAGCGTTGACGAGGAGGGGTCAGCAGACTGTGGCGAATACGACGGGGGTTGATTTGTCTTTCTTGAAGGGGTTGGAGATAAGTGAGTGGGGTCAGGTACTGGGTCATGATGGGAACCCTGTTGGTCGGATTGTGGAGGGTGAGCCGCAGGATCTTGTTGGATATGCGGTTGGGGATAATGGGGAAATTCTGGATGATGATGGCGACTTGATAGGTCGTGTTGAGGCTCTTCCAGAGGCGATCCAGGAGAGTACGGACCAGGCGAAGAAGGCTGTTGGCGGCCTAGCTGAATTGAATGGTATTCCGGTGTCTGAGGGAGGTTTCATCAAGGATGAGGCTGGAGGGATGGTTGGGAAGGTTGTGGAAGGGGATGCCCAAGATCTTGTTGGTTATGCACCTAACGAGAAAGGGGAGATCCTGGACGATGAAGGCGACCTTGTCGGTCGTGTTGAGCCTGTGTCCAAGGCCGCGAGCGCTGCTGGCAGTGCTGCTGGATCTCAGAAGTCATATTCCCATGGTACTAAGAGTGTTGGGAAGAGTGTCCATCAGGAAGCAACAGGAGAGGAGGAAAACGCTGTGTCCGACACGAGGGATATCGAAGATACGGCTGAAGAGAAGACTGAAGATGCCGAGGAACAGCTGCCTCCCCTCTCTACGCTTGAAGGTTTGAAATGTAACAAGCTCGGTAAGATCATCAACCCATCGACTGGAAAGCCAATCGGTGAGCTGGTTGAGGGCGATCCAAAGAAGCTCACTCGGCTTGGAGCCACACTCGACGACCAGGGCCAGTTCTGGGACAATCGTGGGAATGTGATTGGCCGGGCTCAGACGCTTCCTCAGCAGGAATACAGTGAAGAACCTCCCTTTGCCGGCTTAGATGGCCTCCATGTGGTCGAAGAAGGATGGGTCGAGGACAACAAGGGCAAGCGTGTGGGCAAGGTCGTCGAGGGTGAACCTAAGAAGGTCCTCGGTCGCCCTGTTGATGAGGATGGAGAGGTCACTGACCAACATGGAAATGTCATCGCAAAGGCCGAATACTACGAGCAGCCGGATGAGCCAGAGCCTGAGGAGCCTGAGGCGGTCGACCTATCGAAACTAGACGGATTGACCTGCAACAAGCTGGGATACGTTATGGGACCTAACGGAGTCCCCATTGCGCGCGTCGTTGAAGGAAATCCCAAGGAACTGGCCGGTAAAGAAATCGATGATGGTCAGATCTGGGACGGTCGCAAACCCATTGGACGCGTTGAGCTCATCCCCGAGAACGAGCGCGAGAAGAAGCCCGAAGGCCCGTTCGCTGGCCTGGAGAACCTGGTTGTGAACAAGGAAGGGTTCGTCCAGGACACTGATGGTAACATTGTCGGCAAGGTTACGGAAGGCGAATTGAAGAACTTGCGCGGGCGCACGGTGGATGAGGATGGAGACATCATCGACAAGTTTGGGAATGTGAAGGGACATGCCGAACCATATGAGCCTCCAGAAGAGGAAGTCGTTGAAGACGACCTGTCAATACTAGAAGGTAAAACCGTCAACAAGGCCGGCAATGTCGTGGACGCTCAAGGCAACATCTTTGGCAGAATCACCTCGGGTGACAAGCGACTTGCGGGACGGAAGGTTGATGGCAAAGGCCAGATCTGGGGTGACGATGGCAAGGTCATTGGTAAAGCCGAGCTTGTGCCTGGCGCTGAGCAAGAGAAGCCCGAGGGCCCCTTCTTCGGCTTTGACGATGCGGAAGTTGGGAAGGACGGCGTAGTCACTTCTGGTGGCAGGGTTATTGGCCGTGTCATCGAAGGCGACGCCAAGCGACTCCAGGGACGCAAGGTTGACGAGGATGGGGATATCTTGGACAAAAATGGAAACACCATCGGTCGAGCAGAGCGCTGGGAGCCGGAAGAGAAGCAACGAAGCGTCAACCCTATGTCAGGCCGGAAGGTTACTCGCGAGGGTGAAGTTCGAGATGTCGACGGCAACCTCATCGGAAAGTTGACCTCTGGTAACTTGGCTACTCTCGTGGGCAAGGAGATCGATGATAACGGCTTCGTCGTTGACAACGATGGTAACAAACTTGGCGAGTGTACTCTAATCGAGAATCTGCCGGAGGAGGAGGAAGAGGTCGCTGAGGAGGAGCCAGGCCCGTCGCCAGAAGAGCTCGAGGAGCAGAAGAAGGCCGAAGAAGATAAGCAGCTGGCTAAGAAAATGAGTGCCATTATCGGACAAACCTTGGATCGTGTTCGACCAATCTGCAAGATGATTACAGAGGTATGTCCACTAATGACTCAAGTGTTGGATAAGAAATTAACACATGCACTAGCACATTGAGAGGGCTGAGCGTACCCCGAAAGAAGAATTGGACGAGGAAAGACTGGTAAAGGATGTCAAACCACTTCTTGAAGAGGGAGGCCGAATCCTCCAAGAATGCAACGGCGCCATCCGAGCTCTGGACCCAGATGGTCGCATTGCAGCTACAGCGAAGGCTCGCGCTGCCTCACACGAAGCCTCTCCAGAGGAGTATGCTCTCGCTGATCAAATCAAGGAAATGACAGATACCGTGGTTAGTTGCATCGAGAACGGTAAGAAGAAGATCGCCGACATGCCTCATGCGAAGAGACAGCTGAATCCCCTCTGGGCCCTTCTCAGCGAGCCTTTGTTCCAGATCATTGCCGCTGTAGGTCTACTTCTGACTGGGGTGCTTGGACTTGTTGGTCGTCTACTCGAGGGCCTCGGTCTGGGACCTCTTGTGCATCGCTTGCTCGGCGGCTTGGGTCTTGACAAGCTGCTTGATAGTCTGGGCTTAAGCTCTATCACTGATGCTCTTGGAATAACTGGCAAGAAGAAGTAGGGTTTTTGACGAGGTTGCAAAGTTGTAAATTATATTGTTTTTGTTTGTTTGTGGCGATATTCTAATGTGTATTAATGTATCATTTCAATAACCGACAGAATGAATAGTCTAATGAATCCCAGTTAAGCATCACGCATCAACATCAGCCCCAACTATTGGGAATCATGAGTTTATACGTCCCCAACCTTCACCCCCTGGACTATTCATCTGCATAATTTCCCCAGCGCCCAAGGCCAGAGCAGCTTTGCCACTTATGGAGAGCTTCTCGAGGACGGTCTTGTCTTCGTTCCATTTGAACATGCAATTTCTGCCTACATCGCCGGGCTATCCTCCGGCACCACCAAAGCTAGCAAGAGCATGAGTGCTTGGAGCAAACCCTTGAACTTCAGTAACATTGCGCATAGGCCGGCTTATAGTTTCGTTCACAACATCAAGAAATCCGAGAGCGACTTTGTCTGTAGTGAGATTCCGTGACGTCTGCTCATTGACCTCAAGGGTGATTCCTTCGAATTTCTTCCTGGTGATTTCATAGTCCAAGGGCATATTTGCTCCAGGGCCAAATATCGCTGGAAACGAAGACAGGTCCAATCGTCCCAAGAATAGATTGGCATCAGTCACAGTCAATGGGCCGCCTTTGCGATAACAAGCTGGCCCTGGGTGTGCTCCTGCACTTTCAAGTCCTACAACAAAGAGACCATATCGAGCAAAGAGCATTGAACCACCACCCGCGGCCAGTGTGGCTATATTCAGCATGGGGTAATGATCTTTCTGCCTGCCACCACTGTTTCGGTAAGATAAATCAAATTTACAGTCGTAGTGACAAACATCCATACTGGTTCCGCCCATGTCGAATCCAAGCACAGGGGTCTTTTCCTCAGTGTCAAAGCACGTTTGGGCAATACCGACCACTCCTGCAGATCAACTCAACAAGGCCTCACTGTCTCAAAATTTCACCGCTTGTCACAAGCCTCCGTCAGAGCTCATGAACTCAACCTTTGTAGGCAGGGTGCTGAACCCTGATTCTAATGCGGTGGCATAGTCTTTCACGATTGGAAACAGGTAGGCCTCAGAGCATACCGAGACATTACGCTGCTCAAATTTGATGACAGGCCTTGTCTAATGCGATGTGGTGACATAGTCAAAGCCCATTTCTCTGGCCAGTGCAGCTACCTGGTCTTCGTGATTTGGATAGATGTAAGAATGCATAGAAGCGACAGCCACAGATGTATACTCTTCCACTTTGAGCCTTTCGAGAGCTTGCTGGACTTCTTGAACGTCTATTGAGTTCAAAATACGCCCAATCTCGCCGCTTACCGTACGAACAAGATTGGAGTCTGTGATCTCCCGCGATCTGTCTAATGGAAAGGGGTTATGGTCATAATTCTCAATGGTGACTCGCTCATCGATCTCAACAACCTTGGGGGTGACTAATCTCCTATGACGCAAATACCTCCGAGTCCCTTGGTGGTGATGAAAGTAGATTTCCTGCCTTTCCTAACTAGCAGAGCGTTCGTTGTGATAGTCGTACCGATGCGCTATGATGCAATTGTTGAGCCATCCACCTTCTCTCCCACAGGAATCTCTTTACTCTCGATAACTTCCAAGGCTCTGCGGATGGGTTCTGTCGGCGCATCTCTGTAGTTCTGTGGGGTCCTCGGAGAGTAACTTGAACAGAAGTTCTTCCCTTCCTGGAACTCGAACTAGGACATCACAGAGTGTCCCTCCACGATTTGGGTGCAATTAGTAGTTGAAAAGATGGAGGATAATACATATCGAAATGCCTGCCAATTGAGACGTTAATGTCAGGAGCTGGTAGCATGTTGGTTATGATTTCTAAACGCCAAGCATAAGAGAATCTATCTTTCGGGGAGATGAGGCTGATCATGAGCATAGCAATCTGTCATGTATATACCGATTCTCGTTGCATGACTTCTAACAAACAAAGCTAGAATGCCGGCTACAATTCGTAATTTGTGATGCAGAAAGGTGCCTGAAGTCGGGGGGTGATTTACCGGAATACGATATTCTCATTGGAGAAGCGCCAGTAAACAACGATAGCGGGCTGATTAACATGCAGGTCGACTATCTTACTGGCCCATAAGACTCCACTTAGGCTGTGGAGTGTCCGAGCACACACTTTTAGCCCGGATTGACGTGGTTCTCCTAGCAAATGTTGCAATCCCAAACCCCGCAGGTCCTTGAATAGTCGAGTTAAACTGACCTACTCAAGAAAATGGCAGATAGGGAGCAGATCCCAACGACTGCATTCGCTATCACCAGTGGTTAATTACCGCAAGGTGCAGATTATCCACCAGCAATGAAATACCATACTCAACGTTATCGACTAAGTCAATCCAGCCCCGATCGCGATGGGGTTGAGATGCAGGCTGAGCAGCAGAGGCCATATGCGTATCCTGCTCCAGCCTGCAACCGTTGCCGCCAGTATAAGAAGAAATGTAGTAAAACTCTTCCTTCCTGCAGGACATGCACGGACGCGGGACGGAAATGTTCGTATTTCACGTCTGATAGGATGGCTGCATCGTCACCAGAGGTCCTTCATGCGCGGATACAATGGCTCACGCAGTACATTGAAGACAACATAACAGGAGCAAACGTGGGCCAAAATATGCCACTGAAAGATAAGGACGCGTCACAAGCCGTCGACGAGGGTGCAGGGAAAATTGACCCCTCGGTAAACCCGGTACAGATTCAACCTAATGGTCAAGGTCAGAGTACAAGCTCGTCTCTCGACAATGAGCTCGACAATGCAGAATCGACGAAGGGGACTTCCATGAAGGTTTGGAATGAGACAGATAGCGAAAGACCACGGTCGCTGGCATGCCTCAATGCTTACTTTCACCACGTTCATCGGGCATACCCGTTCGTCAATAAAGCGCGGATTATGCAAGTGCAGAGTGTGAATGTCAACGTCGTGCTGATAGAGAATGATGCCGACTCAATGGTGAGTTTAGTTCTATAGAATTGCCATCGCTCAAAGCATGCAGCAAGTAAGTGGCAGGTCTCAACTAATGCGACTAACCAGATGCTCTACCTTATCCACGCCATTGGGCGGACAACTCTGGAGCGATCAGGAAAAATGAGTCCGCTCACTGGGAAAGAGGTTCAACTACCGTATACAATCATACTTCAATATTGCATGGAGAATGAAAGCATGGATTCAGTTCAAATTCTTCTATTACTGGCGTTGTATTCCCTGTTTGATCCTCACGCTCCTTCTCCATGGACAACTGCTGGAATCCTGACCCGGCAAGCCATGGCACAGGGTCTCACTCTACAGCGCACGTCAAATGTAGATCAAGCGTTGCCATCAGACGAGCCGTTGAATCGATTATTTTGGAGTATTTACGTACTGGATCGCATGGTCGCTTCCTCTGTCGGACAGCCTCCGGGGCTGTTTGTGCCGGACGTTCACATCCCATTGCCCGCTGTGACAGTGAGCGAGTTTGCTTCAGCACAGCGCGCAGAGGTTTCCAGTATGTTGCTGGTAACACGGCATGTAATCCAGCTGCGTCGTCTCGAGAGCAAAATCACAGACGCGATCTTTCTACGTCCTCGGACAGATGTCCGTTCCTTGACTCCGTCCGATCGCGTCGCTATCATTAGTGAACTTCATTATGCTGTGGATAACTGGTACAGTGATGGCTGTCTCATCTGTCGCCCAGAAGCCAGTAATGTGAGGATCCATGACACCATGGCCTGGCTTAACGCCCGTTATTATCAACTACTGATGTTGATACATTATCCGACACCATTTAATCAACCACCACGTCCAGGCTTTCATGAACACCTCCTAAACGTTGTTCAGAAGTATATTCATTACAGCCAGGTGTTGTTGGAGCTAGGACAACTGCCGCTTAATTTCATAACGTTGACCCGATTCGTCCCGGCATGTCTCGTCCTTCTTTACTGCTTTGGTCATATGACGGCCATGGTGTTTCCAGCCAAGCAAGAGATACAAAGCTGTATAGCAATCCTTCAGAGCTTCTCCAACGGCTGGGGACATGCCATATCCTTGGCACAGATCATGACAGAATTTTCTTCTGTGGTCTCTATGTACGAAAGCCGATCTGCCAGCTGCCTTTTGCCGTTACAAACAACACCCGTTTTGCGACATGCCGCACAACCATCACTTTACCCACGAATGGTCCCACTTAGAGCTCAGTTACTTGAAGTAGGTGGACGCATCTTGGGGAAGGCAAACTGCTATCAATTCATAGAAGGCTGGGATGCGGAGGCAATCAGCTCGAGCTCTGCAGAGGATGCATCGTCGTCAACAGATGCTGCCATGACTAGGGACATTGCAGCTTTGTCCTCGCCATTAGTTGGGACAATCCGATGGGATTTCTTATAAGACAGATATTAACGTTGTCTCCGAGAAATGTGGCAGGCTGGTTCGCATTCGGCTTCTGCAGGCTCAAGGGGACAGAAAGTGTGGCTGTTTTACGAAAGCTCCACTAGCCGCATTAAATCCTTTCGAGTGTGACCTCGGCATTTTCTTCGATATGCACTGGATGATTTGCATTCTGAATAATCTCCAAGCGAGCATTGGGAATTAGGGACGCAATCACCCGCGACTGCCCCAGTGGACAATCCAGTCTCGCTCGCCGAAAATTATCCGAGTTTTTACCGTCACAGTTGAGAGGCTATCTCTATAGTCAAAGGACCTCTCCGGTTGTGCGTATAAATTATCTGTTTCTGAGTCCGCATAACGCTCGACTAATAGGATGTTCTCCCTACTTTGTGACTTAGCGTAGAACACACTGTCCATATTTCCACGCAAGGCAATGTCCGCATCGAAAGACTCGCTATAAAGCGAAGCAGCTGCATACATGATGAGTTGGAACTCAAGATCACTGTGAACTGGCCAAAGATCGATCTCGTCTCACAACATTCCCATAGAGAGGCCAGGTGCGCGATGAATGCGACCTTCCAGTACCTGAATCGCTTCTGCTTCATCCATTAGTATTCAATTAATACTCCAGGCCATTGAGGTAGTACAACCATGGTCCTCTCCCATTGAATATCGCTTACGGTGATACGATACCGCTGTGCCTCGCAGTATGAGGTGTGAAACATGCGAAGGATAAGTAATGGCGTATTGTTGTGCAAGAAATCCACCAAAGCTTCCTGCATGGCCTGGTGTACAGTATGTCTTGGGCTGCTGGTATCGCAAGTCGGAAATGGCACGTCATAGCGGCCTTTTCGTCATGTCCAGCCTCCTAGGCCAGATGCTTTCTGGCTACTTTCAGGCGGCTCTGTTCCGCAGTAGGGAGGGTAAAGGGGGAATGTTATCGTGGCGATGGCTCGTCATTTTCGACTTCCTCCTAGCCGTGCCCGTAGCCGTCTACGCATCATTTTCTATCCAGACACACCCGAGAACACCACCGCATTCTACCTCTCCCAAGGCGAGAGAGTACGGGCACGTACAAGAATCGGAGAAGAAGGGCGTACACCAGTCGCGAAAATGGATAGCACAGTATTCAAGCGTATCCTCACCTCCTGGCAACTCTACACCTTCTCCTTAGGCTACGCCTTCTGGACCCTCACCTGCGGGTCATATGTTATGCAATGCTTCAGTATCTGACTAAAATCACTCAATATCTGCGCAGTATCACAAGTCAGAAACATCCCCACCGCACTAGGTGCATTTAAGTTCTTCTTCATGTTAACGTCAGGCTTCGTCGCAGACAAGATCGGCCGCCGCGGTCCACTCTGCTTCCCCGGAGGGTGATTATTAACTTTCTGCTTTTCTGTTTTCACCGCATGGCCTGCGTCTCGCCATCTCAAGATGGCTGTCTTTATACTTTCTGGTTGTTATGGATGCTAGACGCCTCTATTAGCGGGATGAGTTAGGATATCCTGCGGTGGTGATCATGGCTTGAACAGTGGGAACTATAATCAATCTTTGTATCACAAGAAAATAGGATTAAATGAACGAAGGTATGAATGAGAAGAAAAACAAAGGAAATGCCATAGAAAAAGAAAGTCCCGTAACAAAGATAAGGATCCACCCAAAGTCTCATACTGTCTCCCACATCATCAGACCTTATTTATACTCCATGCCCTGCGTCTTCTGATACCCCAACTCAGCTCTCGTCCGCAACTCAGCCTCCTTCTCCTCCTGGACCAGAGCGCAGCAGGAACAGAAAAACGTGGCACAGCAGTCTCCACAACAACTACCCTTAATACCGAAGCGTTCGCGCATCTCACCACGTCTGATGGTCTGAATGATCCAATGGGAGTAGATGAAGGCGAGACCTGTGAAAATCGTGCACTTTGCCGTTCGTCAGCAGGGCCTCATTTTCTGGTTGAAGTGGTAGCCGACTTACGTCTGCGTTGCAGTAGCTAAAGTTGTTCAATGTGGCATCGTGGTTCCTAGCTTGGGTTTTGCCGAATGTCAGACATGGGAGGCAGCAGCTCATCAGGCCTATATTCAAAGAATCCATGTGTTAGTTGTCTGATGCTGTGTTTTGAGAGAGAGAGTTGGTGATGTCTGCCTTACATAGTGAGCCTGGGTCACAACAATCGAAGAGAGAATAATTCCAGTCTTGGTTCTGGGTGATATCTCGCGATTGCCCCGGGTTGGCTTGCGAGTATGTTGGGGGTCCATGCGGCCAGGGGCGGTAGACTTTGTCTGTTGCTTGGGACATTTTGAAGTTAAACGGGTGGATTAGGTGGGAGATATGAGCGAGTGTAATATGTTCGATAAAATGTTAATGATTTGCTGGTCAGGATTGCGGTGGTCGAAGGTTGATATTTTTCACCAAGGCAAAAAGGAGTGTACCAGGTCGGGATATCGGTCGGGAAAATAGAAAGAGAACTCTGGAGAGGTTCTTTTCGAGCCAGGTACCACGGAGTTTAAATATTTCCAGAAACATTCCACTTTCCTTCTTTTTCACATTATAAGCTTCCATTTTACCTCATGGAAAGCCCATAGGGCTATGCTACCCACATACCCAAAAGGGAAGTCCGCGTTCGTATTCCAGAAATGTGGGTCTTGTGCCAATAGGAGGGCAGAAACTGAACAACGCTTGACCCTCATGTGGATCCTTTTCAGGCAACCCTAATTTTTAGAGTAGCGCGCCATAAGGATCTGCAGTGGGATACTCAAAAACGATCGTGCGTGGATAAGATTAAGATTAATTGTGGCGAGGCTAAATCACTTCGTGCGTACTTCCATTGGTCTTGTCTTACCTTGAACGATGTAAATTTTCAGGGATCCGACGGATTTCTTTCTTCTCTGGCACTGAAGAAGAATCTGCTGCGGAGTTTAAGCTAGAATGGGAATTTTACACTCATATTGCTCGCTCAGTTAAGATAATTCCATACAACGGCCCCTTCTTGAATGAAACTCTGTGCTTCAGTGCATGATATGATGTGTGGCCATACCTGTCTGTCTCACTTCTCCCAGGGGCTGCCGGAACCATAGTATCTACCCAGCAAATGGTACATGTGGTTTGTGTCTGTGACCTCAAAAGTATATGGTTTGGCGCAGCGCCTTCTGTTCAGTTGAGGCATATCTATGCTATAACTGGACGCTATGCCCCCTAATTAATATCAAACGGCCAGATTGCTCGAAGGGTTTCCTCGTCTTTTACAGGTTCATCCTCATCTAGTCACTAGTTTGTTACAACAGCCTGTAACATCCCCGTGAATATCTCCTTATGAGCCGATTCCGTTGCTTCCCACTTTTCAGGAGGCACCCATCCATCAGACGCTATATTGAGTAGGTTTGAGAGGTCCCGTCTGAGAACCTGTGCCGCCTCGAAAAGTTTGTATGCCTTCTCATGATCTGCGAAGTCCTTTGGCGTGGGTAGAGGGTACGGACACTGGCCTACAAGTCCAAGTTCTTTCCAACGTCGAGCCGTTTCAATCATATCGTGGCGTAGTGCTACTGCCCCATCTTTCCCAGTCCTGTAGCTATAACGAAAAGGCCGCAAGAGATTTTCATCCATCAGCCGAGGACCAGAGAGAATAGGTGTAAGGAACTGGGAAGAGATGTAATATTGGCAGGAGAGTAAACAATATCAGTCTCACGAGTATTCCATTCGCTGCATTCAGTCGCGTCGCTGTACAACAGCTCCATCGCACAACATTGAGATGTGCTTGACAAGGCTCAAAATACTTTTATATGGAATAGCACTTATATGGATTAGAAACATATATTGCGATTGTTGTTGTCCGCCTGTTGCCGACAAAACGAGGGATTAGTGGATAAGTTTAATCAATCATGAAGAATATAAAGCGATGTATATTTAAGTCTAAAAACTTATTACTTAGAACGGGTACCAAGCCCAATAGCTGTAAGGTATATCTCGAAATGCCATTTGGATACTTACTGCCGGTTAATATTATACAGCTTCCCCTCTATACGTCTCCTCTTTGTTTCCTCTGTTGAATATCTAGGTAGTTACTTTAATCTTGAAATTATTATATATTGGGCTCCGTCACCAGGTAAACTAGGATATTTTAAAAGGCTATTTCCCAATACAAAGGTGGTGTCTCGAATACTGAGGGATAGGAGAGCCTTCCAACCTGCTGAAGCTGTAAACAGGTCAAAGGAGAGAAGAGTTTTGATTCCTAGATCCATAAAGCAAGTATTTATTCCATAACAATCTGGCAAACAGAAAACAAAACTCTCAAACAGACATCAGACAGACAGCAACAAGCTCAGCCTGTTAACATCTAGCATTCTTGAAAACAACCCATCAATAGCCAGCAACAGGTGGAGCCTGTCGTTCTGCACATCCACAGGTGTTTAGCCCTAGCCACGACCAAAATCCTCTCTGTCCACATTACTAAGCCTTGCCATGAGGTCCTTGACGCCATCTGTGTTGATGTCCTTCGCCGCGTCTTTACCTAACTTATCCTGGACAATTTGCACCACCGTCGTGATCAAGCCCTTAACATCTGCACCTTTCGCTTCAATATCACCTGCTGTGAGTTTTCCGATTTCATCGATTACTTTCATAAAGTTTCCAGTGGCCAAGCCGTGGGCCGCCGCTAACAGTGATCCAAATATGTTAATCACCGTTCCCCAGCCCGGCTGTTTGTCCAGGTAAACAGAGTACCCAGTCGTGTAGTTATACATAACCTCCCTATCATTTACTCTGGTAACAGATACGAGACCTGTCAACTTATCATGCCCAGCGATAGTTTTAATAAAGGTGTCTCGGTGTGTATTCCATGTATATGATGGAACCTTACCATGGTGCCTTTCCTTTTTTGGGTCAAAAATCAGTAAAATAATCCAGGTTGGAGGAAACAGTAGTACTCACCTCTGGTGGGATAGACTCCCAGTGTTTGGGACCCAAGGGGTTGTAAGGGCTTTCAGATACATGTTCGTAATATGTTTTCATATTATCCCCTTTAGTCCCGAATAGCTGCTTGGGGAAGAGTGTGATAGTGCGGCCAGGACCAGTCAAATCTGCCCCTGTCATGCTCGATACGGTCTTCCTGTCGTTGTACTTAGGGAGAAGCGTCTTGTTGGTATTTACCGCGATGAATTCACGTTCACCATTAGTGTTGGTCTTGACGTACAATCCAACCCAATGGAGGGCAGCATAGTTACCCCCGCCCCATACAGTGATCGCCGGATTGGTCGCCTTAGGGACACGAACAGCCACGAGTCTTTCGTTCCAGAGTTCAAAATAGGCGTCGTAATATTTAGAACCATGCTTCTGGTGTATAGCCGTCTGTGTGGTGTTGAAGGCGTTATTCCAGTTGGGCGCGCTTTCCAGGAAAATCGGATTCTTGCCTCCGATCAAAAAGAACATCGCTGCCGCATTCACATGGATGGAAAACAACCAAAAGTCCTCTTTACTAGTATCAACATAGTCTTCACGGTCGACACGGGAGAACTTCCACAAGCCGTTATCATCGTGAACGCGAAGTTGGTGATGGTAATATGGTATATCACAACCCTGCCCAACTTTCAGTTTAACTCTCGAAAGGTAGTCGGCCTGCGGAAGCTTGTCCACGGATTCTGTGGTTTCAACTTTTTTCTCCATGGTCAATGCAGGAGATTCTGGAGGCCTGGGGACTTCAGGGCTTTCACGGGGTGCATTATAGCTTGACATAATGAGAAGCAAGTACGGTATAAGTTAATGGAGACAACAAATCGGTCAGGAATATCGCTCGTTAATTATAGGGAAGGTGCCTATATAAATAGTTATAGGCAAACTCTTTACAGACTGGCTGAACCTGTTGCCATCGGCACAAGTAAGCTACAAAAGCAAGGCTTATTCTGATCTACTCTTAATGCATTCCTTGATCACCAGTCCAAGCCATATTGAATGGTCCAATTGATGCGTGTTTTGTATATGGAGCACACCATACCTGATCATGCAAGGGTCCTAGCATTCTCCCGCACCACCCATCAAAATTGTCTCTGGAGGCGTATCGTCATGGCTCATGCCGCCGAGCACGGCGGTCAGGTGTTCAGACGGCATTGGCCATGCCGCGAGTAGTACTCCGCTTCGATCTCCATAAATGAGCCTTTGCTGCCTGTTTTGTGGACTATCACTAGCTGGTCGGCTGCAAGTGGAGGAGGTACACGTACAGGTGGTATCTAGGGGTCCGAACCCGGTGTGGCTGCCATATATTCAGCTGAAATGATGCTATGCTTGCATCTGTTCTCCATACACCGGCATATCTTATTGGGTGATGGTTCTAGGCCTGGTAGAAGTCCTAGAAAGGCTTTCTATTTATTTAATATAATCTAGGGGGGTTTCTTTTTCTTTTTCTTTTAGTCAGTAGACAATACAAGAGTATAGTCGTTATTACTTAATCAATTAGAAATCGAGCCACAGTATTACTACTTCCGGTATTACCGACAAAATAGACTTTTTAACTGGGGCTATTCGGGATAAGAATGCAAGGGTAATATTAGTAAGAGAGTAAATAATACCAGTCTCATGAGCATTCCATTCGCTGCATTCAATCTTGTCGCTGGTACGGGGTAAGCTTTCCTTGAATTTGCCTTAGCATTGTGACTCTCCGCACATGGCTGAATTAGGGGTCGATACGCTGCTGGCCTTTCTCAGGTCTTGTTATTCTAAATTAGTATAAATACTGTGGTACTCCTGGTCTTCAACCCACGTCATCACTACTGTTTCAAACCTCCAAGGACACCATTAACACAGACGCTGGGGCATAATCTCTTTGACACCATGAGAATCCAACTTGCCATCCTTGCCGTTTCGCTTCCTACCTCTCTTGCTGGTACGTGCTACTATCGAGGAAGAAAATGCGATTGGGTGGGAACTGCTCCATGGTGCGGCTTTGGCGGCTACGAAATCGGTCAGATACGCGATGGCCGAGAGGTTGTCGAAATGACTTGGCCCTATGACCGCCAAGTTGCCTGCGACCGACTTGAACCCTATTCTTATGATTGCTGCGGAGAATACGGTCAGTCTTGTTCGGGTGGCTATAAGGTGCTCTTGTGTGACCGGTAAAGTGTGAGTGGATGTCTCTAATGTGTCCTTCTTGGAAGGCTTACATTGGATAAAAGGGAATAATAGCTATTTGGCTATTAATACCATTCTAGGCAGCGTTTGGGTAGACGAGGAGGAGGAATAATGTTTGGGTACGGAATTATGATCAGCTGAATGGTATCGAGGATTCGGAGTCCAGTCCGTTTTATTATCTGATCTGGGAAGTGATGGCTGCTGAAGGGGTAGACGGGGTATATTACAGCCTTGCTTGCTAGCAAATCTAATACGGAAATGGGGATTTTAATATACGATCGATGGTAGATCCTAGTAGTGCAATATGTTTTCTTTCCCTCTTTCATGGAAAGCAGATGAGAGCGGCTTCACCGTCTGCAACCATCGTATTCCTGCATGTAGTGACAATGGTGGCACTTTGGGGATGGTCCAGGATCTTCCAGTTGCATGAAGGCCTCAAGCTAAGCACGGCATACAACCCGGCGCCCGCCAAGGTGTCGAGGGTAGATCCCGTGGAGACACGGACTGCCTAGGCAGTATGTCCAATAATGGTCTGCCACAGAGAGGGTTTGAAGAGGGTAAGGGAGCTTCTTAAGTTTAAGCTGTTCTGATTGGCCCTTCTTCTGTCCGACTGGTCTTGTGGACCGCTTTTTGGTAAGGCGATGTTGATCACGCTTTCTTCTATACCACAACTACCACACTTTGTACCTGAACATTTGTTCTACCTGTGATGGCGGAGCCTCTATACTGGCTGCTGAGTCTGTAGTGAGTGTAAGTAAGTAGTGGCATTACCCTTGTTTGATAATAATTATAGTATTTTAAATTGTTTTATGTTCATGAATAGATGTTTTATTTCTAATAATTTACCAAAATCTCTGTATACTTATAAATTTTTTACTTGTAGTAAATATTTTAATTTTACTAATTCTTAACTTTATAGTCATCTATCTAGACTAGATATTATAGGCCCACTTAGCAGTCTGGAAGAACCCACTTTCCGGGCCTTAGGGCGCCAGACAGAAGCCCTTACCCACATAATATTAAGTCGGAAACCCGACTTTTCGAAGATTCATGGATGCCTGTTCACACGTATATATGATAGTTGAGGCCGTGCGTAGTGACATAATCTATGACGAGACATAAAGTACAATGCTCGTAGGGGCCTCCCTTCCTCTTTTTAGCCTGAGATCCAAAAACGCCAAAAAGGAATGAAAATAAAAGAATCATTCACAGAAGGAAGATGAAAAAATCCAAAAACCTAGCCAGCCTTGCTGATGATCCCCAGCCGATACCGTGGGATCATCAGCAGATGATCTGGTAGGGAAGGTCCCCGGGCCCAGGGGTTTTATGGGTATGATCAAATCCGCCCAAACGCCGTATCCCCGGCCGCTGGAAAAGGACGTCGAGGGGCGGGTTCGAACAGACCGCTGTGTTGAAGCAGCCATGCTGGCGTGGCGATGCCAAGGTCCTAGTCTTGACCGTTGCACCATCCGGGTCTCTATTGTCATAGGTGTGGTTCCGTAAAAACATAAGGGAAGACCGGCTGCCCGATTAGCAAGGTCGTGACGTCTGCAGGTCACTGGATCAGGAGGGGCTGGGTCTAGCTTCCGAGGGAGGAATAGGGTGGTATTGGTCCATCAGTACCATGATTCGGTATTGGTAGTATATGTACGCATGGTATCTCTCGAATTCTGTGGAAGATGGTGCTTGTAAACGTAGATGCTTTCCACAATTGGTATTCAGCGGTACAGGCAACCCTGGACCTGTCGCTATGGTCATGACCCGCACGTGAGGCTTAACCAGAACACATTGCGAGTAATCTCAAACGGACAGATCCCATATATGAACAGTGTTGTGGCTCATACATCTATTTGACAGACACAACCTCTGCACAGAGCCAAGCTGCCTCCTAGGCTTTGACTGTAACGCAGTCCATGGGCCACCGGACGTATTGTTGGTGATAGATGTCCAGGTTACGGTGAATGCCAATAAGAATGTGTCTAGGCCAATCTTGAAGGAACCAATTCCAGCTGAGCTCATCCAACAAGAGGACGAAATAGGAAAATATCACCAATGCCGGCTGGTGTCGCTGCCTAAGCCCAAACATGAAAAGGTCTGGCAGTCTGTAGAGCCAGCCGAAGATGCATGGCCATAAAAGCGCAGTCGTTATAGGCGAAAAGGGGCTATAGATAGCATCGTAACACTGGCAAAGTCGTTCGAACACCGTATTATAAACAGAGTAAAGCGTATCCTCCCCACCGAGTTCGGATTCTATCAGATGTCGCAGCTGATCCATCCAATAGCCATATTCAGAAGAGATAGTCGAACTTCTGGCGGTGCCTGCTGGATCTGTGTCCCGTTCTGACTCGGAACCCGATTCCCCTTCATCACCTCTTAAGACTACATCTGGTGAAAACAATTTGCTGCTTATCTCCAGTACTGTCCGGACACCCATGAATAAGGATAGAAAGCCCCCTTGGCCATCTTCACGGAAAGCCATATACTCGCCTGAACGGGGCCCTATGGCGAATGAGCAGATGAAGATGTACACAGCAGCGGTGTAAACTGCATGGCAGTTCTCTTTATTTAGCCGTGGCACTGCAGCTGCCACTTCTCGGATGGCAAGGTTATAGTGCCGTTCAGCTACCACATAATAATCCTTCCCTTGGATGGCAGACTGTTGAAGCTGAATGATTTCTGGACGCCGTGCCAACTGAAAGCCCGAGCAAGCAAGCAGGAGGCGCAGGATGTACGGAAAGGTGAAACTAAGACGAGAAAGTTGAGATAGCTGCACTCTCATTGCACTCTGATATTCGGAACTTCCAGAGTCTGTTGGATTTAAGAAGTTATGGAACAGCTCCATATCGATTATAGTAAATTCAAATGGTCGACAGGCCAAGGTCGGAAGAACTCGATCAGATGAAGAGCATTGCAGTAGTTGTATTGATAGGGACTTGCGAGTTCTATGCGCACGCTTTGGTGGCTTGAAGTTGGATTGATACGATGAAATAAAGGTTTGATGGCGCTTGCTTGGCACCTTCCTAGGCGCCGTCGCCGCTGGCTGGGCGTTCGCGTTCTCTGCTGGTGTTGGTAAATTGGAACTCGATTCCTCGAGCTGATAATCACACTCCACTGAGTGACGCAAGCAGCCACTGCAGGCTGGCCTAACCTCATCGCACTGAGTACAGTTGTCAATTGACGGGTACTCTAATCGAGAATAATCACGGAGTGCACCTACTTTGACCCTGCGACGTTTACAGTTGCCACATCCAAGACGTGATTTCCGATGCGATCTACGAGAGCCATTGGCCATGCCGTAGAGAGTCATATTATATGTGGCTTCTTTTTAAATAGAGGAATGTTCATCGTGAAATAGGGTAGGAAGTGAGGATAGCAGTCGTGCCTGAGAATCGTCGCCAATACTTCGGAGAAATTCTTGTCGTTTCATTCAGGGGCTCAGTCAGCATTTTCCCTCTCCATGATTGGTCTTGGCTGGCTCAAGCCCCATCCACAACCATTACGACAACCACGGAACCTTGAAAGGAGGAAAAAGATAGATAGCTTTTATACGTCCCCTGCCGGCGAAATTGAAACTGCTAATCATAGAAGCACTCTGAGGTAGACATGTGTAGGGAAGGCAACCCTGGGAACACTGGTCCTTCTAGCATTTGCTGCCATAGTATTGCATCCCAGTAGTCATCCACCCCGTCGCCCATACCCTCTAAAGCAATTTGACCAAATCTGAACTCGGTCGCCACTTGGCAGTAGTCAAGCTGATGTGTAGGGAAGGTGGTTTGCCTTCTGGATTCGTTTAAATCTGAGCCAGCAGAAGCCGAAGGGTAGTGCATCGTCGAGCTCGGATGGTTTCGCAGCCTTTGTTCCGGCCCTGGTAAGTCTTGATGCTTCTCCAGCCATGATATCATGCTCCCTATGACCCTCTTGCTATTTGCCCAAACATCATTACCACGTGAGACTTTCCCATGCTTTTCGATTGCCGCTCGCGCGATTCCATGGATTCTCCATCCAAACCCAGTTGTTCTTTCCCACTCAAGGTCGGACAACAAGAGGACCTTCGAAAGGACTAACAACGCATACCAGAGATATGTGTAAAAGGATAGAGAGAGGTGGACCATGAGTTCTGGTGAGGCCTTAAGGAACGACGCAATGAAACTCTCTGCCGATGAAATGAGATTGTCAAGCTGGTTCATTTCATCGACAAGGAACTTGTCATTCCTGTGGTAGACTATTTGTCCAAGAACGAGAACTGGCTTCGCTTTCACTTCAAATATACATGCGTCTTTTGATGACCTGCAATTAGTAAATGGCAACAAAATACCTTAGGGTTGAATAGATTTCGCAAAGAGGTAACTCACAGGTGTCACTTCCGTGTTGTTGAGCTTCGTATTCGATCTCTTGAAATAAAGAAAATTCTTGGTCGAGTCTCTGGATGCCTGCCTCTAGCATCCGTTCTGCATGTGAAGATGACTGTGTATGTCGGTAAACATTGCCGTCAAATACCTTTGCACTCTTTTGAGCTAGCAATCTCACGTCTATGTAGGTTTTCAGAAGTGTATCTGATGGGAATTCAGGACTTTTCACTAAGCTATCGCAGCATTGATTAATCCAATCGGTATGTTTCATGAACAACTGCTGTCGGAAAAGTGACGACCTTATTGTAATGTCAGCGGGGTCAAGTAAGCAATCAGCAAATTCTTACACAGAGCACAAATAGAACGTTCCTAGGAGAGCCCTCTTTCCAATGACCGAATTGCTCGATATTTGCTGATGTGCGCTGTTCGGCCTTCCTAAGCTGGCTGCAATGTTTCGCATGGTGAAATTGGGTTGCCGATCGAGCCCAAGATCAGCAACCATTGTGACAGTCATTTGAAGGAACATGTACATATGCGGCAGCATTGACTCCCAATGATAATGGTACCATGCTGTGTAGACAAGAAGACCAAGGAGTAGATCTATGTTCCGTTCGTTGTTCATAATGATACGTGTACTGACGGTTCGCTTAACTTCATGGTCCAGATACTTTTGTAAGGCTGGCCTGTCTTCCGAACTGACAGTCATGATAGCCACGAATAAGAAAGGATATTCCTGGCGAAGGCTGATTGCATTCATCGAGTAGCGGATTATGACAAACGGAAACTGGGGCATTTTGGCCGTGCGAAACTTGTCCAACAATCGATTGCACTGAGCCAGGGTGAGGACACCATTAGTCAACAGGTCGCCACGCTGACCCAAGCCAGGGTGGTGAGAGATGGGCTTTGGGTGTTCAATTGACGCATTATATTCATATAGAGTATCTGGCGCTGCCTCATCTCCGGACATGCCGTGTCCGGAAACTCCCTCGTCCTGTGGCTTCAGTCAGACAACACTGCATGTCTACACATTATAAAGGTCAACCTCCCCTTTGCGTTAGCTGATTACGAAGCTCATTGATCTGGTCTTGGAGCTCATCAATCCGGCTTTTTCGACCTGGATTATCTGGCAGAGTGCTCGGGAAAACACAAGGCCGACCCAATCGAGAGCACCGTTGACACTCTTTGTCATTGCCTTGTATAGAGCATTTGACTTTCAACTCAATGCATCGGAAGCATGCATGACGTCTTGACGATTGTCGCCGACTCATATTGAACTAGGATATAAATTCTCATGGAAGGAGAAAAGCGACCACAGATGTCGTTGAAGGTTGGAGAGTCGGAATCGGAATCGGAATCGGAACCGGAGTAGGGGTTGAACACGTGCCAGATCAGTTACATATCAACATCTGCCTTTCTCAGTACAATTAGGGTTAATGTAGCATTCTCATCTTTATAGTAGAAAGGCACTCTGCATCTCATCGAGAATCGCCGGGTAACATTAAAGTATGTTAGTTGATAGTCTACTTGACCCCTATACTAGGGCTGGGCCTGAGCTCCGTTCCGAAATATATATTCATCCCTGCCACTATTCTCGCAACCTCTGATACGGATTGTTGCCCTACACAAATGAAAGACCTATCAAACTACTAAAGTGCATGCTATTTCGTATTTCCCATACACTCATGGTGCTACGAGGGGCCCAGGACATCTTAGCAATTGGTATTAATCCAGTGAGCTCTAATTCCTAGTGTGGAGCGATCGAAAACCAAGCAGTTAAGGGGTCCCTCCTAAACAGAAGATTTAAAGCAACGACAACTCATATTCCGGAGTATACTCCCCAAGAGCTATGGCCAGTCCTGGGGCGGTAATCCCTGAATTTATTCAACCCCTTATCAGGTAGTATCCATTACCCTACTCGAATAGGTGGGCATTTCTGTCGTTAATATATTTAGAACACCGGCTAAAACGGACTTAGGTCTCCACAATTGACAGCTCAGCCAACCACATATGAAGGAACCCAAACCAGAGAGTTGGGAGAAAGAGGTAAAAGCTTGGCTAAAAGTAAAGGAAAAGCCAACGCCGATCGCAATCATATCGTTAATGAGTGGCCAGACTGCTGTCGCTCTTTGGTCAGTGACGTCTTATTCCCCCACCAGACCACTCGAACACCTGTTCAAGATGGGAATTACATATTGCAGCCCTGAAAACGGCATTTTGAGTGGTTACCACTTGGGCCTGTAGTAGCTCGCCCGTCTTTGACATTTCTTTTTCATGGATTGGACCTGTAAAGCTATCCAACTGGTGCTTTTACTCAGTGCCTCACCATCTTTCCTTGATCAGAGTGTGCATATACTAGCCCCGTGCTAGCTCGACACACATAAATGGAAGAGGGAAAAGAATAGAGTTATTGACACACAAAAGTTATGAGAGAAATGGTATGAATCGTATGTTGAATTTAAATGACACAGGTCCTCTACAATATGGCTATGAAAGCAGCTTGCACAATGACCAAGTTTGCCGAAACCTTAGATTTATATCGAGCATACGGTTCGGTTTGGCTACGCTACCCAGCCGAGACGGAGAGGGACACAGGTTTATGTCAAATTTCTCCGGTCATCGTGGTGCATTTTTAGCGAGTGATTTAGACTTGCCATAGGTTCCAATGTTGAGATGATGCGCCGACTAGTCGAGGGCCCGGAAAATGCCGGAAAATATGACGCTTAGACCTCTCCGAAATAGAATATAGTGAAGTCTCCCGTGTACATCTGAGCGTTCTGTAAAATATCGGATTGAAGCATTTTAGTGAGCGGAATTTGTGCCGAGGGAGGATGCGAGACAAAGAGATCAAAGAAATACGGATGTTGGCGTAGGTTTTTGGGACAGGCTACCCCGACCTCTTAGAGCTTCCCAATAAAGAACGCTCTTAGAATATGAGACCGTAGACCTATCCATGTTACCATTGGTGTTCTATCGCTGGCTCGGCATACTCCGTAATATGGACTTCCGGAAGTAGCGCGGGACTAGGCCCTAAGCGAGTCCAGTACCCACACCTAGCTGAAGGCCGTGGTGGCCAAGAGAATAACTTCGGAGATTGGCTGTGTGACTGTGGAGTATCACATTTAGTGCTGCGACCTGTTCCTATCCTCCTATGGCATAGTTGGTGGTCTACTCCCGACAGAGGTAAGTGCTACTACAAGCTATCCACCCAAATGCCGTTCCTGGCTCCGGAGGTGGGCCTCAGAATGTCACTGAATTCTGACACTGAGGGAACAAAGGGTTAATGAACAGGCCCACCCAATTTCTATATAAGGATCGACTTACTCCCCCTCCCGAGGGACCTTCCTACATGCAAGCTACTTACTCACACTGCCCTTGCGTTAAAATCTAAAAAGCATAACCTTAAAAGGTATGTCGTACAGTTTTTGACGCAGATCGTTCCATGTGACTAATGACTCTCAGCCCTTCAAACCCACTTGATCTATCGGCAAATATGCGTCTCGCCTATCTCATCCTCTCTGTCTTTGTCGCCTCCGTGGCCGCGGTGCCCAATCAATGCACCCCCAACGGTCTGCCATGCGATTCGCAAACTCCTTGCTGCTCGAAGGTCTGCGTCATTCAGGGTGACCTCGGCAGCCCCAATGAGAACGGTACCTGCCAGTGAGCGTTGGAAAATCCAGTGGACTTGGCCTTGTAACAGCTACATACAATCGAGGCTTAAGGATGGAAGGACTAGAGGGATGATGGAGTTGCACACTGCTGTTGATTTATCAAAGAGATACCACCATCACGAAGATATGTTGAAACCAGTCAATTAACTGATTGCCGAACACGACTCGTAATTTCCTTTTTCGCCTTGCAAATTTCTAGCTTCGGTGTCATTCGACACCATTGTATCGATCCGGCAGTCGAGTATACCATGGAAATCTCCTTTCCTGCACAATCACGAGGAATGCGCAGATACTTACTTGATCAAGCTTCCATCCACTACACCATAGGGAACAGTTCTGATAAGATCGACAAACTTATGGAGGATCCGCAGTTCCGCACAGTCGATCTTTGTCTCGCGATCGTAACGGCCCAGGACCAGTAGATCGTTTACTCTTTGAGGTAAATGATATGCGACGTCAGATTCTGGGTCCCGACCGAGGGGGTATTCGTGAATCAAGCTGAATAGTTAATGGTTTGTAGCAGGAGAGGCAGTCGATGTACAATGGAAAATCCGCTCATGGAAGCCCCCTGATATCCTGACCCAAAAAAGGAAATTCTCCTTTGTCCCCGGGAGTGACCCCTGACTATACCCGATTGGGAATGCCCGTCTTTGCAGGCTATCAGGCAGCCTAACCCTCTTTCTCCAAGGTACTAGCAAGAGGCACATCCTGTCTACACGAACCAGTCATAATGATAACAAATTGCACGGTTTAGCCTACCTTCTTTGTAATCTTGAGCCTGTTCAGCAGTCAGCTAAACCCATCTCGAGAACTCTAGAACTTACTAAGGCACCAACAAAATACACTCAACACCTTCCGTGACCCACATTTCCGATCTTGGCGAAAATTACTAGTCTCTGCAAATATTTAGCAGAATCTAAGTCAATCCAGAGTACGGAGTACCCTGGCTTGTTTTCCTAGGTGTGCCGTCATATTCCGGGGTATCAGGTCGCCATGGAGAACATACGCCTTGTGAACCTCGTCTTGAATCTGGCGGATCTTAGTCAAGTGCTGTTCTGAAAAGTTGGATAGGCTTATCGTCTACAGACTTTGAATATACTCGATAGGAATAGCATATGGTGGAAGTCTCTCGCCGAGAGAGATATGGGGATTTGGTCAGATAGAGGGCTGAATGTCTTGAATCATCCCATGAAAGGATGGGATAACGCCCGTCTCCCACAGACCCTTTGATTGACATCCGATGGTATGTGGTGGACTCAGAAACGAAGAGATTGACTTCGAGGTCAGGGAAATCAAATTCAGACCGGCCTTGGTTATGATACTTTAAGTATTGATACTTGAAGTATAAGTAATAGCCCAGTGAATCAATAAGACTGGGATACATATCCTTTCCTTGAAACGGAGCTTGAAAACCACCGAGTTCTTACTTTCCTGGAACTTCGCGAGGAATTCAACATCTGATCATTTCACCCGAACCTCATAAATATCAGCACTATATGAAGCTGGTAACTAAACGAAAGACGAGCGTTGAAACAGATTTTTGTGTGTGTATCTAGACGTAGGCAGTCGCATCCCTTTTGAGGTTACGTTTCTTGCCTGAGGCATAAATGCCACAGCTGTTGACAATCCAATGTATCATTTGGACTGTGTCTTTACTGTAGAATACCCAATTGTTAATTGTTTTACTATGAATCGGGATTAAGATAACCTATAAAGTGAGAATAAGGCATAAACTAATTCCTACAAGGCGATGAAACAAGGATCAGTACCAGGTCTCTGCTAGATGGTGTTGCTTGCCGTGTGGACTGTACCTTCAACCATGGTGAAGACGTCCCACTATACCGATATATGAAGGGAATGCACAATGTATTTCCTACTCTTAGTCTTATTTACATGTGCATTTTAGGTAACATCAGGTAGACCTAAGCCAACCGTGCTACTTAGGAAGCGTCATTTACCTTCATGTTTCCCCACATCAGAATAGGTCAATCGGTTCTTTGGCGGATTTAAAAACTAATGATCACTGAATGGAAGTCCATGGGATTCAGCATCATACAAAAGGAACCACATGCATCTTCTTTCCATTCGATCTGTGTCATGATATCCTGACTGACTAAGGTTGACCACTGTACCCAGGTAAACAAGCAAGCAACTCATCTCTCTCTGTATATATCAACACCGCATTAGCATCACTAATCCAATAGACATATATAAGACAAGCTCACCAGCTTTAGCTGCAAACATAATCGAGATATCGTCATGCTCAAGCGGATAATCAAGCTCATCTAGACACGAATCCCGGCAGGTGCGGCTTAATTTCCGGTAGAGCAAACTTGGCATCCTTAATGACAATACCCCATAGATCATTTTTATCGATTGGCTGAACGGCATCTGTGGATCGAACCTCGAAGTTCATGCAGATACCATGTGGCGACTGGTAGAAGAATGCAATCAACTGGAACTTGCCTTTTTGCTGCACAAGCTGTACCCGCGTAAAGTTGGCTTCCCAACGGTTGCGGATGGAAAATAACTTTCGCGGGCGGTTGATGATGAATCTCTTTGCTACGCTTTTTTATTGTTGTATGTCAGTAGGGCTCTTTGGGGTTAATGGGGGTAGAGCGTACCGGTCAAAGCGCACTTTGTAGCCTGTTATTACTTGTTGGAAAGCATGGAGATCTAGATTATTTGTGTACACTGTGAGACCGTTGTGCGGAGAGGCTTTCGGACCATCTGGACATACCTTCTATAGAGTTGAATTCTATTCGGCGTAGAGTGAATTTTGTCTGTATCGCATTTATCACTTTCGTCAACCCCTCCATTAACTTGTCGCTGTTGGTGTCTTGTCTAACGCAAACTGTCAGGTCACTTTGCGGAGATCGCAGGATATTCAACACTTTGTCATCGAGGACGCAAAGACCGATCCTAAGATGAGAGGGTGCTACTGTGACATTAGCAGTGTGGATCAACCAGGACCTGGGTTTGGGAAAACGAACGTAGATTAATTCGGTCTGTAATAGACCCCCAACTAGTCTCTATAATGACCCTCAATGTCTCCGACCAAACAGTTTTGCCATACGGGCTTCGGTCAGTTCCGTCCGTTTCCTCGATCACACATGCCATGCTTTCCCCGACCTCGAGGTGTCGGGTATTTTGCATATCGGAATCTCGATCAGGAGGCTCTGATAGGGCAAAGGAACGTATAGTAAACTTCTCCGACTTAGTTTCATGGTCTCGAGGAATAGCACTCAACAGCAGCGTATGCAAGAGGCCGCGCGCGCTATGATCGTGGAAGGTAAATGAGATAGAAATTCTATGGGATCCCTCTCGGAGCTGGAGTAGCAGGCCCGGAAATCCATTAGCGTCTTCATAAATACCATACAGCAGCGGGGTGCTGTTAAGGAAGTAGTGAGAAGCCCTGCTGATCGTCTTAGCTTGCGGTGGGGTAGCAACGAAGAGACGAAATCCACTGTGCACCCTGCGCTCTATTGTTCCTTTCTTGACCATTTCAAACTTCTCAAATAGTCGGACTTTGCATTGTTCCACAGGCCCTGAGGGGAAGTTGCTGGGCCTATCGTGACTTATGTAATGACAGAACCCTACGGTATCCTCGAATACGAGGGTATCGAGGTCACCCGCAACGAGGAGAGTCTCGGTGTGCATGATCTCCTGCGCAATCTGCCATACCATCTTGAAGCTCTGTTCGGTGAGCTGCACCTGAGCCATGTGCTGCGGTCTGATCATGATCTGTAATACCGAACGAGCTGCATCCCAGTAGACACCATGCCATGATATGCCCCTTTTCCGACTCGAATGGACTTCAATGTAAACAGTTTCTGTTTGGCTGGCGAAAACAGCTACTACCTCCCAGCTCGATTGAAGACGAATAAATGAGAGCACGCATTCGAAGGAATGTGATGGAACATCGCATTCCTCAGTGAGAAATGTCAGATTAACAAACTCGCTTCCGTATAAGAATAATGTTTTGGTATCGCCGAAAGCTAAAGGAGGAATATTATCAACCGGCTGAGGCCACTGATCTGGACAAGGGATCTCGCGTTCCTTCTGACTGCAGGATGGGTACATTATCCAAAGGCTTCTGTCAACATCGATCGCAGTTATTTGGTCACGTTTTGTCTCCCGTAAAATGGAGATAGTTTGTTCAAAGCTTCGAAGGTATTGCTGGACACATCTGTATTGGTCCAGAAGTGCAATGGTAAGGCCTTTATCATCTAGCGAGTCGCCACAGGCTAGCTCAGGTATAATACAGCAACAAATCCACCATGCTTTCGCGAAATTGACGGCAGCCTGAATAGACTTTGACGGTCCTACTGCATCTCTGTTAACTAAAGGCACTGAGCCCGTCTCCACTTGTTCCTTTCCCTTAAGCGCCCACCATATCGCGGCCCTGACCCAGTCTTCTCCTGGTATGTCTTCAAATGGCTTCAAAGCGTTAACGAAAGGGCCAAATATGTCATCTAAGTGCTTCTTCAGGGTCGATATGTCTCCCGCGTCACTGGTTTCTGGGTCACATGGAGAGAAATGGTCCGTATGGCGTGGCATCATCAAACCGGCGCCCGTGTTCTGAGAGGATACATCGGTATCCCGATCGGGAGGAGGTCTGGGGAGCGGAGAGGGGGTCATGTAGGGTTTGTCGAGTGAGTCGAGGAGCAATGGGATTTTAGGGAGCTCCGTAGGCTTCGGACTGGGATGATGAACTGCACCAAATGTCAGGGAAGGTTAGTCGTTCTGGGTTAAACATACATGAGAACTTGATCTCGGAGGATACGCACGCTGGATTGGATATTCATCGCCTTTTAGTGTCTCAGGTTGATCAGTCAGGGGAAGAGCAGAATGCCGGTTGGCAGCTGCAGCGTCTTCACTCTTCGCGGTAAGAAAATCTCTAATCTCCTCTGCCCTGCTTTCTTCGATGTCTTCGCTATTTATCGAATCATAAGTCCGTTTCAGCCAATTCATCTTTTGCAATTGCCACCTTGTGTCTATCGACCGTTTGATTGTCCTGAAAGCCTATGGCAATGTGGGTGATGAGGCTGTTTCGAAACGTTGATTAGAATTACCGTAGGACGGTGACTTTATACGCAGACCAGTGTCTACGGCAGGGCTATTTGCAGAGCCGCTAGAATCCAGCTAATTTCAACACGTGTCTTATGATGAAGCAATCTACTTCATAGGCTTCGATGTAATGGTACGGCTCAGGAGACCCCACACAACCTCGAACCGAAGTCCTCTAATCGGTAATTGGGCATGCCAGTTGAAAAAGCATTTTCACCCTGCTTCAAGAGAGCGGCGAGCTGAATACCCACATTGCATGGGCCTATTTTAGCTTGGGGCCGGTTAGGGTCTCGGATGCTAGAAGCTGGGGCACTCTGAAATCTCGCCCATGGTTATGGGGTGGTAATTACTAGTTTCTCATTTCTCTCTAGCCTACCCTTTGCACTAAAGTATTGATGGAAAATCCAATCGATTTACTTGATATCATTGCACGCAGCAACGAACTAGCTCTACAGAGGTGAGAATTGCCTTAGACTGTAGGAGCCCACTGCATGTACTACACCCATAGTGAGCATATTGGGCACTTATGTTGGTGTACAATTTATCACTTGTTGAATTCTCTGTGGTGACTGACCGTCAGCAATTGGAAGCAAGCCGGAATTACCGGTGAAACTAACAATAGTATTGGTGTTTGATTAGGAGACTATTCCCACATGGTTGGCACCCACATTAGACATCGTTTTGGATGGAATAAGGAATAGATTTTCCCGTCGGAACGATAGCATATTCGTTATGTTTCAGTTTTGCTTCCTTTATTCTTACGTCCCAGGTTGGCCTACAACCTATATGACTGATAGCCTATACACACGTATCTTCAAATGAGACTATACCTGTAATTTATATTGTGCAGCAAGAGTTCATTCGAATAGACACGATGCATGGGTGTGGCTAGCCCATTTCAACCATGTTAATATGTAAGAGTATATGCAACAACATGCTGCACTGTGCAGTGTGGATCTCGCAATGGCGCTTGAAAACTTTCTACGCTTTAGGTGCGCCAAGGTGTAGCCCCCAATTTGCCCTGTGAACCCTAACCAAGGAGAGACCCAAAGGGAAGCCCTCACCTCTATATACCGATTTTGCTTGGCAGCGGGTGGATGCCCTCTTTATGGGAAGAGAGTTACGATAGCCTGAGTCTTAACTATATTCTCTATCCCTAGTATTCTCTATGGGTTGATGGCAGTACAACACGTTCTCCCTGTATCCTTTCTGGGTTGGGATGATTGATTGCAGAAATATATTCATACTCATATAAGGTCAAACTTCGAGGCCACTATATTGCTGTGGAATCCTACTAAATTGTAAGGACATACTTATAAGGAGAAGTGGTTCAATATTAGGAAAACTTATTTCTGTGAGGTCACTTTGGGGTCACCATGTCATGCTTTTACCGCAGCGGTTTGAGCCGCGATTCCACGGTCCCATCTGGCTGTAGTCTTCTAGTAGCTCTCTGAAACGTCAGGTCTCGCTAGGGGATAGCTGAACCAACGGACCGTAGTATTGCTCAGCCGTGTGACGACCTACACATGACTAGTATGTTCCTGCTAGGCTTCGAAGGTGCTTCTCGAGCACCGTCTACACGTTCGGTAGATGTACCCAATTAATAATATCTATTGTAACCCCTTTACCTGCGGAATTACATCTAATCCTCTAACCACGTTATTACAAGTCATCAAGCCACTCTGCCACAGTTCAAGCCCATACTATTGTGGCGTAAAGTGAGACTTTCCCAGACTTAATACACAGCTATATAGATCGTGAGGGTGCTTAAGCCAACCCGTCTTCCTTACCCGTCACGGATCATCAAGCGAGATGTCCTCCACCTAGGGCTCGGAGGGTTTCCCGACTCAGCCCTAGAAGTAAGACAGTCGCTCTCGCTAATACCGCAAAATGAGACATGCTGAGAGACTCCCTGTAGCGATTCGATTTTGAATTGGCCGCTTGCGACTATCCTATAAATATCTCAGTGTCGACCCACACCCACCTATCAGTGGACGAGTAGTTGTTGTAATGGATCCACTATTCAGCAAAGATAAGGGCCCAGAACATTGATGCTCCACAACACAAGCCCGTGGGTCGGCTAGATCCTGGGGTTATATGACACGACCCGATGTCTGGTGGGTTTCAAGAGACACGCGAAGTGAAACAAGCGGCTTTCATTGGCGGAGATCTATCCTAGTGTATAGTAAAGTGATAACTTCGGGTTTTACTCTTATCTACGAGAGTAAAAGACTAATATTAAGTTTCTCTTGGTTACTAGACCCTAGGTTACATTCGGGCAATGCCTGATCAACCACTTGAAATTTGCTGTATGGCTAGCTAGAGTAGGCGAGCAATACCACATCGGCAATGTGTTTGAAAATACATACGTCAGTGCATGTATAACCATAAGTTCCCCGCCTTCCATACCGATATCATGTGGTGATGTGGCATTTTAAACTCTTGTCCCAGGAATGTTCCCAGCTACGGCGGACTATATATGCAATGTTTATTCCGCATTGCTTCCATTCTCTTCGGAAACCCAGTCAACGCCCACCGCTTGAAGAACTTGACAATAACCGGCCTTGCATCCAGATACGTTCCATTAGGGTTGTCACTATTCGGCTGCACACTCGGCCACGCGTGCCCCAATCCATCGATCCGGTCGTGAGTAACAGTCCCAAGATCATCGCCACTCCCATACTGATACTTCTGCACATTACCTTCGTACAACTCCTTAGTTACGTTGTGAAGCCCGTACCCTGATAGTTTGGACCATTCACAGATAAAGTGCGGGATAGAGGGAAGGCATTTGCCGCGCCGGCAGCCTCCAGCATAATGAATAATGTTATCTGCCGTACCATGGAATTCAATATTCCAGATAGAGGGGAGACCGGGTGAACACTTGATTGGTACCTTAATAGGGCGGGCGACAGTCTTCATAGACATCCCAATGAGAGGCAGCTGAAACTTGAGCAAAAGCTGCAATTCGGGTGGATGCTTTCAGATCGCATGCCAGAAGGTTCGTTAATCCGCCCCTGTTAGACTCGCCTGCCGCGTATACGCGAGTAGAATGGATGCAGTACTTTTCCTGGAAATCGTCGAGCATTTCCATGGTGAATGCTATGTTGTCGACATCTGCCGAATGAGGGTCCCCTTGCCGTTCTTCCTGTATGTGGGATAATACTATCATAGTGAGAACGACATACATCCAGTCCAGTCCCTGCGTGTGGACAAGAATAGCAGCTGTTTTCCAATTTGCGTTGCTGGATTACGACAACTTCTCCTGGCCTTCGGCTGTTTGCCCTCATCCGTGGAATGTAAATATGAGCCGGGCCGGTTTGTTCACATCACAGTTGGAAGGAATGTGGATCCGATAGAATCGCTGAATACCATCTGATGTGGTGGAACTGACGTTAGGGTTTGGGTTCGGGGATAAGGGTCGTCCGCAACTTAATGAGCCGGCGACACTGGCGGTAGTACTGAAAAACCCCAATAGGTGCAATGATATCAGTCAGGCAAGCATGTTCCCAGTAACCTACTGCAAGTAACGGATATGCGCTGTTTACTTTCCGAGATCTTCATTGCCGTCAGTTACTTTGTATCTAGGGCTTATTCTTTTAGGAAAGAAGGGTAACTCAATCTTAGTCACTTGCCCTGGTCTAAATAGATAGGGATAACATTGCATTAAAGTTTTCTGTATTGCAAATAGTGACCTAGGTTGTATTTATTGCGGTTTTTCAGTATATAAAAAGCAATAGGCAAACAACCGCCCTTTACTCTGGGTGTCAGGGCGAATCGCTCCCTTGAAGGAGTTCTTCCCTGCATTTTTTGGATCTCATTCATATGTATGTACTTTTCAATAATTGAAGACTAACACAATCGTGTGCGGGTCAGAAACAATAATCGAGTGATCGTAATACGTCGATATCTACCATGCAGATGGGTCGACATTGTCGACTTGGAAGTCTGTCATGCAGTACGAATACTATCCACATTCACGTATAGGCTCTATTCCCTGGAGGGTCCCAGTGAACTGGAGAAAAGGAAAGGAATGGATCGTTCTCTTAAAAACACGTGTCCATGCAATGTAGATCCAGACTAACTTTACATCAAGTTAAGCCATGACACGTCACCTACCTCGGTGTATGTCAGGAATACCTCAGCTGGTGGATTTAAGCATAGAAGCTTGCAAATGTAAGAAATATCATTTCAGACTGCGATAGGTCAACCTCGTGTAAATACGTTTTCCATGGCATTACAAATTGACACTCTACTTGCAATCCAACGATCGATAAATGTCAACGAAATCTATACTATTCTCTTGCTCTTCGGGTGTTTATCTAAATCTATATATAACAAGCCCTGAAACCTCCGATGAACTGTTTCTCCGTATGCAAATGAGTTTAGATAATTGCAGCAAATATAGATCAACCTAAGATTGACTTACTGAGGATACCGAAAAGGCCGCTCACAATATGATCAAACAGAAGTAATCAGACCAATAGGCTCCCCGCAGACACGTCTTAGTTTGAGGATCATCCCGATAGTTCAGCTCTCCGACCCACACCAACGTGCAGAATAAATTTCACTATTGATTGCACTATTGAGTGATTTTCTCTATTGGTAGTTAGGCCAGCAACCGTAGTACCAAATCATTTCTCAGTGCAAGAATCAATTTTGGACTAGACATGATGTACAACATCTATCTGTCCCAATACGTTGCACCTACCATTGGGTTATGCGCGATAAAACTAGGGAGCAACTGTAGGTATTTGCTCCACCGTCCTAGGATGTACAATCAGTATGTAGTGTGCTTCTTGACCTAAACGAAGCTAACAATTCCACAGATCACAGCTCCGGGAGGAGTTGCGGGCCCTTCGTTCACTGCCATCGGAACGTGCCCTACCCTAATTAAGTGATCTGTTGGAGAAGGAACAGGGATTATGGCCATATCAGGAACTCATCTGCTGCTATCAGACTCTCTGGAGGAACCTGCCCGAGTCAGTCCGGGATGGCAAAAGCGCAAACTGGAATTCCATAATACAGCGTACCCGCCAGCGGATCAACGATGTCACCCCCTCGATGTCTCAGCTGATACCCTCGGATTCATCACAGCCGGCACTGATGGACCCGGAGTCCCACAGAGAGATATCATATACCCTAGTTCAGGAGGTAGTGAAGGCGTTTGACCTTGGTTTAGAGTGTTCGCATAGAAAGCCACGGGTGGTAGTTGTTCTGCCCAATGGCCCTTGCCTCGCCTTGGCTGCTCTGGCCGTAGCAAACCGCTACACCTTCGTGCCGATGACTAGCGCAGTAGCACCTGATCAGCTCAAGAAGGATATAGAGGCCGTAGAAGCAGACGCGGTCCTGATCTTGGACAAGGATGTGCAGAAGTTCGGCCTCAAACTGGACCTGTCCATCTTCGCTGTCCATATCCAAGAGGACCTGACCATCACTACATCCTGCGTGAAGCGATCAGATAGAGCAGGTTGCTCCCGCGCAAGCCCAAATGGTCCGGAAGACCTTGCGATGGTCTTGTTTACGAGCGGCACTAGCGGTAAGAAGAAGCTTGTTCCAATCACAATGATGAACCTGCTGGCGAGCGCAATCTTGACGGGGGAGAGCTTGGGCTTGAATGCTACATCTCGCTGTCTCAATATGATGCCCCTACATCACATGTAAGTGCCAGTGAGGTAGAGTGGTAACTAGCTAATACTGACCCTCATATGCACCAGTGGGGGCCTAATTCGAAGCGTTTGGGCTCCTTTATTTGCCGGCGGAACAACCATCTGCTGCCCGTCTTTCGATCCGACTCAGTTTTGGACCGGTGTCAAGGATTGGCAGCCAACCTGGTACTATGCCACGCCGACTATGCACCAGATGATACTAGCACAAGCCAAGTACCACGCGGACACTGTGAATCAAAGCTCGATCCGTTTCGTTTGCAATGCCGGTGGGGGCTTCCTCCAACATTAGCAGAGCAGCTCCACAAACTATTCAAGTGCAATGTGTTTCCTAGCTATGGGATGACGGAGTGTGCACCCATTGCAGCACCACCACTAAGCTACAATCTTGAGCGAATCGGGTCGTCCGGCCTCCCCGCCGGACCGGATCTGGGAATCTTAGATATCAGCCAATCTGAGCAGCGCTGCCCTGCAGGTACTATAGGGAGGATATGTGTTTGACGACTTCCAGTTTTTCCTGGATATTTAACAGCCCAGGGAATCAATAAGGGCTGTTTTGATACATTTGGCTGGTTCGATACAGGGGACCTCGGTTATATGGATGAGGCAGGCTATCTGTATGTCACAGGCCGCAGTAAAGAAGTCATCAATCGTGGCGGAGAAATTATTTCGCCTATAGAAGTTGACGATGCTCTCCTGTCCGCAGCAGGTGACGCGTCAACCATCCTGTTTCGACGCATAACAGAAGCTCTTGCCTTTTCCATGCCTCATGAGGTGTTCCAAGAGGTGGTAGGGGTCGTGATAGTCACAGCCCCGGGAGAGAAGCGGCCAGACCTTCGCCAACTCCAAGAAGGTTTGAAAGGCCGCCTCGAGCAACCCAAGTGGCCTACAATTGTGGTTTACATGGACCAGGTTCCAAAGATTGGGAACAAACTTTGTCGTATCGGGCTGAGCGACCGACTTGGCCTAGAAATGCTCACAGATAAAACACCTACGGCTCAATGCCACTATGAAGGGCGATTTTCCCAGTCGGGGACCTCAGTAAGGAGATGTTCAATATGTCCCGAGTTAGTGAAAGCTCGAATTAAGCAGGTTTCCGGAGTATCTGATGTTCTTATACGGCCGAACCCCTTGGATGGGTTTCTTCATGCTATTCTCTTCGATAGCCCATCGCATTTTATGCCGCCTGAAAACATTATCACCAGTTTCCAAACCCGTCTGGATGGATACCTTATACCAAGCAGCATCAGGGTTCTTGAAGGGCCTATACCACGAAAGGACGATGGATCTATTGATAACGCTATGGTAGATGCTCTAGTGCAAGCTACGAATGATGCCTCCCTATCCCCTACTGAACGTCGTGTCTGCGGTTTGTTCTTTGAAGTGCTTCAATGCCCCGCGACTAGCCTGGGCTCGACAAGTGAATTTTTCAGCTGCGGTGGTGACAGTATGACAGCTGGTCGTCTAGTCTCTCGGCTCCGCCAGGATTTCCGTATCCACCTCCCGGCCGACATGGTATTCCGGCACAGCACCGTTGGCGAGATCAGCGACCTCATTGATACGGCCGGCGCTGAAGCAGCATCCAAAGAAGCAGGACCACAGGAATATCCCGGCTGTCGCGAAACTTACTGTTCTACTAATCCAATTGTACTGATGCTTAACCTGCTCCCCATCGGCATTTTCTATCCAATGCTCCAATCCCTCAATTGGACGCTATTTATTTACCTGATGTCCGAAACCTCATCACGTTGGCCGCTTCGTGGCTCTCTCATGGGCCGCTTGCTCCATATTGTCTTAGCCAGACTGGCAATACAACTTTTCGTGGGCATCTTTTGTCCACTCCTAGGAATTGTGTTCAAATGGCTGGTTATTGGTCGCTACCGTGCTGGGATGTATCCGATGTGGGGACCATATCATATGCGCTGGTGGTTGACAGAAAGCACTCCAAGTGTGCGGAAAGGTAATCCTCAATCAATCGCGTTGGAACATCTTCAGATGTGATATTAATTTTTTCAGTAGGGTTTCTTCAACGGACACTACTGGAGCCGAGTGCTGTATTATCGAGCCTTAAGCGTACGAATTGGCAGCAATGTCCGTATTCACGAATTAGCTTCCCTAGGCGAGTCTGACTTGATTTCCCTGGGGACGGCGTGACATTGGACCATTGTGTCTGTCGTCCCTTTGCTGCAGAGCGCAACACGTCTATGCTACTACAGCCTATTCAGATCGGTGCTTACTGCACCGTTGGCTTACGGGCGGTCCTCGCACCGGGTTGTAGCCTTGCGCCAGGAACATGCCTCGGTCCTAATACTTCTAGCTGGGAGACAAAGGATGCAGGGGAATTCAACCGGGACTTGGCGTCTGCAGAAATCCCCAAGCCACATTAGATCTGGTACCCCTTGCTCGTTGAACCACTTAGACTTCTAGTAGGGCTTGCCGAGAGGTTGCCAATGCTAGCCGGAATTATCCTCCTCGTCAACCAGCACCCAAATCCGATGGAGGAAGATACTTTTAAGCGCCAGGTATTTTGGTTCGCTGATTCAGCCCGACTGGGCCAATATATCCTTGTGAAAGCGTACGGTGCCGTCGTGGGACCTTTCGCTTGGTTTCTAGCCGTGCTTTTCGTCAAAGGGGTACTTGATGTGTTCTGTGGACGCCCACGGCCTGGCCCTTACAAACATATGTCCCAGCGCCAGAAGCTGAGGAGTGCGGTTCTCGATCGTGTCTTTCCGAGGGGTGATCTCAGTCGACTCACTCGTATCATCGGAACACATTATGAGCCATTCTCTATTATCGTGCGAATGCTTGGCGGTCGTATTGGTGAGCGCATTTACTGGCCCATCTGTGAACTGACCATGATTGAAGATTACGATATGCTAGAGATAGGCAACGATGTGGTGTTTGGCTCCCGGTCCTCTATGATGACGGCGGATGGGATTGGAAGAGGGCGCATTGTTATCGGGGACGGAGCATTCGTGGGGGACCGTGTCGTTGCTCTTCCGGGAGTCACAGTCGGCAAGCGCACGACGTTGGGGTCCGGAGCTTTGCTACGTCGTGATGGAGAATATCCCGATGATACGGCCTGGGCGGGGAGTAGACATGGTGATGAGCTGAGGCCTCGTCGCAATCACAACCGACGAGTTGGGAATACATCTGAGAAACACAGTATTCATGACGATGACACTAGCACACCATTTGGGAGGGCATTCTATGAGGGCCAGGCAAACTACCACGTTTTGGGTATTTGGTCAATCTTGGGCTACTTAACTTTGGTAGCCATTGTGGTAGCGGTGTATCCTACGGTCAGTGTCTTGACTGGTCTCCTAGTCGTCCGTCGTCTGCTCCGGATAGGCTTCTCTGGATTGGAGGCAAACTGGTGGCGCCCTCTCTCCTTCTACGGGATCTTTACTTTAGTAATAGCAGTGATGGTTCTCCTACAAACCCTTGCAGTCGTGGGGATTACCATCGCTGCTAAATGGATGCCCTTGGGACAGCGGAGGGAAGGGTATTATCCCTGGGATATGAGCAGCTATTCCCAGCGCTGGCAGATTATGCTCGCGATCCAAGAACTCATCGATCAATATCCCGGGAACATTGGAGTCTTAACCCTCATCTCTGGCACCGCATATCTGCCAGTCTTCTATCGGGCAATGGGAGCAACTGTGGTAGTTCCTGGTTACACCTCATTTATGAGGCCTCTAGATGAGTGTGACAGGTAGTCTTTTTTAACCAATTCAATCGACCTATCAGGGAGTCTTATCTTTTCATCCTTTCCACAAGACTTTTCTACCTAGTTTATATGAAAGACATTGAATGAATAAAACACAATCGCACCGCCGAAGTTAAAAATTATCTCATGAATATATGATTGAGCCTTTACTTGCAGTAAGTTGACACGCGAATGATTCTTATTCACTAAAGCATACTTATATTATGTATTTGAATATCCAACGGGAGAAAGATAGGAGCCATTTGGCTGCCAACTCAGGTTTAGGGGCTGCCATTTAGTCTGTCGCATCATTCAAAGGTGTCTATGTGAAAAGTCCAACACCATCTGTCCCTCTTATGTTGAAGCGGTTTCTGTCTTGTTTAGATAATCTGTCCCCAATGCGAAAGGACTAGCGAAGGCATCACCAAAGACAGAAAGGAACAAAGATAGATGCGCATAGGAGGGTAGCAATATGCCAATGAGAAAGGAAGGGCAAGCGTCGCAGCTGTTCATGACATTTAAGCCCATAACATACTGAACAAGGCTATAAAAATATTACAAATCCCCATAGCTAGCATATCGCATCTGCGTGTGGGTCTTTGATAAGCATAATTTGCTAGAGTTGAGCCGAACAGTAGCAGTGGGAAAGATACTATGCAAAGAAGTTAGAAGAGTGGCTATGTAGGAGTTTATACTAAGAGATAAGTATTCCTTACAGCTTGTGAGATGTCCAAAAAGCCATACAACAAGAGACCAAAGCAAGAACGCAGCTGAGCCGTAGAGTACCCCTATAGTAATACGCAAATTAGTATAGCGCTTGCTTACTATTCCCGTTGGCGTAAAACATAACTTACAGCTACAGATACTTCCAATATATGACTGCTCCCAAGCCTCTTCTCTATCTTCACGGATACTTCGAAAAAGACATAAACCTATATCCACTCCAAATATCTCTTGGAGATATTGTAATGTTGCATCATGAAGTTCAGAACCACGCCCTAATCGCCAAGACCGGGCAGCTTCTTCTGCGAAGGTATGACCGGTTTTATGTTTGGATGTGAGGGTCTGTATAATATATCTCCGGACGTGTTCTGGGCAAGCAGATCGATCAGGGATTCGGGCCATTTTCACTAGGAAATAGAGACTGTAATGGATGCGCGGTGTTGTTTGTTTTCGGGGAGGGTAAGAGCTGAGGCAGAGGTCAGAGGTCGTCGATCTAAAGTGGATTTAATGTATTTATACGGCGGACTAACGTAGTATTCAACTTTTCACCTTAACCTACCTAGGCTAATAGATTGTATACCTTGGACTAACCTGGGCCGGTTAGTTAGGTTAGGTTATGGTATTAATAAGGCAATTTTATAGTTAATAAACATAGTAGGATTAATACTAGATCAATTATAGTTAGCTAAGTTTACTATTTACTATATTAAATAAAGATTAATAGACTTAGTAGTTACTAAATACAGCTTATCTAAGTTGACTATCTAATTTTTGGCTTAACTGTAGTTAGATATAGAAATTCTATTAACCTAGCCATACGCCAGTCTAGAACTACTTTTATTATCCCCCTTAACTTATCTATCTTCAGGGTTTTAGCTATATAACTCATAGATATTATTCCTGCTAATATTCCTACCTCTGGATATAACACCTGCGTTTCCTTTTTACATAGTCTGATGGGTGTCAGCTGTGGGCCTATATACCCCTATATACGGGACTATTCTGTTTTAGATAGCTTTAGACTTGATAACAAATCGGGAAATCAAGAAGCTTTGAGAATAAGAAATTATTGTAAGAGACATAAATATGGGCCGGCAGTCCTTGATATCTCCTAATATATAGATATAAGGTGTAGAAATCTCCAAGTACTCGCTACATCTGATGTACCCTCCTTCATCAAGTTCCACCCCAGCAGCTCGAGCATTCAATCACTCTGTATTCGGAACCCGGCCAGCCGCGAACAGCATATGTGTAATGCCTTCCAATAATCTGATCTCCGCCAATTCTTCTACTACTTCTATATCCGCGCTCAGGAGGAGCTGCCCTCCTTTTACACAATTGAAACAATAGCTCCCAGCCTTAAAACAGCTGCGTAAACTTCACCTCAACATACCTACTGCGTGCAACAACGAAGTACCTCGGGCCCTCCCCCAACTCTAGCGCTAACATCGAACCCAACACCTGAAATGGATGGGCACAGACATATTGTGAGTTACGGTGGTATAAATTGGGAGTTTAAGGTAGATGAAGGACTTATAGAGGTTCAAGCGGAAGAACAAATAACAAGGTTACACTGGTCCTGGCTACAGGATATTTTTATGCAGGAAACTCCTTGGGTATTTGCTAGTCGGAAAGGTCGGAATATACATATATCGTTACCTCGTGTCTGGGCTCCGGGATGGAGTGGCTGGACTGGTGTTGACTTCTGGTCAATGTAGTGACTACCGCTGGAACCGATCGGTAGCTCTGATAGGGCCTGGCCAAAGCCGAAGACTTTTAACTCTCCGTGCTATCGTTATTCAGATATAATCTGTTTTATAGAACATAATTTGGTGAATAGTTCAATCCGTAGGCTGTTTGGTTAAAGCTATCATGATTGCGTCAATCACGAACTATGCTGGACGGCTTTGGGACTTCGACTTAGGTCCTTTTCTCCTTTTTTTCCGTATCCTTTAATGTATTATGGCAGAACGGTTCAATTGCGTCTGTATAGTTTACCAATGCATTATGTCTATGAGAGAAGCCCCGTCTTGAAAGGCATCGTAGGACGTTAAGACCTTTATATCAGCACAACAGACGTGGCTTACGTACCTTATACATGAAACAGAAATACATTATACGTGCATTCAATATCGCTGAACTTTACGCGCTAGGTTCAAAAATCGACACTCCGTAATACAGCGTCATAGAGCTCGGGATGATAATGTAACCTACCACCTTGTCATTACAAACCAGCGCCACTAGAACGATCCGCTTCGTCTGTTGACTTGTTAAACCGTTTTAAGCTGTAGTAGGGTAGTCCCATGGATACTGAAGTGGATCTGATATCCCCACGCGTAAATTGTTAATTTGCTGTGCTCAATCCCCTAAACTCCCTTGTCTATATGATGGCATAATGCATGCCATGCTACCCAAGCACAGTTCTATACAAGCGGTGGGTAGAACACTATGTGCGCAATTGAGTTAAATGCCTTATGTCCGAGAAGATCACTATATGGTAGTACTTAATATATATCGTTGACGTCAAATCGTAGGTTCGACAATAGAATGACAGGCCAAGTGGAGACTTCCGGACGGAGCTGGAAGGAGCTGATGGTTGCATCCAACCAATTCAGCGGAAGGGACGTGCCGTGGGTGTGTATCCAGAGCATCCCGATCGTTTTCTCATCGTTAATTGGAGAACCACAGAACGGGCACCGCATCCTAACTCCAAGCTGGCCCGCCGATATCCGTTAAGGTATCTGTCATTTACACCACTTATATACCAGTCTCAGTAGGGCATGATAGATAAAGCCCTGAATGAGGCTGCATTCGGAAGCTACTCCTACCCTAAGAATGACAGCTTGACTATCGAACACAACTCTAGCTTCATATTTGTCCTTGGAAAGTGCTATTTTTCACGTCAGTAGTGTGTCATCATCTTGTGACGGTATCTTGAAGTTCAGGGTTTCGTTAAAGTTGAAACGCAGGCCGATCAGAATTCAAAAATATATAAACCCCACGCTATTCTCCTTCTCTCCCCAAAGGTGTATATTCCTGGAGCAATCGTCCAAGAGCAATATTCCCATACCATAACTATCACTGTCCGTTGATCACCCTTTATACACCGAGTTTACTCGCCTACCATGCATTTTGTCAAGAGTGTAGCACTTCTTGTCATTCCGTCTGCCATGGCCATGTCCGGTCCGATTCTCGTATGACCTCCCACACTATCTAGTGATAAAGACGCTTGTCAAAAACATATATATTGATTTGCGAGACTGATAGGGATTCGGCTTCCGTGATGACGAATGTCACGATCCGGTTGGTCCCATTGAGAGCGGAGAATGCTTTCGCACCGACTACATAGAGTAAGAATCCGTGTTATGAGCTCCGAATTCCAGTGAATCATACTAATGTTGATATCAGGTCATATGCGCTCAATGTTCTGTCTGGGTGTTCGTTTTATTAGTAAGATTTACACTGAACGCATTGATGACAGCACAATGTACTAACCCCCTATAGTCGCAGCAGCGAATGTGAAGGCCCACACAGTGCGATCCCTCAGCACCCAGGTTGCTACCCAGCCAATTTACCGGGCAAGCCTTTTTCGATCAAGTGTAAGCCACTCGAACAGTAATCATTAACATGGTAAGTTTAGAATCCCACCTCGTCGCGTTAAACAGATTCCTGATGCATATGTACAGAAGCTCTTAAGTGGATCCCCTGGAAAGGTGAAGACAAAAGAATAAGAGATATAGGAAAAGGAAACGAAAGACTCGAACCATTGCTCATACAAGTGGTAACACGAAGCTCATACCGTCACATCTTCGAGGGTGTCCTGTTCATTTTTCAAACACCTAATGTTTAGTTATTTAGTAAACACCTCGGTCTAGGTTTTCCCTATAGGCTATAGGTTTTCCTATACTGCTATGCGAATGCAGAGGTTATATTTTGTCAACTGTCGCGGTTTTGCTTCTAATGCAGGGAGATTATTTGGTAGCTAAGCTATATCCTATGGATTCCATAAAAGTTTAAGATGAATAGGGATTAGTGATATGTAACCGCAGTAACTCCATATAACAAAACTCTCTAAAACTGACCCGCATTGACTAACGCTGAACCCAGGGGAGTGTAGCATTCTAACATGTATGTTTGGCCAGTGCATTGTGGATAACGTATGAATTTCGGAAGCATGTATATTTGCTCGAGAGCGAAAGGAGTCAGCAGGATAAAGCAGTAAGTGTGCGGCCAAGAAACAAAAAACATATTGTATGTTAAATTCACAATCCTTCACCCCAAGAAAACGGATTAAGGTAACATCTCCCGATATACTTGTTCGTTATTTCCCAACACCAGTACAACCATGCTAATGTACGAGGCGAAATGATGTGGTCACACATTTGGCCGGCCGTATTGTTATATAGCGATGCTACAACCAAGAAAATATAAGCAGCTATACTCCGCGCTGATATGTAGCATAATTGGACGATGGCCTGAGATTCGATCGGAAGCAGACAGGCCAGTAGATGATGGATAAGGCTGATATAGTACCGGTATTGCACCGAGGGGTGAGGGTGGTGGGTCACGAACCGATCCATGAATGTATCCGCTGCTGATGTACGGAGGGAGGATACTACTATGTGGAGTATCTTGGATTTCCAGCCCATATGAATTCTGGCCCCTGGTTTTGTAGCCTTATGCAGAGTCTGCCCGGCGGTGGCTAATATTTAATCCACCAGCGAGTAATCTGATATAAACAAACGGCAAGACGATTCATCTGAGTTTGTGGGTCTTGCTCTTGTCTCTGTGGAAAACGCAGCTTGAGGACTATCATACTGTGGGAAGGAAGTATAGAATCGTGGAGTGAGAGGCTGAATTGCCAAAGTTGGTTGTGAGCTGGAGGCAGTACAAGCCGGGGAGTAGAAAGTCATGTCATCGAAGTGAATTGACTTGGGCGGGATATATTTGATAGATACAGGGAAAGAGGTGTGAGATGCTAGCTCAGACAGGTATTGTCGGAAAGGAAGTTCGAGAGCCCTGGTCGGATGTTAGATATGGAGAACAGTACATGGGAACAGCATACTCACCTCTCAACATCCGTTTCCTTTCGAGGAATACTCCCTGGTCTAACTTCGGGTCTTTTCAGGTAGGTGAGTCTACCTCGTAGTGGAATCCGGAGCGCTTCTTTGACAATTCGGGGTGCAGAAACAGCTCCAACGTGCGTCCAACGTGCAATGAATCTCGTTATAGTCCAGCCTGGGGCTTTCAATGGGTCTACCGGCTTCCCCCAGGAAGATGGACGGGTGATTACTTTCACTTGGCCATCCGGGGTATTGGAGCTCAGGTTGGATTGGAGTGATGGTCCAACCACGGGGTCTATTGACTTTGATGCCATTAATCAGCCAACCTTTTCAAAAGGTGAACCGAAGATATCTTTCTCCCAGGTACCTTTGTATTGTTTCGACCTTGGTAATGATGGCGAAAAATGAAGGGACACTGCAGGATGGTGACCCTTCGTTGACGCTGTCACAGTCGTTGACCCATTATCAGCATCGTCAACAGACTGACCATCTCCGGTTACCCGGAAGAAGAAATTTCTTTTCTCAAAAAAAGAATTGTTGATCTCCATGATCATGGCAGTCAATTCCCGATTCGATGAATATAAATACCAGTAGTTAATAGCGCTTTGCTGGAACCATAAGAACCGTGGTACGCTAATAAGATATGCGTAAGGAAATTCCTTTGGATCTTCGCCCTAGTAGCTAGCTATCAGTACTGTGTCCCGACCATCTGATGTAACTCCTACACACCACTGATTCCAGGAAGACATGTAATTTCTCTTCTAGGCTGCGGTCGCCGCTACCACGGTCAAGGTAATAAGTCGTATCGATAGTGAACCAACATTTTTTCCCAACATCGTTCCCGTCCAGGTAGATTGTCAATGGACAGAAGATTCCCGACGTGGCCACGAAGCCCAACCGGTATACCGATCAGGGAATAATCGTACCAGTAGTTGCACCTCTCTGTCTCGGGGAATCTGCGCGTGAGTGAGTCTAGATGGAAATAGAATTGGCCTTCCTATGAAATCTCTCTGGATATCTAGATTAAGCAGGATAGGCTCTCTCCATAGAAATGCCGCAGGCATCAGCGAACAAACAAGGGAACCTATCATAGTCACTGAAACTATCAGAGAGAGAAAGATGAAAATCATCATTTTAAGGGTGGACCAATTAAGTATAAAGCCACCTGTGGTGTGTGGGAGATGGTTAACAGTAAAACAGCACATCAGGAACGGTAGAATACAACACAATCAAGAGAAGTGTGTGAGTGAGCGTAGAGTATTTATGATTTAAAGAGGGCAGTAATCAAGTAGCCTTATGATGGCCAGTTAAGATAGGGGTGTCTCTCGGACTCGACTTATACGTTGAATGCCATCAAAATCCCGGATTTCAGGGTGTATCCTGTCCAAAAACTGGAATATTGAGACAGGCTTTATACGTCAGTCTCCTTGATAAGTCCCTGTTTCGCTGCGTAAACCACACGTGCACCCCTCTTCATCCCTCCTCCGCGGCTATTTTCATATTTGTACAGAGGTTGGGTACCGATGTGTTCCGGACAACTTTAAACCCCAGAATTCAAGGTTCTCCCTGTGAAGCTTGCTGATGACAAGAAGCAAGAGGCACCCTCATAAGCGGAGGGACAGATTTAGCAATACGCACCACGGCATCAACTATTCTTACGCTACTCGTTTTCTGTTTATTTATCCTCCTGTTAGTTGAGTTGAGCAGTGGTGACAAGTGGACAAGTTACTTGTCCAAGTATTCTCCACTGGAGCCTCTACTGTCCATGGTGCAGAAGACTAACTGAAGGAGTGATTGAGTCTAACTGAGTGTATGATCGAATATAATTTATGGAAGAATAAGTCTAGGCAGCGATAGCAATGTCTCATAAAATGGGGATCTGATCTGGCCGGGCGGCAATGCTCGGGGGAGAAATTGATGTATAAGCTACCCACCGGATATCATCGGGTGAACAGACACACTCCCCGCAGCCCTAGTTACAAACCTGCCCGAGTCCAATATCTAGGTGGCCAATGCTTATTACGAGATCTATGCTAGACGATGATCTCATAGAGGCAAAACTTGTAAAAAGTCGGTTTAAGCCTTAACCTGCGGCTTCCGAACCATACAATACAGCTAGAAAATTAGCATAACCCACAAGCAAAACAGACACCAACTTACCTTGCAAGCATCATTCCCATCCACACAATCAATCTCCGTAACCAAGTTAAAACCCAGTTTCTCGTAAATTATGATATTCGGAACTCCCTTCGAGCTCTCTAAATAACATGGCATGCCATCCCGATCCGCCTGCTGCGTGACAACCTCCACCAGCTTCCGGCCCAGCCCCATCCCGCGCATTTCCGAGCTCACAGCCAAGACATTACAGAAGTAATACCCGCGCGGGTCGGTCCAGACTACGTCGTGGGTTTTCCGCTGCATCTCCTTCCACATGTAATACCGGTGGAGATTGAGGCCACCGCGTCCGCCGAAGCGTACGTTGAAGAGGAATTGGCGAAAGGAGAGGAGCCAGTCCTGGGCCCAGACGGACCAGGACACGGGCTTGGAGGCCGGTTGGGGGGAGAACCACCAGCTGACGCCGACGACCGAGCGAGGGTGCTTATCACTGATAGGGACCTTGGCGACGTACATCGGGGTCTTGCAGTTCAAGCCATATTCGAAGTGGGCGGCGAGGGAGGCGGCGTTCCGGTGGATATTGTACTATTTCATGATCATGCGTTTAGGGTCTATACAGGCTTTCTTTCTTTTTTTTTTCTCTCTATAGATGGGATTCGAGAGAGAGAGACATAGATTGGTAATTCGAAACTTACTTCTGAAGAATCGAATAGCCAGTGGAAATACGGATCGTCGGCAAACGCCGTTTGGACACATTCTACGGCCTCAGGAATGTCCTGTTTGGTCATGGGGACGATCTGGAGCGCCATATTGGAAGTTTTGGATTCGGCTCTAGCAGTTCTGATTCAATTCCTACTGTGTCTGCGAATGGGCTGGGATAACGCGATGGTATAAGAGTGCGAATGGCGGCGAAGGGGGAACAAGGACAGCGCCATCTAAGGTCGACGAGCCACGCAGGATAGAAAGGTCGGACTGTACGACGATAGGGGGACGGATACGAGGCGGAGAGAGGAGATGCAATACAGATGAGCAGCTTGTGGCGGACTTGAGACCTTTGATTTTTCTATCCCTTTGCTCCGGTGCATGACCAGGAATCCTTATAAGAGCACACCTCTCACATAGCCTTTAGCCCTTCCTGGCAGTTCGACGCGGATGCTTCGATTGTACATACAAATCCCACCCTGACCAATCAACGCCCCTGGCAATGATCATCCTGCCAAGCCGCTAGGCGATATTAGGCAGGTTCTGCCGTTATCTGCCATCAGCTGATCACTTATCATGCACCTTTGGCTGCCTCAGGCTCACTATTGGGAATGTTGATGGATGATCGGTGTCGACGCAACTGAACGTCGAACATGATTAGTTCTGTGTCACGGCTGGACTCTGAGGGTCTCGCATCATCAGCACGAATGTGATCTGGCCGGTACCACCGTATGGCGCATAATCGATCACAAGTCTGTCCACTTCGTGCCACCCGTACTTGCGATAGAGCGGGTATCCCTCAACAGTGGCCTCAAGATAGATTCGCGCATTCCGGGCATCAGCGCGTTGAGTCCCCCACTGTAGTAGTTTGCTACCGATCCCTTTTCCTTGGTATTCGGGCGAAATGGCTAGAATATCCAAAACTATCGTTTCGGGGTGGTATTAGTCAGACTATTACAGAACAAGCTTCACGTAATGTGGGGAATGTCCCCAAGCAGCCAAGAAAGGGAATTGAAACACAAGGCGACAAATTGTAAGGATCCACGTACTCATATCATCTTTGTTGACATTGGCTGCCCTTTTCTCTTTCATCAGCTTGAAGCTCAGTTCCCAGATATCTTCTCTCATCTCTTTCGGTCTCAAACTTTTCGCATTCTCCACCATCACCCTGCCCGCCTCGGATAACTCGACTTTACTTTCTTCCCAGGGGATTGTCCACCGGGCATACCCCACTACCCGATCGACACTGGTATCCACTGCAGAGAAGACATGAATATCAGGGGACGCCATTTTCTCAAGACAGCGAGCCTGCTTCATCGGGATACAGACCTCGGGGTCGATTCCCGGCAAAGCATTTAGCCACATTTGTTGATTTCTAAAACTGGCTATATTAACACCACCAAGGGCGACCGCCTCAGCCTCGGTGGCGTAGTGGACGTCAATATTGTTCGTCATCTTGTACCGATTCAGCTGTGCCGTAACTCCAGGAATTTGCTTGGAGAGAGACCGCTGCAGGTTTATGCTAGGGGCTCAAAGCCCGTTGATAAATAAGGACGGCGCCAAGGGACCGGGCACCCGTTTAAGTAATAAATGAACCTCGGCCGTGAGTCACTCACCATAGTTTAGCCGGTTCGCTAGTACAGGACAGAGAAATCGCTCACTGTCTAAGCGTTACATCGTGTTGTTGTTTGATTATGGCTGTCAGCCTGTTTACCATCACGTGTGCCGTAGACCCTAATGAACATGCCTTGTAAGTGAAAACCAAAGTCGCTTGTGAATTTCCAATACTTTCGTTCCATCGCGGTCATAGTCTATATACAGCAATCAATAGTATTTTAGATATTAGGCCCACTTGCCCAACACACCCATCAGGACCATACCGGCTATCAAAGCCACTCCCCCCACCAACACTCTAACCAAGGGCGCATCCAGCAACTCGCCTCCTTCCATCACCCAGTCTCTCGCCCACATATCCACAACACCCACCCACACCAGAATACCAGCCGACAAAGCGTCCAGGGTTCCCAGTGCGATCAGGGTGCTCCTCTCGTTACCATTGAATGAGTGCAGCACCCCCATTCCGATCGCCATTCCGATCGGGGTAATCAGCGCAAAAGTACCCGCCATCACGGCTTTACTGGGGAAGATGCGGCCCGGAAGCAACGCAATGCGTGCTCCGAGGGCCAGACCTTCGAAGAACTGATGAAACACGATAACCACCAACAGGGTTTTGTAAAAGGAGTCGCCCGCGACAACCAGAGTCAGACCGATCAGGATACTGTGGAAAATCACACCTGCTTCCATCACCAGGACCGATAGCTTCGTGTTCGGGCTGGTACCGTCAGTACCATGGCTGTGGCTTAGCTGAGCGAGCTGCATCGTGCGTTGTGCTGTGTTTTCTTTCGGAGTTGCGGAGTCATTATTCGGTGGTGTGTCCTCGCAGCACTCCGGGGCCGATTTACTTGCGCGAGCGGCGATGAAGCGATGGCCGATGTATTCGGTTAGGAAGGAAAGGAAGATACCAGCCATCACGACGGCAGATGTGGTGGCTTCGTAGTCTAGCTCGCCGAGACATTCGTTCGTGAACATAAGGTTGGCATGGGTGTATAGCTAAGCACGATTAGCAGGTGTCAGAAAATTCAAAGAATGCCAGCCTCACATGAACGAACGCGGTGGACAGGATCACACCAGTACCAAATTGCTTGATAACAGTCGATGCCATAGTATTGATCGTGGGAAACGGAAGTTTGACCAGCAACATCGGCAGGAAGACCCCAAGGGCACTGGTAACAAGGATCACGAACAACGTTCCAATGCGCAGTGGCATATCATAGTCGCGACTCTGGCCACCGCAGGACGGCTGGCTCGAACCTTCCGACTCACCTGCACCGACACAGTGCCTATCTCTGTTAGCTTTTGTTGTTCTGTTCATGTATTGATGTCTTCGCAGAGAACATACTCAACCCCGGCATGGAAATGACAGTTTTGTTCGCCACTGGAGGAACTGCTGGAGTCGCTGCTATCACTGTGTTCGTCTCCGGTTTCTCCCTCTTCCAGAATCTGGACATCGTTTCCGTCTGTATCCATGCAGTACCTACCGTATGTGAGATATAGTCGAAGTCAGTCTGGGGGGTTATACTCACTGTGTGCCACCATGGGAGTGGCAACCAGTATACTGTGCTGGCAATTCCCCAGTCGGAGTTCCGGTCAACGATACCTGCACTTCGTTTCCTTCGCCATTAATGCAGTAGACGTCGCTACCATGGTTATGACAGCCCGTCACTGCGGATGACTGTGCCGACGAAGTCGTAGTAGCTGACACAGACGTGGCCGTCGCCTGTGCATGTGTAGTGATAGGGGTCTCTTCACCATCGGCTCCATAACAGTATTCCACGCTGCCATGTGTGTGACATCCCGAATAGGACTGCGCATGCACCACGCTGGCTGCAAGAGACGCCACAAACAACCCCCGAAGCATATTGACCATGTTTTTGTGATGTCACAGTTGCAAGTTCAACTGAAGAGAGGATGATGGGCCGAGAAATCAGTTCTTGATCAATTACTATTTATCCCTCCGTTCTCACAAGGTGTCGCCCCCATGCGATGACTCGCTTAGCAGGCAGTAATTTCGATTACTTGGAAAACTTCACCAAAGTCGGATTTCTCCGACACAACGGCGCGCTACTAATATTGCTTTGTGACAGAGATTTCCTCCTCCGCCGAGAAGCCTCGCGGGCTAACCCCCAAGGTAGCTGTGCCAAGCACGACTGTCTCCTCCGCCAAGAAGGTTCCAATCGCTATACCCGCCTTTATATTGAATCATATTGGACAAGACGAGACAGAACCACCGAGAATGAATACGGCTTGTTTCCCCCAAGGTCCTCTACCAAGACCTTGGCATCGGCCGTCCCTTCCATGCCCACGATGTCTTGGCATCATGGTTCATGCTGATATCCAACCATGACATGTTGTATGTGCATGTTTTAGTAAACACATGGGATGGTGCATTCTGTGCGTGTCAGGAGATGCTTGACAGATTCCTTCTCTCATGCCTTACGATCGCCTTCCATCCGGAGATGCTTTGCTGCAATTCCAGACATGGATTCTATGATCACAAGAGGAAAGCTTAACGACCTACAATGGCCATTCAGAGCAATATCAAGCTCAGCCGCAAGGTACCTCTTGGCACAACATGTCGCAATGGAGATACTCCCGAGAGATCGCTCTCAGCTATACCGAAATCTCTGAATACGATCCGTCAAAGCACTTGGCAACCGCCATGACAAGAACAGACAAGCAGTCCGTATCCAGAAACCACAGTATAAAAGCCCATCTATAGTCCTGGTCATGTAGGTTCATAGACTCCGCAGACTCCCTAAGTATCTTGTTAAACCCTAGCCACCATGGTAGCCCTCGTCCCCTTTCTCCTCCTATCCACCGTTGCGGCCATTCCTGCCCCCATCTCCCTGGCCACCCGCGACCAAGCAACCCCCCACGCCCCATCCCCCTGGGACGCCGGCGCAACAACCCAATACCCCATCCACCAAAGCTGCAACGCGACCCAGCGTCGACAGATCGAAGCCGGTCTCAACGAAACTATCGCCCTAGTCGACCACGCAAAAGCCCACATCCTCCGGTGGGGCAATGAAAGCACCATCTACCGCAAATACTTCGGGAACAGGCCCTCCTTCGAAGCCATCGGTGCCTACGACATCGTCAGCAACGGCGACAAAGCCAGTGTGCTGTTCCGATGTGACAACCCCGACGGCAACTGTGATAATGAAGGTTCGTATTCCCTCCACCCTTCCTCCCTTAGAAATCTCAACCCAACCTACCACACCCCATCCACCATACTAACGCCAAAGCTAAATACAGGCTGGGCCGGTCACTGGCGCGGTGAAAACGCGACCGCCGAAACCGTCATCTGCGACCTAAGCTACTCGACCCGCCGCTCGCTGACCTCCATATGTGCCCTCGGATACACGGTTTCCGGGTCCGAGACGAATACCTTCTGGGCGGCGGATCTGTTGCACAGACTCTTCCATATGCCTCCTATCGGACAGACCTGGGTTGAGCATTTTGCCGATGGGTATGGTGAGGTGCTTGAGCTTGCCGCTGGCAATAAGAGCACCTCGACTCGGGATTCCGAGACGTTGCAGTATTTCGCTCTTGAGGCTTATGCGTATGATATTGCCGCGCCGGGTGTTGGGTGTGTGGGTGAGTATGAGGAGAGTCAGGAAGAGGCTGAAGATGGAGCGGATGATTTGCCTGCGGTGAGTTCTGGTCTTGTCTTTGTTTCTGGGGGTGTTGGCTGATATGCTGTAGAATTGCCATACTCATGAGGGTGGCGAGGTGCACTGTACCTAGGTAATGGTGGTTGTGGACTCGGGTTGTGTGCCCGTGTAGTATTGAGTATAATGGACATCAAAGGGGTCCGTATGAACCAGATGGTATTGGTATAGGGTAATTGTACTAGGAGGGATGTTAATATCTGCTGCGATGGTATATTCACTAAGTCATTCTTTACGAATTATGAGTGCGGGAAAATTTCTGATAGAATACTATGATCTTTCTGACGCAAATAAAATGAAGCTCTGATGCACTTATTTTACATACATACATACATCAACCTGAAACACGTTGTTCTGTATATACCGTTAGATCCCTTTTCTTCTGTCAGAACATTCGAGTCATGAATAGCTTTCCCAATGTCGGCTGGGCCAATGTATAGTCCTCATTAATCTTCCCTTGTCCCATGTCCTGCCTGATTCCAACCCCAGTCCGATGCACCACAAGCTGAACCATCCTCCAGTGAAGAATAGCTCATGAGATTCTCATATACGTCGCACTATAGGGGTATTTAATTAGTAGTCATGCAGCAAACCCCCCTATGTAATCGTGCATTTCCGGAACCCCATCAATATATGCACCGAGTTTCCCCGACCGCCCAAGGAAATTCTTTACCTCCGTTATAGGGCTTACCTGTCGCTACTGCTCATTTACTAAATATATATACCGTGGTTAAACACCCTGGGTTGGTCAGGAGGTATAGAACAAAGTCAATGTTCTGCTGGATTGTGTACAATATACAGAGTCTAATCCTTCATTAAGGTCAAATTTTGGAACTTGGTATACCGTATACCTGCCTTGACGACGGGTGTCAAAAAGCCACGCCACATAATGTGGCCGATTTTCGCCTATAGCCGAGCCGTTTATAGAATATTTGTGATCCGGAATAGGCTCGAATTGTTCTCCCTTTCCTCGAGACCGGGAAACAATGGCCCTGGAAAGAATTCTTGTGATCCATGGACATCCCATTGTCACGACTCACTACAGGGGTGTCCATTGCGTCGATGCGTTCATACCAATTTGTTACACTGTCATTGTACCCAATGGGGGAAGTCGGAGGAGTAGGGGACAACGACAAGGGAACCATTAGGTACTGTGGATCATACATCTTGGTCAATCCTTCCGAAGTCCTGGCCGTGCTGTTCCCCTTTTGACTCGTCCTCTTGTCTACCGAATATATTTCAGTCTCCAATCGGTGGACCCTAACGTGTACATCCTGGATGCTCGTCCCCCCTCAGACAACGATGTGTGTGGATTCTATCGATCCGAGTCCTCAAGATTCGAATTACAACTGCGTCTAGACTATTTAGGATATAGCCAAGTGTTCCAGTCATTTCCCTTTCCAATTGCTCTGGTAGCATTAATAAGGGCTATGCAGCTTGACTGACTTCCATCTGATATCCCACCAGTCGATAATTGAACATCTCGAAGTTCCCCGGTCTCGACCTCCGTCTCGGGAACGATACTACAAAAGTGGGTAAATAAGGCGCAGCTGCAAGATATAAAAGGGTATCAAGTTCTTTCCAAGCGTGCAGCAGAATAATAATAAAAGAAGCATCCTCATCCTCAATCCACATTTCCTCAAGGTTAAGACAGTCAATCCAATCAATACTCAAACCTTAGTATCTCCATTCATCCTTTACAAAATGAAGTTTCTTGCCAGTGTCCTCGCGCTCACGACTATTGCTGGGGTATCCGCCGTGCCTACATCCAACAGTGCCACTACAAACACTGTCACCAGTGGCAAGTTCACCTACAGTGGTCAAGGAGTCGTACGTCCACACTATCCCCCCCCCCCCCCCCCGGAATATAGGTCCCAAATTTAAGTTGACTTGATATTATCAGGATTTCGCGGTTCAGTGCAGTGGTGGCCTTACCCCACCTCATGCAGATTGTCAACCTGGGAAATGCCAATGCAATGGGAACTATGGCTGCTGGTCTTGCAATGGTGGACGCATGCAGTGCCAGCCTGGACCGGGCTCTGGAAGTTGCTGGGCCTAGTTTGGCTAGTGTATCTAGCTTTATATGCATATATCCACTGGTTATTATGTATGTTTGTGGTCGAGAAGTATGTAGATGAGGGTAGGGTGGTGAACGGTGTTCACGATAAGTGCATTCGATGAGTTCCTGAATTTGTCGACTGCATTCGGAACAGGTGGTGCCTCGGTTAAGACTAACGAGGCGAGAGGGGAGGATAGAAATAGAGTGTTATAACTGTATTGGCAGTGTAGATTGTGGATTTCAAAAGCGAGGTTAAAAAAATAAAAGTAAAAATATTAAAAAATTAAAAAACTGGTATGTGGGTGCTGTACCCCCCAGGTAAGAAATTCGTTCTCACTGGATTTACATTTTCATAGACTTTCTACGCAAGAGGGACCTTCATCTCTCCTGGAGTAAGGTGGAACAAAAGTAAACTGGTAACATAGGTCCATTTGGTGTCTCTCCAGCCGTCATGCTTTGACGAGGTCATCCAACCAGTCCAGTTAACCACTAGCGCCGTGCCAGGACCTTTTATCTGGTAAGCTTCTACACGATGCCAATTCGCCAAGGAAATACCCACGGTGATTCGTCCCTCTGCGATGGTAGATCGGACTAAGTGCGTGCTAGCTGCAATGTGGGGGAACGTTCCAAATGCCACCCCATTCCACTATTGTAGATATAAATAGTGGGGGTCGTTTGTATGTGTTCTGAGGACTTGCTCATGAGCGTACTCAACCCTAGCGACCTGATCTAGTGGTAGAAACTGACGTCAGCCGATACGAGGATGTTCCAAGGAGCATCACAAACCATCCTGTGCCATTGCAGGGGCATCCCATGCCACTTTCAGATCAATTGGTCCAAAACTATTGGACTGGAATCGCCATGATCGTATTCGTGCACACTCAGCTGTGTTGATACCTGAAGTTGAATGTGCATGTCGTGCTCTACACCTGATGCCCGCGCTAGACTGTTTTCGGCAGCCATCCCACCTTTCCCCAAACATGAATCATCCGCTTATGTTCTCTTCTTCTTCTTCTTCTTCTTCCCCCGCTTTCACTTTCTCCAGAATCTCAATTCTTTCATAGCTTCAAAGCCAACGTGAACAATGGCATCGGCGACATTCCCCCCTCCCCCTGTCAGTTCCATTGACTGGAACAATGTCGGGTTTAAAGTCCGTGACGGTATGTGATGTCCCGCGAAGCGAAGTAAACTCCCCCCCACTAACTCCAAACCTCCCATAGTGAACGGCCACGTCGAATGCCACTTCTCCCACAGCCAAGGCGGCAAATGGAGCGCTCCCAAATTCGTCAGCTCGCCCTACCTGCCCATCCACGGCATGGCCCCCGGCCTCAATTACGGCCAACAAGCCTACGAGGGTCTCAAGGCCTTCCGCCGCCCGGACGGCTCCATCAGCGTCTTCCGCCCTGATCGCAACGCCGTGCGCATGCGTCGCTCCGCCGAATTTATTTCCGTCCCGCCTATTCCCGAGGACCTCTTCGTGGAGAGCGTGAAGCTCGCCGTCGCGGCCAATGCGGAGTTCGTGCCGCCCCATGAAACCGGCGCTGCGATGTACGTCCGACCCTTGGTCTTCGGCTCCTCGGCACAGCTGGGTCTCTCCCCTCCCGACGAGTATACATTTGTGGTCTTTGTGATGCCGACCGGGGTGTATCACGGCGTGCATGCCGTCGATGCCCTGATCCTGGAGGACTTTGATCGCTCGGCGCCGGAGGGCACCGGATCAGCCAAGGTGGGCGGCAACTACGCGCCGGTCCTGCGGCACAGTGGACGGGCACACAGTGAGGGATTCGGGATCACACTGCATCTGGACAGTCGCACGCGGTCGGAGATTGATGAATTCTCAACGTCAGCCTTTATCGGCGTGAGGAAGGATGCCTCGGGCGCTGTGACGCTGGTGCAGCCGGATAGTCAGAATGTAATTGACTCCGTGACGGCTGCGTCGGTGTTGGAGATTGGAGAGCGCGTGTTCGGATTCACATCGGAGAGACGCCGCGTTCCCTATGAGGAGCTGAAGGAGTTCAAGGAGGTCATTGCTTGCGGCACGGCGGCGGCACTCGTGCCCATCCGGAGCATCACCATGCGGTCGCGGGGCGATCGCCTGACCTACGAGGCGGGGGATGACGGGCAGAGCGGTGGGGAGGTGTGCGTGAAACTCCTGCAGACGCTGAAGGGGATCCAGGCGGGCAAGATCGAAGACAAGTTTGGATGGAACTTCTCCGTGGAGAGGCCCCCGGAGGGCTGGGCCACGGCTAGCGGCGAGAGGGAATCCGATGGTGCCAATGTGCCATGAGTGACTGGCAATCAAATGATGTTACCCGATCGAATTAGGAGGTAATCTTTCACACGATTCATTCCAAAATGTATTGTTTGCTCCGGAAGCATTAAATGGACCCTATCACAATTGTTTCCCACTGAGCAAGCGCCCGGCGGGGGAGGAAGAAGAGGGGGCCCATAGAAGCACATCAATCTACAAATCTCCGTAGAAAATCACGGATTATACCCACCACATCTGGGAAGATAGTAGCGGGCTCTTGTACCATACGAGATCCAAAGAAGTCCATAAAGAATGTTCCAACATAAGCAGCAAAAACCACCCAGAACGGGTTCACAACTGTTTCTAACCGTCCAACCCCAGCCACCCACTACTAAGCCTCCCCCCAAGGGCCGAACCGCTGCCCCCCCGACAGGGCGGTGTCCGCCAACCCAACCACTAAAATTCGCGAGGTCAAAATCTCCTCATGAATCCCGAGTTTCCTTCCTGCAAACAACCTTCACCATTCTCTCGCGCCCGGGGAGGAAGGCCCCACTCTGCGAAGTGAAGGAAAAAAAAAAAAACAAAAAAAAAAGGCGGTCTTCAATAACACAATTCCACGGGTCATCGATCAGAAACACTAAAAGTCCTATACTTAAACCCCCAGAACCCTCAATCGCCTGTCACCCGCGTGTTATCAACTTTTCACCTCCATCGACCTTGCGCGCGCACGCGCGGGCGGCAACTTCATCATCCACTCATTCCAATCTCACCCTCACCAATCCCCTCAAACCAAACCAAACCAATAAAGAGAGAAAGAAAGAATCAAAATGGTCTTCATCCGGCTAATCATAAAAGTCTACCCACGGGAACAACTCTCGCGCCCATTCCCAACCCCAAACAGGAAGTCATTCAACACCACCGAACCCGAAACGAAGCCCGCGTCCTTCCTCCTTGCGCTCCCCAATCCGGAAGAAATCACGCTCGGCCAGCTGGCCGGCCTGATCCGATCGAAATGGACCAAACTCCGGCCCAATGCCGAGCCTCTCGATATCAAGAAATTGCTGGATGATAGTCGCGACACGGTCGATTTGGATGTGGATATGACGGTGGCTGATGTGTGGGTGAATCAGGCCCGTGCGAAACGTGATGAGGATGATCAGGTCGGGACGGTGAGGGTTGTGCAGAGGCCTGCGGCGTATGCGCCTGTTCGGTTTCCTTCGGTGGATCAGGATTGGGGGGTGGGTAGGGAGGAGAAGTTTACGGGGAAGTTTGAGACGATTCAGGAGGCTGCAGAGAGTGAGACTGACAGTGGGAGTGGCAGTGAGGAGGAGAGTGACGACGAGGAAGAGGAGAGTGAGAGTGAGAAGAAGAATGTGATCGAATCGCGGGCTATGGAAGTGGATGGCAAGGACGATGAAGAAAGTGAAACCGATGAGAGTGAAGAGGATGAGGGAAGTGAGGAGGAGAGCGAGAGTGGAAGCGAGGGAGATGAGAATGAGCAGGTCAATGGACGCACCAACGCGGAGGAGTCTGGGGATGGAGGTGAGAGCGAAGAAGAATCGGCCCCGGACAACGACGTCCGCATGGAGGATAGTTTGCCCGAAACGCGAGTGCTCAAGAGAAAGATGAGCCCCGAGGAGCTCGAGCCCAAAAAGCAACCCCGTTTAACACAATCGAGTCAGGCGACTGAAGCTGACACCGACAACGTGAATGGAGCCCCGGTGACCAGTCCCTTGGGGACGCGCAAGCGCAACGCTGATAGAGCGCCGTCGTTCTCTGGGGTTGGTCGACGCTTGAGCTTTACAGAGAGGCCGGCCCTGTCACATGGCCTTGGTCTGGGTATTACGAAGAGTCCTCCTCGCAAGAAACCATTCCTGATGGCTGATCTTTCTAAAGATTCTACACAATCCGAGTCTGTTCCGAATGACGCAAGATTGTCGCCGACATCTGTTCCCCCGAGTAGCGCACCACCTGCTATCCGTCGCAGCTCGGGCAATCAGCACCCCGCAACCCCGGCCAAGTTACAAACCCCGGCAGATAAGGTCCGACTGCTCCAATCCGCTCTGCGCAAGGACTCCCCCGCCGAGCGGTCCCCCGAACGCCGATCCGTGTCCTTCGCCGAAGGAGAAGACCATGCCATTCCTACCTCCGTCCCTGTCACGAGGCCAACTGCCCGGGTCCCCCATGAGAAGCCGACGAATGGGACCAACTCCGGCTCTAAGCCGGCTCCCCCAGAGCCAGAAGAACCGTCAGAGGAAGAACAGGGCCGGTCGGAAGACGAGGAGCTGGAGTTCAGCAAGGAACTAAACATGGAGATAAACGAGTACGACAGGGAACTCCAAACGAACGACCTGGATGAGAAGTCCGAATACACTCGCAAAGTGAAATTAGCAGCGAAGAAATGGCAGATTATGAAGAACAACATGAACAAGACCCGGAGAAGAGAGCAAGAGAGGTACAAGAACGCAGTTAACGAACTCAAGGTGTTACATCCCCAGATTGTCGAGCTCAAGGAGTTCAACAAACCACCCGCCCAGCGCCCCAAGTCCCAGATATCGAATGGCACTCCAGCTACAAGAAAGCTATCCCGAGATCCTACCAGTTCGCAGAATCGCAGATCTCAGGATCCCTGGGACGTTGAAATTCTAACTCCAAATGCGAACTCCAAAAAGCTTATTCCGACAAACCTTCCATCCTCACAGGCCAGTCGCAAGTCTTCCGAACGCGACGAAGTCCAACCCCAAGAACAACAGAAACCACAATGGAGCGCCGAAATCCCCACGGCTAAGACTGCGAGTAGTTTAGAAAAACGGCCAGAGCCTAGAAAGCTATCCCAAGAGAGACCTCCATCTCCACCCACAGAATCCGAATCTGAATCCGAATCTGAATCTGAATCTGAATCTGAATCAGAAAAATCCGGATCCGAAGAAAACACGACGGAGCACAAGAAACCATCTTCACAGGAGAAGCCACCATCCCCACCCGCAGAGTCCGAGTCGGAAGAGGAATCCGGCTCCGAGGAAGAGGAAGACAATACCGCACCAAACCAGCCTAACTCCCCGACCAAACCGTCTCCCCAGATTGAGGTATCTGTACCCGAGCCCGTCCCCGAGCCCGGCTCAGGCTCGGACTCGGAACAACAATCCGGCTCCGACGAAGAGGAAGAGGAGGAAGACGACGACGAGAACGACAGATCCACGGATGAAGAAAGCGAGAACGAAGACGACAACAAACGCGAAGGAAAAGAAGCGGAAATAGTCCAACAACCAGAACCACAAGAAGACGATATCGTCCCAGAAACAGAAGAAGAGCGAGAACAAGAAACCACAACCCAGGCCCAACCCAACCCACCATCAACCGAAACACCCTCCAACAAACCCGACCCAGCCGCCGAAGAAACTGCCTCCGACACGGACGAAGAAGAAGAAGAAGAAGAAGAAGAAGAATCAGATGACGAATCCGAAAAAGAAAACCACCACCCTCTCCCCAAATCAACCCCACCAACTAAAGCCAACGTCCCTCGTCGCACCAGTCTCAATCCGCCTTCATCACAACCGAACGCGCCCTCCAGCCAGCAACAGCCAACCTCCTCCCAATCCACCCCCACAGGCTCCCGACCAACCCGCAATACCCTCAAAACCCTCCTCTTCCAACAGCGCGCAGAGCAGGCGCAGGCGCGTTTAAAGAAAGAGGAGGAGGCGGCGAAACGGAATACCCAACCGCGTAAGGATATCTTCTCGGGGCCAGATAGTGAGTCCGAGGATGAGGACGAGAGCGACAGCGAGAGCGAGAGTGAGAGTGAGAGTGAAAGTGAGAGCGATAGTGGTGCGGATGCCGGGGATATCTTGTCCAGTGGAACGATAGGGAAGTTAAGGGCCGCTTTGCCGCGGAGGTGAGCCTTTCTTCACTTCCTTGCTTTGTATCATTTGTGTCGTTTAGTAGTTTGTTTCTTATTGTATTGTTTGTTTTCTTTCTTGGATGCAGGTCGTTAAGTGATGAGTAGAGTGTATCTAATTGAATCTGAGCATATGTCCGTACTGGATAGTTGGGTTATGAATTAATGGAATATTCTATACGATGTTATTATTGTAGCGAAAACCATAACTACTTCAAATGTTCCATACAAGACTAAGTGAGATACACAACCAATATGACCCAAAATTATATTAATAGGATGTCTAAAACGATATGAACAAAATATGATAATAACACAACAACCGAATCTATAAGATCATGTCAATATGCTATAGATGAGTAGATGCAATAATAACCACAACAATCGTTTACTCGGGCACGGTAAAGTACCGCTTGAAGCGGTCGATGCGCGTCAATTTAAGATCCACGATCACGGAGTGACAGCTCATGAGTAAGCTCGGGAACCTGACGGTCCAGAAACTCAAGTATCCCTCGGGCAGACCGCCAATGTGGGCCTTCAAATGCTCGGGCATATCATTGTAGTGATGACACTTGTTACGTAATGCCCGCAGGAGATCGAGCATCTTTGAACCGGTGTACTTCCGCTGCTTGCCCAGGTTATCTTTGAAGGAAGTGGGGAGCTGACGTAAGAAGTCCATTTCAGGACCCATAACGCGCGAGGCGATGGATTCCAGACACAGGAGAGCGTCGGACGGAGGGTCACGTGGTTCGAACTCGAAATGGTCAGATACATCACAGAGGAAGGTGAGACGATCAGATGGATTCCAGAAGAATGGATGGGTTAGGACGGAGCTGGCATCGGGTCTAGAAAGTATTAGTATGTCGATATTGGATAGTGTGAGACGCAAATCTTACCGTTTCCGTGGGTCAAGTGACAGCATCGACTGGATCAGGTCGCGGGCTTCGAAGGCATAGTCACCCAGGCGCTCGAGTTCGTCGAGGTTGTAGTTGCCTTTAACAATGTTCGCCTCGCGCATGAACTTGCCGTTTTTGTCAAATGGGTGGCTGCCCCTGGTCAGGACATAGTAGAAGACACAACCCAGAGAAAAGATGTCGATAGCACGGGTGGCCCGTCGGTTGGTCTGGGGGTCGACAACGGCAGGCTCCGAGGACTCGGTGTGCTGGGACTCGGTACCTTGGATTACCGAGGTCTTGTCGTCGTCAACCAGGAGTTCAGGGGCACGCCAACCAGATGTTCCCGCAGCATGTGCCGTGGTGGCTCGGAAAGAGCTTTGGTTATCTTCTAATTTCTTGCACAAGCCAAAATCGGAGATGAGCAGACGCAAGGACCGCGCTCCGGAACGCCCTCTGGGCATGGCCACTAGGATGTTCTGTGGTTTCAAGTCACGGTGAACAATCTTCAAGGAATGCAGGTACCGAACACCGCAGATGATCTGACGTAGAATATCCGGCATGTTCACATCCAGCCCACCCTGAACCAATTGTGGATAGTCGGAAGGGCGCTCCACCACGTCTTGCAAAGAAGCGGGGCATAACTCGAGTGCGATGTAGAGAAAGCCGGCCGCCTGCTCTCGGCAGAAGTAACGAATAACATTGGCATGGTCGTCACTCTCTTGTAACAAGCCAACCTCATGAGACGCAATGTCGTAAAATTCAACGAGCATCCGCTTCACCGCGACATCACGTCCATCAAACGAACCTCGGTAGACGACGGTTCCATGGCTTCCATGTCCCAGGACGACATCAGTGAATACCCTCAGGCGGCCGATCTGGAGAACACCATCCATCTCCATGATCTCATTGGACACTGTACGGACCATCTGCACATCAGGCTCTAAACGAGATTTGGGCTGAAGATTCTTCACGTCACTGACAACCCGATCCGTTTGAGAATCGCCTTCAGAGTCCGGCTTCTTGCCCCGCTTGTGCGCCTTGCCGCCACGACGGCCACGGCGAGCTTTCTTTTTGGGTTTCTCGGCGCCATCTAAAACTACCTCATCCACGTCCTCGTCGCCATCCGGGCCCCGAGAGGGCTCTCGAATGCGTACCCGGGGCGTACTATCTGGCCCGAGAGCATTCCGGTCTTTCTTTGGTTTGGGGGTTGCATCGCCGCCCTGTTGTTGGTCTCCAGGAACACTAACATCGACAGTTACATTGGGCACCGGTCGAGTAGGGCTCCCATCTCGTTTAAGTTGCGCGCCAACGACGGGAGTTGACGGGGTGGACAGAGGTGGTTGATAGGAAGAAATGATGTTCTTCAGATCCAACTTTTGCTTGGCCAATTCCTGAATATTATGAGAGTTGAGATAGATGAAGGCCCCAAAGAACAGCAATATCAACGTCACAAAGATGTCAACGGCGTTATCCCACCCCTTTCGGATGATCGTACTATGCCGTAACGCCGGCGGAAGAGCTAGTTCTGAGTGACTCCGGCTCAATTCCTGGGGAGTATCATTGGAAAGCTCCGGTCTCGACGATCCAGATAGGCTGGGGATGTGACGAACAAAACGAGGGCCATTGAGCGAGTGCACACCAGCCAACGCGTCTCGTTGCTGACTGGGGGTCAGGCTCATGAGCGCTTGTCCATAACGGAAGTAATCCTTCTCGTAGCATTGTGCCATCTTGGCCCGTCCAGTCACCAACGGGTATGTCTCCTCCGACATGGCATACCAACCGCCCGCTTCAGTGCTATCGATATAGACACGGGTATCTCGATCATCCAAGGAGCCGTAATCGGGGTCAGGAGGCTGCAGAGGCTGCGAGAGAAGCACCAACGGTGTCGGTGCATCAGGCGAGTCGAGGTTGGTTGGGCGGACGACATCAAAAACCCGAGCAACCGGGGTAGAAAATCGTTGGGTGTACCGCGGTCGTTCCATCCGAGAATGATCGAACCCCAGCACGACTCCATCGTGCATGCTATATATGTGGCTCTCATCCATCGTACGATAGTACTGATCTTGGAGGTCTAGGTCACGATTATTGCCCGCCCATTCGGAGTATTTCAATGTACAGATCGGATCCCCTGTTTCGGTATTCTGAATAGCTACAGCATACTCGATCCGACCGAGAACCAGGGTGCCGGACGGGGATTCGCAGTCATCCGAGTCCATGTCCAGTCCGTCAACTTTCCGACACTCCTGACCGGAGGGGATTGGGCCTCTAGAACTGAATACGCGCAAAATCGTACCGGTCCGAGCGTCAATGGTATAGAGGGTGGTCTCCTTTCGAGCGGTATACGTAACGGCGGGGTCCGTTCCCGAATACGGTGTCTTATCCACCAGGTCTTTCACCGTCAACCCCAACTTCTGTAATCCGGCGTCAGGACCGGGACTGTAAATAAAAAGGCTCCCGTCTTGACTCGGCTCCACGATCCAAATAAAGTCATCTTCCGGTTGGGTCCGATCGAAACTGGATCGATTTGCTCGATGATAGATGCTTTCGACCATGGGACTACTCGGCACTTCGAGGGCCCACCGGGCCGTGCCAGTCTTGCGGTCTCGAGCGTGAATGGAGCCGTCGACGGTCGCCAGTAGGACAAAGTCCTCAACCTCCCAATCCTGCAGAGATCGCGCGTTAAGCGGCGTAGACAGGCCAGCAGACGGGCTGCTGGCCTGGGCAGGAGGGGCTCGAACGGCGCGGCCGGGGCCCGCCAGAGCCATAGTTGCTAGGGCGCTCGCATCGGTGGATTTCACGTTCAATGGAGTATGCAAATCTTTTCCAACAGCATGGCCGGTCGACCCTAAGGGGACCGACAAGGTGGAAGGCAGGTCATAATGTTCCGGCTGCTGCTGCGGAGCAACAAGAACAGGGAGCAGAAGGAGAGCGACGCTGGCGGGGAGAGTCGATCGGGCGCCAGGCAGCCGCCACCGCATCCTCAAGGACTACAATGTGGGAACGATAGGCGTTGTAAATGTATCGACGTCGACGAGAAGGTAGCCAACAGCTCATCAGTCTGTACTTAATGACGAGGGAAAGAAGGGCTGGGTGGAAGAGAAAGGAACCTAGGGACAGGGTGGACGAGGAACCAGCCTCAAATGGGTGGAAAGGCACCCGACCTAAAGGGGTTTAGCGTTAGCACCACCCAGTTCCAGTTTTTCGAGAATGATGGCGGCGGGTGGAGATGACGGGGAGGGATCGATCATTTGCTTACGGGTAAGCACGTCGGAAATTTTCAATCGAAATGACAGGGAAAAAAAAAGAAAGAAAGAAAGAGCTTGAAGATAGAAAGGAAAATTAAAATCAGCTACGGAGGGACAACAGAAAAGAAAAAGGGGCCGGAGGACGGAGTACAGCAGGCGAATATGTGTGTGTGTGTGTGTGTGCGTCTTCGATATTATTAGCATGTCGGTATTGAATGAATCAAATTCATTTATTGATGGAAGGCAGAAGAATTGACTGGCAGTGGCCTCAGGCGCTCCGAGGCGGCGCAAGGGCGAATCCCCCATTGGGGTTAGCGTGAGACGATTGTGACGCACCACTCCTGTCCATCACGCCATCTAGAACCATTCAAACCTTTTACCCTTTGACCATTTTACCATACCGTACGGTGTATGTACAACTGGACCACAGTACAACCAACTCTCTTTCTTATCCGTCCTGCTTGACTCCTCTTGAATCTGCCTTCCCTTGATCTGACAGTCTGACTTCCCGTGTCCTGTCACCCTTGATCCATGGATAGTCCAGGGTGAGGACTCCTGGACGACAAGGTACATACTCGCGGATGTCGGAACGTCAGCATTCCCTTGATATCCCTCTCGGAGCCCCGGATTGAATTCCCCGCCAAGGGGCGATTGACCAGTGCAACATGTCTCAATCATAATTACTAGTGGTTTCATTTTCTGAACCCTCCTCCTGCTGGTGGACAATAGGATCAATAATAGCATTAGTGAACGGAGCTTACCGATCACGGCACTAGTACGCCTTTGACACGTAGCACGTGATGAGGCCGACGTAGATAGCCTGAAGCCCTATACATACTACATACACAATGAATAGCTTGAAGACAGGGATGGTGGTCTTTCTTATGCCCATAGGTCTTAGGGAGTCTAATGATGGTACCAATACCATATAGATCTAGTCTTAGCCAGCGGTTATCCTCCGGGTTCAGTAGAGGGGAGAGAGAGATATATATATATTTGCTTCATCCACCTGTATATAGTACGGAGGAGTTGCACTGGTAGTTCCCATGTCAACACATGGTCTGATTGAAAAGTTTAGAAGTGTTACTCTTGTACGGGGCTTAAATTGAAGTTGTATATATTATTCTGGGTCCATACCCTTTTTCTATACACTGGTACTATAAGTATGGCTTACCACTATGTAGGTCGGTGACTGACGCGCATTACAAAGGCGGTTCGTTAGATTGAATAATATGTAAACAAACCAAACAAAAGCGTTGGCGGTGGCTTCAGTCAGTTGTACCAACTGAACAACTGCCCAGGGTTCTGTTGAAATCGACGACTGATACGGTAGTTGCGTGCCGGGAATAGCAAAATGTCCGACGTAATACGTTGGGTCAAACACCCCACGCCCGTGATGTGTACCAAACCAGGACAAAGATTGTATATTGCACAATCCGGCTCTAACTTCTACCTCTGGAAACAATAAGAAGACGAATGCTACAAGACCGAAGGCTTAAAAACGAGAAAAGCCCTGATTAGAGCGATCAAGCAGACTGGCGTTGATGGGCTGTCCCTTATGCAGCTCGAATCCAAGAGTCTGTTAATTTGTGGCGGCGGGGAACCCTCGACTCCGCTGCCTTTCATTGATGCTAAACCTAACCACGAGGAAGTCAATCGGAGAAGTGCTAGTCTGCTCTCATATGAAGTACGGGCCCAATGAATCATGCCGGACATCGATGACCTCATTGAAGTGTGAAATTAGCCAGTCGGGCTTCGTTGTGGCTTCTCTCTTGTCGTATTCCATAGTATCACTTTCACTCAATTTGCCGAAGATTTTGAACCAATCGCACATTTCGTAGAACGGTTGAGGCAATCGGTCTAGGCCCAACCCCACAACATCCGCTGACGATGATGAGGGAGAGCAGCGAATCAATGCCCTTATCGGCAGAGACGACGTCATCGGTGAGATCCGCAATGGCTATTCCGGCTTTTTCGGATATGATCTGAAGACCTGTAAGGAAGTCACCCTCACTGGGTCTGATCTCAGGCTCGCTGTGCATGACTGATGCTAGTATATAGTGCACCTCCTCAGCGGCATGGTCCTTCGAGGGATCTCGAGGCTTTTTTTAACTCGCTGGTGGTAGAGTAATCCATGAAGATGGACTCCAAAGCTAGGCCTAGGTCTAACTCCCTGGGAAATCTTGCAGTGGCTGTCAAGGATAGTAAAGAGTCAATGCGCTAAACGAGGTATTTCTGGGGAGATCGGTAGCAGGAATACCGCGTTTGTCGGGCATTATATGGATAGCTCGTGGATCCTAGAAGGTCCTGCAGGCTCAATGGGTACAGATACGCCGAGGGTGCTAGGCTTGGATTGTTTACAGGCTGATGTGGTTGAAGGAGTAGCCGGCGGCCTCTTCTGGTGTTGACCCCTTTCAAGAAGCAAGAAAGCTTCGAGAACTCGACGAGGAACTTCTTGAATCTGGATTTCCCCAGTTAGTATTTTTCGCGCTCTTTGAGTGAATTGCAGAGCTTACTGCAAGTTGCGAAAAACAGGCAACGACCTTGTTTCTGTCGACGACAACTATATCTCCATGTCAAAGATTATCCTTGCGGGGAATCTTCTCCGTATACGTCGTGTATTCTCTACCCAGGGAGATACCTCAAATATCTGGCTCGAGCCCCGACCGTGGTTGATGAAAACTTCGAGGTCGAGATCGCGCTTCTTGTTATAATCCATCGCGAAGATATGCTGTTAGTACCAAGTAAAGCTGGTTCTGTCCCTCGATAGTGTAACTTCCGCAACGCCATTGGATGGAGCTTCTGCGGCGCTCCGGGGCTATATGGTGTATACAGTTCCATCATGCGCCAGAAAAGAAATTTAGATGAAATTGAACCCTGCTCAGGGAGGAATACAGATCCAAGCAAAGGTTTCGGTGCCGGTCTCATGGGTTGAAGGTGGTGCAGCAGTCTCGCTTCTGAGAGTCTAAGCAATAATCCCGCGTTACGAGACATCCAAAATGACTAGGTCTAGGCCTCATTTGCCAGACTGCACTGCCCACTACCATTATTACATTTCTCATGGTAGTTTTTAAAATGCTCAGGGGAAGCCCAAGACCCTCTCCCATCCGATCCAAAACACCGCATCGATGCGTAAAAGGGCAAATCGAATAATATCGAGACTTTTTGCGTGTAAACGAAATACCATCCTCGCCCGATCAAGAGTCTGCCTGAGCTGCCTGTATTCTTCCCCGGGATCCGTGCCTCCAGAATCACATAGCTGGTGAGCGGTGACCGTCAGCAGGAACAGAAGATTCATTATACAAGCAAAGGATGTTTTCAGCCCTGTTCTGGTCAGTACGTTGGTCTTCGGAACGTATCTTCATGTCACACATACAAGGTGGCCAGAACGCCTGGTAGTGTGCGGGTTGTAGGTTCGATATAAGGCTCAGGGCCACATCTGCCTCGGCTGATGCTGTCTGGCGTATCTGCGATCGTGCGGCGTGCCACTCTTCATTTTGCTCTAGTTCGGAGGAAAGGTGATCCACATTGTTGAAGGGGCGGAGTAGTGCACGGAGGATTAAGATCTTCACAGATTGATAGGCGATGTGGAGAGATGCGGAATCATCTGATGTTTGTTTACACCCGGGTGCCGGTGCCATGGCTAAGGATAAAGGGAGACTTGTATACCATTCTGTGAGGTTTTGCATAAGAGGACGAGCGCTAGACATTGTCAAACGAAAGTCCTTGCAGAGGGTGTACAACGAACGGATAGAGCTAAAGATAGATTAGTTCGCGTGGTTTTTAGAGGTGGAGATGCGAGCGATCCCTGAAGATTATCTCAGGGTCATCACTTACTAAAGACTCTCCAGAACATTATCCAGTATTGTGGTGAGTTTTGAGAACTCGATAGCATATGCATGCGCATTGCTGGTAGGGTCCTCAGACTCAATATCGCTCGAATCCAATTCAGTAATGAGCCAATTATTTCTTGAGACGTGACTTGGTCGGCCAAAGCTAAAGGCAAGCCACTTGTCTAGGGCGAATACCACCCATGATAGGCGACGACGGGTACGGATCTCGTTTGATGGTAAGTTCCACATGGCAGGATCCAGATGCAGCCCGAGTGTTTGTGCCATTGACACAGCCATGCCCAGAAGCGTCCATTTCATTGAGCTGTCAAGCAACAAAGGATTCAAAGGTGGGTGCAATAGGAGGATGAGTGCTGCTTGCAAAGACTGCATTGTAGGTTGGGATAAGGCATTATTGAGTTCGCGCCAGGCGATTCCGAATAAGACTTGCGGTGACGGAGGACTATACACAAACTCGATACATAAGTAGTCATCGAACGTCGTAAATGGCTGAGTGATCAAGTATATCGCCGCTAGAAGATGTGCTGACGCGGCCCGTGGCTCTGGCAGTCTATCCTCAGGGAAGATAGGAAATTGCCGGTTAACGAAACGCGAAAACCTGATTGTATGTCAGTTGCGATGGAATGCTGGTCCGAACTCAACCAACTCACAATTGGATCAGTCGTTCCCCAATCTCCGGGGCCACGATCTGTGATAGGTCGGGCAACGTGTCCTTGGCAAACGGTGTTTCCAAGCTACTCAGGGCCTTTGACTCGTTGCTTAACTCGGGTTTTGATAACAAAAATTGCACTGGCATCTCTGTGTCCTGCACTGACCGTATAGCAAGCTTGGAGAATGGAAACTCTGCTCTTGCGTCGAAACGATAATGTCGTAGAACATAGGGATCCATATCACCAGTCAAACCACATAGCTGGGAAGACAGTGATGGATGGTTATCGAGGGACGGAGGCCCCGGAGCAGGATTCGACTCTATAAGAGACAATCCTTGACCCTCATACATGCTGAGCATTAGCTCGTTCATGATTCCATTATCTCCGCTACCTAGGACAGAGGCATGCGAATCTTCAAGTCCTTGCACAACGCTCAAGTCATATAACTGCTCGACAACCCTTGGAGCATCACCATGCATAGCGCCTTCCGTCATATACATGGCTATTGAATCCACTGGTTGCACCGAGCTTGCAAATTCGGATGACTCATTCGTTCGCCCATCATTAGAAGCATTTCCATCATTGAAAGCGTTCAGTGATGGACCGGGAGTAGTCTGCAGCGGGCGCCTCTTCTTACGGACTATACGATCGGTGAATTCGCAATGTTGTCCATGAACCCTGCATAGGCGGCAAGGGGGAGCTGTGTCGATCTGACACGCCGATTTCCGCGAGCGACAAAGGTCGCATGCGCGTTGAGCTTTGCTCATGTACCTACGAGGCCCAGTCCCTGAATATGGGTATCTTCTGGGAGGTGTGCCATTGTCCATGTATCTAAACTGGGGGCATTAGGGTTTGTGATTGAGAGAGAGAAGAAAGATTATTAATCTGGAGTCAAGCAGTGATGGGTGTCTTGAAACTATACCAAGTATGGATGAATTATATTGTCACGTGTTAGCAATATTTCACTTATCCTGATTAGGAAAGGGGCTGGCTAATCCACCATCTCCTTGATTCTGCTTTATTAACTTCACTTCTTTACTGCTCCCTGGACTCATTTATTATAAAGTGACCTGGTGAATGGCTATTCTCCCTGTCTTTTGGCATAGTGCTATTCATATATTTTGTACAACGGGGTTAAAACTTCCAAAAGCGAAACTCTACATATTCGCATGTTGTCCATTACATGCTATCATAATTTACTCCGAGCTTGAATATGGCTGAGTATGTCAGAAACCAAATCAACTGCATCCTTGGCCATCCCCATCCCAGCCTGGAATCCGGTCCCTCCTGCGCCATAGTTGTGTACCACAGCGTTACCCTGCGGTGTGGTCTCGAGCTCCACTCGGGCACCACCTTGTCGCGATGGCCGCAATCCCACTGCAACGCGAATGATCTCTGTTTCTCCATTTTCGAGGATCGGCAGGAGACCTGCTGTACGACTCAGAATTGACTCAGTCTCTACCGGTCGGGCCTGGCTAGTATGGTCGCCTGGTTGTAAGTAGCCACCTAATATCACGGTGCCATCTGAGTGGGGTCGTGGGATTATATAGGTTTCATAGTCTTTGCCATGTCGCATAACATTGATTTTCACTGATGGCGCCTTGACAAGAATGATCTGACCGCGTGTTGGATAGCATTTCGTGTCATTAACTCCCACTAATTTGACTGCTGCGTTGCCGATGCAGTTGAAGACAATTTGCGTTCCGTGCAGGAAGACGTCCTGTAAGCTTGCTACCTTCCGGCGAACAAATTTTACACCACCATACTGCGGCTGAGATAGGAGGTATTTCAAATGTTGGCAATGTGCAGGCGCGTTGACGGTAACTGTGGTGAAACTTATACCAAAAGCAACTCCCTTAGGGAGATCGGATGGAGGTATGATGACAAGCTATCGGTTAAAGACCACAAGGTTAGCACATCTGCCCAGTGAGTGTGTTTGTGTGCTACAATACAGACTTATGTAATGGGCAACCTCACATCGCGAAGATACTCCGTCATGCTGTTGATCTTATCCTGCGACGGGGCTTGATCCCAGTACTCTGTTGACTCGGTTTTGGACAGATACTTCGCTTCTTCTGCCCCGTCATCAATCAGGCCCATCATGGCCGAGTAACCGGATTGATCCCAGCGCAGCGCATTGGCATCATTTCCCGATATGCCCGAGAAATTCGCTCCGGCCCTAAAACACAGACGGTGCGTTAGGATACGTTCTATCGAATGTAAATTGAAACTATGTCTGCGCACCAAGGAGAGGTGTAATCAATAGATTCATCTCCCGGAAGATGTTCTGCCATGATTGTGACATGCTGTCCATAGCCACGTTTCGATAACTCCAAGGCCACGTTCAAGCCGATGATTCCGGCGCTGGATGATTAATGTCAGAGATCGTGTACGTGAATCGAGGGCTCCTATATGCTCTTACCCGAGCACCACAATATCGTTATGTGTCATTTTGAATTGATCCTTAGTGCTTGACGGCGTTTAACACACTATCCTAGCCTATATAAACCACTGTCAAGATAGATGGTGTCATACCAAGGGAATATCCGGCCTTCCGATTGGCGGCATTCCTGTGGAGCCTTGAGTGGCGAATAAATGGTCCTATCAGCATAAATAAGGTGAAGGTGAGATAGCCGATAATTGAGCGTTGGAACCAAAAGGAAAGAAAATTATGACTGTGACGCGACTAAGGACAACAATATTGAGGATGGGCTAAGGACTGAGGAACGTTCGGCTATGTATCCTTCCCCGTCACCACCATATATTTACCACTCCCGACTTGGGCCTCTTCGTCTTCTCGCTGACCCGGAGTGGTCTCCACCGAATCTAACACTGGAACCGGCTGCTTCAACGTCCTTCCGAAGAGTACATAGAAGAGGATTCCCGCCACGAAGCCTACAATTGCTAGGGATCCATACATCCAAACTAAATAGGGATCTTGTGAAACCGGGGCGAGGCCAATACAAATGGCCGCTGCTACGCCAATAGTCAACCAGAATAGAGAAGACACCAGGGAACGCAGACTATTGAGATGGCTAGTTAGTGCGTGTGCCCACCGGATATTACAGGGTTATCTTACCTTTCGGGCGCATTGGTATATGCGATCTCTAAGCCAGTCACCACAACGAAGGCCTCTGAAAAGGCGACAAGAACGTATGCAGGTGTCTGAACCCAAACGTGAATGGTTTGTGCAGGGGAGATGTAAATGTAGTGCTGGAGCACACTGGCGTACACCATCGACATGGAAGCCATGAAGAATCCGACAGTAATCTTCAACTCTGGTCGGAAATCGATCTTGAAGTGACGCAACATCGGGTAGACCACGACTGGTATCTTCTTAGACTACTGCCATACGAATAGACACGGTTGCACTTACGATCGAGAAACGGAATGAAGATAATCAACGCGATAGGGTCTAGATTTTGCAGCAAATCGTTCGGAGTGCCGTGCAGAGCCATTTGACCCGCCTGGGAGATAAGGTTATTCCAGATCTGGACCCAGCAAATAAAATAAAACGGGAAGAGGAGGAATAACTGTTTGTCATGGTCAGCAATCGATAGTTATGGCCGATAATGTGGGTCATCTTTACTTTGCAGGCTCTGATGCCCTTCTTAACCCCGTCAACACTCTGATCGGTGTAGTTGGCGCTGGATGCAACAGAGTATTTCTCCATCCGACCCCGTTGGCTCAGGACACTCGGCTTTGCGTTTTCAAAGCCCCTTTCTGACATAGCAACATATACTGTCCTGGCGGTTTCGACAATTGGTGAACCTTGTGGTCGGGTCTTGATATACAATTTGCTGCTACATATAAAGACCACGGCAGCAAGGACAATCACACTGGAATTCGATATTAGTCAAATTTTCAAGAAACCACGAGGTATTGTATTTATAATCACTAACATCAAGGGTATGAGAAAGGCTAGCCAAAAGGACACCTTGGCTTCGACGTTGACAGTAATCAATGGCGATAGAGCGCCAATATTGACGGCCCAGTAGAACCTGGCAACCTCATTAATATCGTGCGGCATAGGTGATAGGAACGTGGTACACACCACATGAACATTCGCTCCACAGTGAGCTCAGGGTCGATGACGACACGTTCTCCTGACTTCAATGTCTTGACAAAAGCGCTACCTCTCTTATACTGTTCGGCACAGAAAGGTGTAACATTTGCCTTGATTCCACCCGTTCCCAGTCCAATGATAACCATCGAGACAACGAGCCCACCAAATGCCGATCCACCATTGATAGCTGCTGGAGTCGCAGTTGCCACAAGGATCGTCAAGCCGACGATATAAATTCCGGAGGCTATAACTATAGCCTTAAACTTGCCGACATACTGATCTATGAGGTGAGGGAGAAGATGAGTCAGTGGACAAGGGACCTTTCATACACACAACATAGCCTGCCCTTACCGGCTACTACAGCCCCCAGGATGGTGGAAGCATACGCCCAAAACTTGAAAAAGTTACCTAGAGCGGACGCAATGGCCTGTCCCTTACCAAGAGCACCTGGCAGATCCGCACCAGGCACGTATGGATTTCTGCCGTTATGCGTTTAGCGGTTATTGATAACCCGAAATAACGAAACAACATACTTGATGTAATTCTGCAGCGGTCCGCTCAGGCCAAAGTAGGTGAATCTTTCTCCAAGCTCTACAACGATGATCAGTCCGACAACCCAAGGAATACGGTCAGGCACCCGACGCAAGCCCGGTTCATACGCCTGGTCTGCTTGGAGAGGTTTCGGCGTATCTGAGTGAGTCACCGTTGACTGCATTTGACGATCCAGGACATCTGGAATTCTTGTACTTTCCGGCATGACTGGTCTGATGCTGCGTATGAAAGTCTATGCCAGAAGGTCGAGGCGTCGTTGAACTAGTCTGTTGCTGCACCGTTTATAGCCTCTCCACACCTTATCTCCGGTGCCTGATAAGGTGTTTTGCGGGGAAACGATACGAGGTTGTGGATGCCGATCACGACGTTCTTATCAAGTGGGTTTCAATGCCACCAATTGAAAGCGATGCCGCTGCCGGTCCACTATATCCATCAAAGACCTCTTTAGGGGATCCTTCACGAGCGGAGAATTACTGTGCGTGGTGACGGAAAAGAGATCGTCAGAATTTACCGCCGCCGGGGAGCCCGTGCCTTTTGCAACCTTTACCAATTGACCCAAGTTCACATCCGCACGACGGCTACACTCACGCAAGCAGAACAGATGATCAGAGTTCGTACTTCTGCAAGGAGGGAGGGCAACGTGATACCGGAAAAGTACCTGAAAGGTTTAGATATTGAATGGCAGGAGATGTGGGAAAATCACGGAAAGGACATGGACGGGGCTCACTTGGTGACTATCGAAGAATTTCGGCAATGCCCTCAAAGGTACAGCTTTACCTACCCAACGTGGACAGGTGAGTTCTGTCTATAGTGCTATGTCGAAGGAGGCCATTTAACGTCTCTTGACCACTCCCTACAGGCCCAGAAGTACATCATGTCCGAGATTATCAGGTCCCCGTCTCAAATCCCAAAGGATCGATCACCTGTCGCGTATACACACCCCCCGGGCTGGGTCCATTCCCAGCACACCTAAATTTCCATGGAGGCGGCTGGGTACTTGGAGGTCTACAATCCGAAGCCGCCTGGTGTCGTAGTATCTGCAACGAGTCATCTATCATTGTCATCGATGTGGATTATCGTCTCGCGCCAGAATATCAGTATCCTATCGCGCTGTATGACTGCTGGGCTGCGGTACGATGGGCACATACCAACGCACAAACTCTCAACCTTGATCCCAACTCCGTCTCAATTGGGGGGCTGTCCTCGGGTGGACTGATCACCGCTGTTCTTGCCCACTTCGCTCGCGACTGCTCTCCCCCTCTCGAACTGAAACTTCAACTGATGGTGGTGCCTGCCACAGATATGCGCTACGTGCCGCTGTCTATAACTAATGCTGAGCCCCTCACTGGAGAAAGTTGCCCGTACCCCAGTGCCATTTTCTTCTCCGATCTACCCTGGTCCCCGCTCGCCCGGGAGTCTTGGTTCCTAAATTACTACATTGGCACGGACGAAGAGGTCCGATCGGAAATCCTTTCAGATTGGAGAATGACACCTGTTCTCTCACCCTCTCTGAAAGGACTAGCCCCGGCACACATCGTGGCGGCCGAGTTTGATGTAGAAAGGGATGAAGCTGAGCACTATGGGCAATTACTTCGTGAGGCAGGAAATCCAGTAACCATGAAAAGGTACGCGGGTGTGCCACATGCGTTCGCCCATTACAATCATCCCACTCGGGGCCTGAGCAAGAGCCGAGAGTTCATCAGGGATACGGCAAGGCTTCTTTCGGAGGTACACGGCACCAGTCAACGGGACGAGGAGGCGTAGGCTGCGGGGATCATCCATACATCGAAGGATACACGTTACGCTCTGTTATTGGTGATTTTTCTCCGAGTCCAGTCCTGGATAAGAAGTGCGGGCCTCAAATCTGCCTGGTTCAGCTGAGGGAATGGCATGGGCGACTTGCGATGCGATACACACGGTATAGGGAATGGCAAAGCCATGATCACGAACTCTATCGCCGTTAGAAATGAACACATAAGTTAGCACAGAATGTAAGGACCATAGAAAACATCGTGATGTGTATGATCAACCAAGTCTCCGAAACCATCTAGTAGAATAATATACGTCGCACTTGTAATTATTAAAGATAATGATCTTCCCACCAAATTCACGACCCTGCACCTCTCGATTATACCTCACCCAAGGGTCCACGCTGGGATTAGGGGCTAACCTCCCATCCCTACAAAAGGAGTTGAGGAGCTGAATGATACTTTCCACATACCTAGATTAGTTTGCGACCAAACACAAAGCGTTGGAAACCATATCCTGACCCTTGGTTGAGATATTAACGATAGTTGGTAGAAGATCTTCAGTGGGGGAATGCGGCGCGCTCCTGGACAAGTAGCTAAGGCTCTCCCAGAATGCAAGGGCGGCAGTGATCTAACGCATCCCTTACATATCTGAAGCTTTCGATCGAGCCCATGTGGCATAGCGGGTCGACCTTAAGCCTTTGTAGCTTACTATTTGGTCAATTCACGAATCGTGTCCGGTTCGCTTAAAGTGCCGGCATGTCGGTAAATCTGGGGGCGATCTGCGAACCACTTACAGAAGAGAATAAATCTCAGTCCCGGGCTGGAGATAACCCTAGATATCGCGGACGGAAGAATCCTCCGTGTCATTCCTGACTCTCTTAGATATGATCTTCTGTTTGGATACGAAGCTCGGAGCATGATTGAGTCGGGGAGAACACCATTGCTCCGGGCTCTTATCGCCCTACCTTGACGGCGGGAGAAGTCAATGCCGTTTATGTGTGGTGCCTTAAATCCATGCTTGTAGAGATGGCGGCTCTCAGCTAGGCAACTGTCTGTAAACGCCTGACAGTGGAGAAATATTAAATGGCTGAGGAATATGTAGCGGATATTCTTCCATGTCAAGACGATCTTTAATTGTTAACCAATGTGTCCTAGAACTGATAATCAGATTGTCTTTAAGTGTATAATGACTTTATCATAGCTACCGGGTATTAGGATCTGTTTACATAATGTGACACCCAATCTGTAGAGTGAGCCTTGTATAGACATACAGTCAACTTTATATATCAATGCACGATTAATATATGTATTTGGCTTTGAGCACACACTTAATGCAGTAGCATAGAACATTTTATATTCGCTGGATGCTTCTACATGGTGATTAAGTGTTTTTATGTACATTATGTCTTGGCTATATTGAATATATATCTCCACACACACACACACAAATATACATCTATTATTTTCTATGATACGTTCTTTTTGATATGTATTGGCTTAATTTATATTCTATTATATATACTATATATAGGGGAGAACACTACTTTGAAATACATTTACCTATGCTATGGCAGTCCGTATGGAGTTGGAATATTGGACACTACTTATATGAAATTCTATACACACAACACTCTATAAACAAGTCCAAGATGAAGATACGGTATGTGTATATGGCAATGGCTCAGGTTTGGTTGTACTATGTTGCATGTATCCATTCAGCAATAACCGAAATCAGAGACATGAGTATAGGCCTGCTATTCGAAGGCTTCAATCATCAATAGGTATGCATGTATTAGCCCATTCTTATACAGACTTTCAGCTTGCCCGTCATTTGTATATTCTGATTGGGTTACTCGATCGCATAGGTAGTCCTGGTTGCTAAGAAAAGGAAGCTCAAATGCCTGATGATCTACGTGACTAAGTAGTGGTTTATGCCATCTACTTTGTGGCAAATTACGAGAACTGTAAACATGGGTTACCAATTTAATACTGAGTGATTGAGAAGTAAGTCCATTGATGTTATTATGTATTAAAAGAGTTTCTAGTCCTACCCTTCAGGCAAGGTTGAAGGGATACAGATCCAGGACACAAAGTTATCAGGGGAAAGTAAACGAAAGACACCCAATATAAGTCAAGTTCAAGACCACTTCTGTTCCACCGCGTAGTCCACATTCACATATGATGAGACAATCTCATGATCTGTTGATGTGTAGCTATAGAAACCCATCACATTTACTTGGAGGGGACGGGAAGAGAGTCTAGAAGTTCAACGAGGGGGCCTCCTGAGGGACCGTTTGGGCACTCAGCGCCTAGACATTCGCATCTCTGTGTAGTTGTTAGTCTATTGATATAGATTTGGATATAATCTTAAACGAAAACTTACGGTTTTGTCTGAGTCGGGTTCCTTCACGCATTCCCAGGGAATGTAAAATCTATCACCAGTGCATTCCGCCTGCTTCAACGTGCATCCCAGTGGCTCCCCAATTGGGTTCACCGAGGTAACGCTTGCACCAGAGGGCGTAGAGCCATATGCACAGCAGTAGCCAACGCGATCTGGCTCCTTCTCGCCATGGCTCTGCTGGCCATCACCATTGTGGCCATCACCATTGTGGCCATTGCCATTGTTTCCATCGCCCTTGTTTACGTCGCCATTGTTTCCATTACCGCCGTCATGGCCTTGAGGAGCTGCAACGGCAGCGCAAGCGAAAGCAAGGATGGCAGCGACGGTAGTGAAACGCATCTTGAATGAAAGTTGGAGGATTGGATACCCGAGAGATTGAACTGGATAAACGAATGGATGAGGTAAAGAGTGTCTGAGAGAATGACTTGAGAGGCTTGATGATGAATGATTCAGATGTTGGGAGGAAGAACTAGCCCTTTATATAGCTTTTGGGGAGCTTATGACCGCGCGTATACCCTGATGATGTTTGATACGAAGTCAATCGATAGTATGCCTATGCATTCCAGGTACAGATTTAAGATGTCTGAGCGCAGCAGAGTAATACATTCCGTACAGGCCCACAATGTCCAGTTATACCAAACATGCTTCCTCCAGGCATGGTGGATGAATTGAGTCCCTAAACTCTCCCGAATCATGTTTCTGGCAGGGGCATATCCTTTGATATGCCCAGCACCCCTGCACAAGATGCATTGTGTTGTCCAAGGCTCTTTGAGTTCAAAAACACTTACAATTTTGAAAATGAGTTTTACTGGCCCACTCAATCTACTATCTACACATATACACACATTGTGCTTTGAAGCTAAGGTAAAAATCATTATCTCTAGCTCGGTAGACTCGACTGTGCGTCGACTACCTTCTCCAAGGTATTATAACTATATTTGGTCCTCTAAATTGATCTAGGAATCCAAGAGCGTATCTAGCGTTGTACCTTTGAAAGGACTATTTCGGTAGGCTATTTAATATCGAGCCCCTACATGTGCAAGTTCCCTGAATACAGTTAGAGAGTGAGGCAGTGGAATGTCCGAAGCATTATTTACAAATGTAGACCAAGACACTACTAGAAGTCCGTATGGGAGCACTACCTGTATCTGAGGAAGCTTAAATTGCATTTGTGAGGGATCGCCAGTCCGGGGAAGACAAGGAGGCTGTCTCCTATAGGCTACTTCGGTAAGCTCAGTAAATCTTCCTAAATGCAATCCTTCCACAGTTAAGCTCTGATAACTTTAGAAACATTTTTGAATTCACAAGGGTCACGGCCTCGCTTCGAAAGGAATGTTTTAATATGTATACCACAATGTGATCGATATAACTCGCTAAGGGAGATATACATAAGAACTGTTACCGGAAAGGTGCAGTGTTCCTACTCAATAAAGCCGATTACCAAGACCTGGAAAGTGGTTCCTTTAGTTAATTATAATATATTATATGTTATTGTGACGATGTTTATTTGATCAGCTGTGTATGGAATGTGTGTAGTTTATACCCGATAACCTCCTTGTTAGCCGAGGATTGTGAATTTGTGATATTTTAAGCCTCGTGTGAGATAAGCGATGTATGGAATGGGAGTAGTATGTGCCGGATAAATTCTCCGTTCGTCACTGATTGTGATGCTTTGACCCTTTAATGAAATACGTGATATATGAATGAAGCAGGCGGTATGTAATGGATATCTTTTCCGTTAACCAAGGGGTTGTGAGCCCCTTGTACGTAGAATAAGCGATGTAAGAAGTGGTAGAGATACTTGCCCTCATAGTGTCTCGCTTCATTTTACTTTTACTCCTATTTACTCACTCAACAGTTTCGCTATTCCCTTTCACATTTTCTTTCTTTCTTTCTTTTCAACACTGTCCTTCTTACAGGTGCTAACATGGCGATGCTAGAAAGGTGTTCTCGTAGCTCCTCTACACTTGTGGATGTCTTAGACGAGAGTAAAGAATTAGAAGAACGGAGAGCCACACAGCACGCGCACTAAAAGATTAGATTCAATTGTGGCGGCTTTTCTCCCCCTGAATCAACATGCTTGGGAAATTCAAATGTAGGGCATGCGGAAAACTAACCAATCCATTCGCTTAGTTTTCTGGGGCCGCTGCGGCGTGCCGATCGATCATCCCCATCGCCCGGGTTCGGGCAGGGGTTTCAAGAGGTTCAGCCGAACCTTCAGCTCAGCCAAAAAAAATGGGCCCCTCCCTGGAGGTGTGTTTGTACATATATCGTTTCCGTCTACGAATCTTACAAGCTGTATGGAGTATCTACACCTGTGTGATCGGACCACCACTGGCCATAGCAGTTCTAGTAGGTTCCACGGACGATCATCAAGCGAACTGCTCTCCAGGGATCTGTTCACGTCCTGTCTCGTATTCTCAATAGATCTATGACTATCTACATCAGCATCGCCTATGTAGGCTTGGCTTACTTGGCATTTACTCGGAGTCGCCCTAAGTCTTGCCTTCGCTAGTCTCATGAACCAGACCAAACTTGATAAGGAGTTGATGTTAGGGCACGTGCAGGATTCGATCCAGTTTGTCTTCAGCAACTTGACCGTGGTGAAGTGGTGGCCACTGTACCACAGGTTCGAATAGGTTTTATGTTTTCTCTGCTATTAGACATTTGATGATAATAGTATCTTGAATTTCCAACTACTTTAGCCATAACCAAATACTGCTACAGAAACCGATCATTCCAATTATAGTGCAATGACCTCCTGCGCCCTGCGGCAGGCATTCATCGTGATGTCTGACCCCCTGACAAGGAACCGACGTTTACAAGGACCGGGGAGTTCATCGAGCAACTATCCTATTTGGGGGAACCGACTATCTCCAAGGTTTCCTAAAAATGGTCGAAGAAATGCTCCGGCTCCAAGTTTTTCAATCTTGTTTATTCGTTCTGAGGTTTCAGTGTTTACGGCGCCAAGTTCTCGTCTTTCCAATATGGCACTTGTGCTCTCAATGATGCTGACTTAGGTACATGGAGAACCCTTTCTCTCGATATAATACATGTGAAGCTCGACTACCATGGATATGGAAGCTCAATGATGTCCTGGCTATGTTGTTGACTCTCTCCCGCCTCCTAAGGGGCTAGAGGTGGCCCTTATCTATATCACGTACAGGAATAGGTTTCTCGAGAAGTAAGTCCTGCTTGTTCATCTGCGTTAGAGTCCATGCTCAGATACCAAGAAATTCTCGACGGCAGCTTGATTGACCGTAAAAGAAGACGTCATTCATAATGCGAGGTCGAACATCTATGCTGATGCAGTTGCTGCTATCTGGGTATATGCCTTGACATTTCCCTGGGTTGCAGGTCCATCACAAATACCCTAAAACAAGGAAAGGAAAGGAAATGAAAAGGATAAGGTAATAATGGGCCTATTCTAAGAGATGCTTGCACACAAGTCTTGACTATATATATTGAAATGTCTTTCACCGAACCCCCCACAACCCGAACAAAACAACCAAAAAATACACCCCTCCTACACCCTGGACATCCACTCAACCTGTATAGTCCTCGCCACTGAAGCCCGGCCATACTGCATCCCAAAAGCCAGTGCATTCCCCACTCGATCCAGCGGCACCAATGACACAGACATGAGAACACGTGTGAGCGTAGTCCCTGGATACGATGGTGCTTGTGAGGATGCCTGACTCGTCGTGAAGGAGGGCGGGAATTTGGATGGTTCCCACCGAGGAGGCTGTTGTGAAGTGGAATATTGTGTTTGGATTCTTGGTTATGACCTTGGGAATATTATGATTGAAGATCACGATGGATTCATATACACTCTCGAACACGGGGTTTAGGGCTTCTATGATGGGCTCTTCCGGATGGCTGTTTGAATCGAAGGGGTGGCGGTCAATAGTGTTCAGACTCGGTCTATGGTACAAGTACGTATTTCCTCGAAGTTATACGGGTAAATACAGTATCGCGTACTGATTGTAGGATTGAGATAGACTTTTGTCATCGGTGGAACCTTCTGCGGGCATGATACCCTAATCATGGCTATTCGAATGGGTCCAGTGGATCTCCCGTTACTTACCCAAGATCGCTTGCACCTCTAATTTATCTATGTCAAAGGGGCTTAGGGCCATGTTGACTAAGTTATTAACATCCAAGAAGAATGTATTGTTTTAACACCATTTATGGAAAATATTATGGTTTCATCAAACGCCCAAACACCGGAAATCTCATCTCAGGAATACAACAAGGAAACACGACAAGGAAGCGGTAAGTCTGTCCCTGGTAGAAACAAGAGTCAATAAATCAAATGCGCCCCAGAATATGCCCATGTCTCTAACTTAACCTTTCCTAGTTTCTGTACAATGCAAATTTCCACAAGCAAGAAAACATAGTCCCTGGACTATCCACCATACACCATCCAGCTCACTGAGGCCACCCAGCCACACGCGAAGAAGAATGTGATGATCGATGCGCCAGCCCGATCACCGGTCGTGATCGGCTTCGGTGTCCCTATCTGCTGATCCTTATGGCCCGAGCCTGCATTGGGATTACTCTTGCTGGTGCCACCGGTCTCCGCCGTTAACGGTACCTGGTGCTCTTTCTTGTGAGCAACCATGGTGGACGAAAGAACACTCAGCGCACTCATGTCCGACTCCAGTGATTTGGAGCCATCCCATGTGCCTTGCTTGTACCAACTCCGTCCACAGTCAGTTTTGGAGTCACCACCAGAGCACTGCTGTGCTGCGGCTTGGGCTGAGGCTTGGATCTTCGGGAGGATCTGGTCCTCTGTGAAAGGAGCAATGGTAGTCGTGAAGGTTAACCAAGATGACAGAAAGCCTTTGAAGCAGTCTTGGTTACGATCGCACGTCATGCTCTGCTCGCAGGAAATCTCTGACATGATGTCGCCACCGTACTCATGGGGGAAGAACTTGGCTATGGTGGTACCCAGCAAGCCATCGACGGCTTCTTTCCATTTTGCATCACCATCGGTCTATCGGTGGTCAGCGTGAAGGAACCGGCAAGTGTAAGGAGGAAGGGAACACACCAAGTTGTACATGTATGCAGCTCCGCTCAGGTAAGTCCCGTAATTGTACGTCCACTGCAGATCCCCATGATCCTGGCAATTGGCCTCCACGGTCGTCGTATCGGCAATGTTCCAGTCGGTTGTCTTCAGCAGCGGCGTAGTGGCACTCCAATCCCAGATCTTCTCCGCCCAGTCAATATACGTTTGATTCTTGGTGTAGCGACCCAGACGAGCGGCTAGCTGGAAGAGACCGCCATTCGAGATCGCGTTCTTTGTTGTATACCCAGCCTGGTACGGCCAAATCTGCCATCGGAGACCCCCATCGCAACTGGAGTTATCCCAGCGCGGGACCTGAGTGTTGAAAACCCCTTGTGCCAGCGACAACCACGACGACTGGCCATCCTTCTCGGGAAAGTTCAACTCGGCCGCGGTCATGGCGGCCAGTCCCCAGAAGACCTGATCATCGTTTCCAAGATAGTTACTGTAGTTGGCCGGGAAGTAGTCGTCCTGCCCTTTCTGCCAGAGCATTCCTTGCGTGGTCACCTCGTTGTAGGAGGTGTCGCCAGTCCAGAACCAGTATTGAATCAGGGTCATAAACATTGCACCGCCTTCCCACCATGTATCGGGGAGCTTGCCGGGGGTCTGGCCCGACTCGTTTCCATGGTAATAGCTCATCATGTTGTAGGCCGCGGTGGCGGCTGCGCCCTTGATGGATTCTGGGGATCGAGGACGCAGTTAGTATGTGATAAGAACACGAACGAACGGATCCAAGTCGAATGTTGAACCATATGGCGCACAACGTATCAGCTTACTCTCATCTTGCAGGTCAAGTTGCATCGCGGTGCCCCATGCCGCGAACAACACGGTCAGGAATACTGCGTATAGCCAATCTGGCGGCATCATCATCTGCGAAGGAAGACTGCAATTATTGAAAGATGGACAAGAACCACATTGATGTAACCAGACACTGAAGAGAGGGGATCCAACAGTCAAGCAAAATGGGGGTGGTCGGAGGGGTTTGTAGAATGCGGAAAAGAAATGCCCTGGAATGTACGGAACGGGTGGCTTTTTTCCTGTCAGGGTCACTGACCCATGACGAAAGCAATCAGAAGGGGAACAGAGGTTGGAAGGGGGTTGTCACAATATCAACAACACTCTGATGCAAGGGATGGTGGCAGCGACGAATCTGAATTATTCACTTGCATTCTGGATTTATGCTTGCCCCTTGGCAGCCAGAATGAGACAACGTTGGCCATCATTAAGCTATCGAAAGGTCGACTGCTATTTGTTTGGAGAGCTTTGCGACCCGACATAATCCATGGGGTACATAGGACTAGTAGTACCCAAGCCCTATACACAAGGGATAACAGGTGGATGTAGGAATACTCGGAAGGTATTGCGGCTTCTGCTCTCGTTCTCATGTCGACATGGCAGCATTCTCGGTCTTGTTCAAAATTTTGCGAGACTAACTGGCAAACAGCTATATCGGAGTACTCTTGTATATTGGTTGGCTTTCCATGTCACCAAAGATGTTGAAGCTAATCATGGGTTATGCACTGCTTAGTGATCATGTGGATAGACTTCCTTAGTTCGTTATGCATCCGATTTAGGTAAGTCATCGACATGACCATTTCTCCCCTAATACCTTTGCATTGTCCATGTAATCATGTTCCAGTACAGTCCTGGTCTGCCCTCACAGATACAGAGTAGACATGCTTCCTAGTATGTCAACCCAATCCTATGACTTCTTACCAATCTAAACTAGGAAAGAAAAATACGGCATGTCCTCTCCCCGAGTTGAACGGGAGTGGAATCAAGGCGCGAAGGGAACAAGGTCTACCAATCTACATGAGTTTATGGAATCAGAGACAACCCTCCTAAGTGTGTACATGCCTGGGATAATTTGATGTTAGATAAATTTCGAAATATACACGCTAGAGGGTCCGGGTGGTCCGGTCTGGGAGCGGCATGGTACGAGGAGCGGAGACCTATTTGCTGCTTCTTTTCCAACGGTCGCCCATAACTTGGAAAAGTTAGTAACTGAAAACACTGCTAGTTTGAAGAATATCATTCAGTGTATTGCCGATCAGCTATCCCGAATCCATCTCACGGAGAGAATTACTTAAGTACAAAGTTGCCCTGCGTCTTAGACCCATCCGTGATATCATATAGTTGATACATAACCGAGATTTGATCCCCACCGACATCTGAAAACTGAATATCCCCCTTATGCTTCTGGAAATCGACTTGGATGATAATTCTATTCCGCAGGTTATCTTCAATTGTTCCAATGGACTTATTGGCAATAGTCACATGGAGAGAAACATCTCGGTTCTCAGGGTTCAGCCAGCCTTTAATCTGCATTGTATTAGAGCGGTCATTTCATATCAACGACTGCAACTCACCGTTACGGGCCCGTCGGAGCCGGACACATCTTTGGCGTTCCCAGGTTTGGTATGTTCGATTTCCTCGACTTTGTACAGCGCTTCCTGTCCACCTGTCCGGGTACGCTTCACCTGATCGTCTAGATCTCAATGAGCTAATTGCATCGTGTTTCGAAGGAGCCTTTGCACGTACCGATAATTACCACAGTCTGGTCGGCCATGACTTTATGTAGAGGAACAGAAAAGCCTTGTCTTCAGTCTTCAGTCTTCGGAGGTTCTGGAAAATGGACAGAATCCCATCAGAGAAACTTGGGGTATTTATCTCGTTATCTCCTCGTTTGACACCTGTCCGCAAACTTCCCTAGAGCTTGCCAACCTGTTGCATTTCGACAGCATGGCGGCGTGGTAACCTCCTGCATGCGTTGCCAAGTGCACAACTCATACTTCCGGCGATTCAATCTCTGGTAACCCGGCGTACTGCACCAAGGGGGGCTTACCATGTCAGCCAGCCCCAGTTATAACTGTGGGTCAAGATACTACGCTACTATAGACTGTGACGTGGAGTAACCCGCGGATGTTACGCAGTTGAAATTGTTGTTCACGTCCAGAGTCCAATGTTTTACATCCGGATATGGAGGCAGACCCACAGAACATGACGGAGCATTGCAGAGTCCATTCCCGGCGCTGTCAACCCTTCCACAAACATGTCAACATACTCTACCTACATGAATGGGAGTCACTCAGCACAGTGGGAAAGCCACCGAAGTCCTCGTGCGTCACATAGACAGGCTTTTTATCTACCTGGAGCTAAAACTTAACTTCCGTTTGCAAGACCTCTGTCCGGTCCAGCACCTCCCATCTTCTTTCCCACCTCATGCACATACATCAACCCAAAAATATATTGCCTGTGGTACTTAGTAGATCCAGCTGTCATTTACATACATTTTCAAGACTAAAGATGGCCGGATGGCCGGGACACATCGCCCGCCCCGGTAGCCAAACCACTTAGGTGTGTGCATTAGTTCAGTAAATACAGACGGTCTTGGCAGAGAGTTAGTACTAGAACTTAGACAGCGGCACGGGCCATCCATTCGACCCACTTGGACAACTTCAATTTCATACCCAAGTCAACGGCCTTTGTGTGACCCTTAACCTAGTCTTGAACCATATATAACTTGATTTATACGTAAAACATTTGTGTATATTTGACTTATTTCTTGTTGTTTGTTTAGTCTATTCAATCCTACATTTCTTACTATAGTATAGGTATGAGGTGATAAAGGTTCCTCACCCTCGCACGGGCCTTGTAAAAAGGCACCATGACGTTGAGGTACATATCTAGGCACTCATACATGGGTTGTCTCATCGCAACTCTCATGCGGGTTTCAGCTAAAAGCAGGTGAAGACGGCTTCCACTTATGTCATTGCTCGCTCGGCCAGAATATTGATGTCATTTCGAGTTGATGAATCTGATGTGTACCACCCCGTCTGCACCGGACTACATGTAACCTCGAGGCCGTACATGTCATCGACCGCATGCGGCAAGACGTGTTCCTAGTATGACGGCGCACACGAGACTATCCACCTCAGCCCCAGGTAAAACAAGTACTATTCTCCGGCACGAATGTCTGCGCTACCGTCGTGTTCGATAGATGTGGAGAGATCACAATATAACACGACTCCCGACATAGTGCAGGATCTTTTGCTGAAAACATGCCGATTTTAGCTCCGCGGGAGCAATGGGATCTCCTCAATCTACTGCTTGGCACAGTTGCCCTCATCAGGATTATTATGCCCCCATCTGCCATAGAGGCCAAGCTGTCGATACCTGAAGACCCTCTACATCGATTGAGCTGACAATAGGGCAACTTGAGGAGCTTTTGACAAGGACTTCCAAGGAAAAAAAAAAAAAAAAAAAAGACCGGTAAGTGGATAGTCGGGGTTGACTCACAATTCGAATATAAGGTATATGATGCCTAAGAAATGGGTTCTTCCCTTGTACTCCCCTACGGCATCAGAGTAGACCGTTGCAAAAAACTCTCGAATAGCTTCATGAATCCGTCCTTTAACCCCAGAAACCCTAAGCCCCGGTGTAATACATATTGGCTATAATAATGACATGCAAAGCTGTACAACCTGCTCATTGAACTGGCTGGTTAATGAACGGTTACTGTATCATTGCAGCTACGACGTCTGCACTGATTGAGACGGTTCCTAAAGTGATCAAATGGTTGGAGTATCCATCATGTGACCACTAGCCAATTGAATATCACTGTGGGATATATAGGTTATGCCTATTTGTTAACTATCACGTGGCTTCAACAGCATAGTTTGATGACTTTAGGGACACCTCCGTTACTAGAGGATATTTTGTGCGGGAGGTGGGTGTTCCAGTATCCGCGCCACCGGCCTGGGAAGATGTTGATCTCGGAGCTGCTTCACGTTACGGAGGTTTGAGACAACCTAACCGTGCCCTAACGCTGCTATCTCCGCTAACCCTTTACTGTGACGTGTTGGATCGTCAATACTTTATATAGGGATTGCCCTACCCCTGCAGTAATAACCCATGCTCTTAATACCTGTGAATATACTTCATAGATCTATCACATTCCCACGAAAGCTGAACAGAACGAGACAAACAACCTACTTCCATTATCGAGGGTGCCCAATTCAAGCCAGATCAAGAAATCTCAGACCTAACCGGGAAGACCCTCCTGGTCACCGGCGCCAAAAGTGGAATTGGGCGGGAGACAATATTTTAGCAGGCAAAACATAATCCTGCTCGAATCTTCCTCGCAGCTCGTTCGGAAGCCAAAGCGCAAGAAGCAATAACCGAATTAAATAGTCTTTCAACATACAATGCATCAGTATCATTTCTCAATTGGACTTATCTTCATTCCAGAGCATCAAATGCGCGGTAATAACTTTCCGTGCCATTTCTGATCGTCTTGACCTACTGATAAGCAATGCGGGTATCACGGCCAACCCCCGGCCCGGACAAACTGAAGATGGGTACGAGATCCTATTTAGAACCAACCATATGGGCCACGCCCTTTAGACTTGCCTTCTCCTCCCCACACTCAAGTACACAGCGACTATTGCACCGGATATTCGAGTACTCAGGTGCCCCGAAAGAGGGCTACTGGCTCGATAGCTGACTCAAGACCCCTATGTCAGATATTTCTACCTGGACTATCTACGGTCAATCTAAACTGGCAAATATTCACTACTCCAGAGATTTGGCTCAACGGCATCCGGAGATAAAGTTTATCAGTCTCCATCCTGGTATCGTTAAGACGAATCTTGGGACAGAATTCATCTCGGATTCCGAGTTGGTGGTCGCTGCTGCTCTCAAGTTTGCCATGAGGTCTACAACGGTTGATGCTCGCGGAGGAGTTTTCAACGCTCTTTGGGCTGCAACTAGCACCGCTGCAAAATCGGGGGTGTTTTATTACCCTGTGGGGATAACTGGAAAAATTTGACGCTTGCTAAGGATGAGCGGTTATGCGAGTAACTTTGGGAGTACACAGAGTTAGTTATATGTATTGGTGTGAATAAATGCGATAAATAATCCAATAGTAGTAGAAAGCTGCTACCATGACGTAGTAATGTAGTTCTGCTTCCACCCTTTAGTACAGCACTGTAAACCCTGTGCTGTGACAATCCTATGCACGAAACTCTCCTGCATCTGATATACTGGCTTCATTCCGAATTCACACAACGGCGAGAATATGTCATGTAACTTGCTCGCTGACAATTATAGCCGTCTCTTCGGTAAGCGGGCCAAGACGTCGAAGTTAAGAGATCGTCTTTTACTATGCAGTAACACATAAGGGTGGAGTCGGCGATGCATCCCCCAACTATTTATCAATATATCAAGAAGTAGAGTACGGAGTACTCCACCACGATTGCTATATTCCCCACATATGTGACCATTGGTGAACTGACCAGTGGTTCAATAAGATTCATGAAGAAAACCACATGATCCAGAAAACATCTAAACTGCGTTTTCAAATCCGGCCTAAGAAAGACGATACTTGAACGCTCCACTCATACGGCCGCTCAATCCCACCTGGCACTGAATTGTAGTATTCCCAACCCATGATACCACCAATTTCACCATACTCATTATGTAGTTAACTGTGTCCTTAAGTATCTTAAGTTCAACGCAATCATCTCCATTATCAGGATTTGTCAACAACCCCGCCACCGTGTTAGAAGGATAAAACCCACCGTTGACAATACTTTTGTAGTCAGTCGTTCTCATACTTCCGTGTAAATTATAAAACTAGATGTTGCAGAAAAAGATCTAGTGTTGATGGCCATGCTCTAGTTTAGAGTAATTCAATTGCGAGAAGTGGTAGAGAGCTCTAGATTGAAGAGCCAATGTAGTAGCGGCCGTAGATACTTCAAAGCTCGGACCAAAGTCGTCATAGAGGTGGTTGATCCATCGACTAATGCCTGACTGTGATATTGGCTCTTCTATATCAAGGTCGATACCATCGAACCTGTAGCTCTTGAGCATGCTGGACAGGTTCTGATAGCATTCTTTAAAGGTACTATTGTTGTCTAGGGCGGCAAAGCTACCTTGTGCCGCGCTGCCTACCGTTGCCATGATTGTGACACCTCTCTCACGAAGTGCCCATATGTTTGGCCGAACGTCATTGAATTACATGTGGTCAGGTGCAAATATCCGTTTGGTCTGAGAGGGAAGCATTCTAAGATGAGATGAGTGATTGCGGTTGTTCGGTAGGGTAGTTGTCAAAGCAAGCAACGAGACTGGAGAGGGAGGCTGCGGTGGTCTGGTAGTAGACGATTATGCGAGGAGCCATATTGGGGTGTACGATGTGTTAGACTTCCTGCTGAATAGAGGGTGGAGGTGTAAATATAGCTTTAGGTTGTTTCTGTCAAAGTATTTGGAGACTACGAAGTATACACGGCTTTGCTCTGGTTTATACCCGTTGTTGAGGATTGATTTTGTTCTATTACCCCCTTTCAGAATATTTTCGGGCATTTTATCCGTAGAATTTCGGAGTATTTGGCACTGTCCTCCATGTCTCATTTTGCGTGACAGCGGGACGTGCCTAACATCATCTGTCGGACTCATGTCGCCATCGCGGTTGTCCCGCTGAGAGACATTGAGGTCGTGCGATGCCAAGACAAGACCAGGGTGCAGCTAGGAACGATTTGATGCGCGTCTTTCGTGATTTATTCTCATAATTGCCTAGCTTATAGGGCAACATGCAAATAATAGTAGGCCAAAACCACATTGTCAATCACATCATTGCCACCATAATGGCATACTGTTAGGGTTACATCTAGATCCTCCATTTTTTCTTAGAGCTGGGGATGCATATATGCATCTTTCCCTGCTGATACGTGCCGTGTTGGTAGCAATAAATACTTCTACGCTTTCACTTCTGTACTCTTCCTGTGAAAAGGAGGTTGGACATAGTTTGCAGTTGTGACTACCTGGCGCGTTAAACCATGGGTCAGTGACAACAATTCTTTAACCTCCCCTACCCAAGTGAATCTGAATTAACCTTCTATTAGCTCCTCACGACTTTGTAGAATCGAATTCACCCGGTGGAGAGAACAAAGCTACGTTCACCGTATCAGACGAAGAAAAGGGCTCTCCAGCCGCGACCGACCCCGTCTACGATGGTGACCAGTATCTAGGCCAAGCACCCACCGAGGAGGAATTAAACACCCTACGCAAAGTCCCGGGCCCGGTATCAGGATCCGGATATTGGCTATGCACCGTTGAGTTTGCAGAGCGTGCCTCTTATTATGGCTGCACCTGGGTATTTCAGAATTTCATTCAATATCCTCTGCCCCCCGATGGGAATGGCGCGGGAGCATCGGCGCCAGGATCGGAGAAGCCCGCAGGAGCACTAGGGCAGGGATTGCAGGTCTCGTCCGCACTGACGCTGCTGTTCAAGTTCCTCGCGTACTGCATTCCCATCTTTGGCGGCTGGCTAGCGGATACGAGGCTGGGTCGATATAAGACAATCTGTATCGGTGTGGTCATTTGCGGTGTTTCGCATATTATCATGGTCGTCGGTGCGATTCCGAGCATATTACAGGCTGGCCATGGCATGGCTCCGTTCATTGTCAGTTTGTTGATTCTCGCCTTCGGAGCTGGTATGGATTCAAGACCCCGTCTTTATCTTCACCGAGGGTTGACGCGTATCTAGGGATATTCAAACCTAATATCTCCCCGACTGTCATGGAACAGGTCACCTTTAAGCATCCCTACATTAAGACGCTCAAGTCCGGAGAACGAGTCGTTGTCGATCCTGAGACCACCATCCAACGGCTTACACTCACATTCTACGGTATGCCTGTATCAAGCTGTTCTGTATGTCAAAGAAAGGCTAACTTTGTTGTCAACCTTGCAGCTCTGATCAACGTGGGTGCTTTCTTTGGACTGGCGACTAGCTACGCTGCGAAGCGTGTTGGTTATTGGCTGGCATTCCTCCTTCCCGGTATCATCTATTTCTTGATGCCGATTATCTTAGCCTTAGTATACAAGAAGACGATCAGAACACCCCCACAAGGCAACATTCTCGGAGACACCCTGCGTGTCATTAAATTAGCCGTCCGGCAAAACGGATTCCGGAAGTTCGGATCGGTGGCGTATTTTGACTCAGTCAAGCCATCGGAGCTTGCACGGAAGGGTATAGCATCATACAAGGGGAAGCCGATCAGCTGGAATGACGGGTTTGTGGACGACGTTCGTCGCACCCTGGTAGCCTGCCAGATCTTCCTGTTCTACCCCCTCTATTGGCTTAACAACGGGGGCATCGGAAGTATCACCAACTCCCAAGCCGGATCAATGACAACTAAAGGCGCACCAAATGACCTCGTCAGCAACTTCAACCCTCTAACAATTATCATCGCATCACCCATCCTCAACTACGGCCTCTATCCCTTACTGCGTAAGCACCGAATCGAATTCGGCCCCATAAAACGTATCACCGTCGGCTTCATCCTCGCTGCCCTGAGTTGCGTCGTCGGCGCCCTCCTCCAATGGCGCGTTTACGAAACTTCACCTTGCGGCTACCACGCGACGGAATGTGACATCGGAAATGGAGTCTCGCCGCTCTCCGTCTGGGCCCAGATCCCGATGTACGTTCTCCAGGCCCTGTCGGAGCTCTTTGCCGTTGTAAGCGGATACGAACTGTCCTTTTCGCGGTCGCCGAAGAGGATGCGCGCGTTGGTTGTCGCTCTCTTCCTTTTTATGTCTGCCCTCTCGTCCGCGATCAGTCAGGCTGTTCTTCCGGCGTTGGCGGATCCGCATCTGATTTGGCCATTTGTCGGGACTGCTGTCCCTGGAGTGCTTCTTGCGGGAGTGTTTTATTGGATGTATCGGGATCTAGATAAGGAGAAGTTCTTGAGGGAGGATTCGGATAGTCAGCAGGAGATTCTGTCGGAGAAGGAGAAGAATTAGAGTGTTGATTCTTGTTATTTTAAGTGCGGTAGGCTGCTTTACGAGGGCTTTTTCTTCCAATGTTGAATATTTACTCAGCTTCATTACGTTATACACGTCTTCTAAAAGTCAGCATCATACAGGATCGGTATGTACTTCCCATCTGCCCAAACCAAGGATATGAAATGGTAAACTCTACATTACTCGGCTTCTATGTAGGCTTCCTAGTCCTCGACCCGAAAAGATTAGAATGGGAAGTAGCTCAATGCGTACTCTCCCTTCTGCTCAAGGTAGCTTACTTTAATGACATTAATTTGTGATGGAAACAGTTTCGGATGGGGCGACAGACATTGAAACAGCCATGCTGAAGGCACGGGGCAAGTCCAATCTCGATGACACTGGCACGAATGTAATTCAAACTACAGGCAACTGCATCCGTCAATGCAACCACGCCAATCTCCTAAAGCCTTTCACTCTCTTTGCTACTTGGTTATGCAGTGCCCCAGTTGGCTCTTGCTTCGGGGGCCATGTCTAATGCCCACATGCCCAAGACTAAGTCCTACCTTGTGATCTGCAAGTAAAGGCCTATTCGGCCATGCCGTGCGCATACTTAGAGACGGAAGTTGATACTGAGATGCAACGCTAAGCCCTATCTCTGACTTCATCTCTACTCCCACTGCTGCGACTGTGCCATGCAGAACACGTCGAAGGAAGGGTGTGAGTGGTTAGAATAGGTCACTCCTGATCTAGAGTACACAGAGAACCTGCGTGACAAGTAAGATGGCATTCCAGACTTCTCCATGATATTCACCTTCGTCTACGTTCGCAGCGAAACATACCCAAAGCGGAAAGCCATTGCCAACTTCCTGCAGGACTGTACTACAAGTATGTGTATCATGAAGCCAGGCCTATACCAGTGATGTATAAGCTGGAAGTCTATTTCCGGAAGACATACTGCACATGGCACGGATATAGACAGCTATCACTCAGACGAACAACTAAGGCCAACCAGTCAACGTGAGTACCATAGAGAGACATGATGTGACATGCGCCACTTCGTCACATTTTGATAGCTTGCGCTGCAACTCTTTGCTCAAACCTGACTTCTCAAACAGTCCGCATTGGGAACAAGATATCAACTCCTCTCCACTTCGACCAGCCCAGACATCTCATGACATTGACTGTGACAGAGCAAGATTCCATGAATACCGATTCTAGAGCAAATATCCTAACGGTAATGGTGATAGCTCACTCTAGCAATACTTTGCACCTCTGAAAGCATCCGGGATCGAGAACAAATGTAACCGTGAAATTAGGGCTACTGGTCTCTATCTGTGAGTCCCGATGCTACGAACATCATGGAGAGCTCCACGTTCCGTCCAAAATTACATCAACCTTCGCTATCTTCGACTGCTATGGCACCGTTGCATGTTGACTTGGAAAGAATGTTTCCAACTTCAATGATGATCGCATGGAGAAAGTGAAATCTCCATCCCGTAGGAAGTTGAGGAGCATGCTCAAATATTTAAGGAGCTATAGTCACGGCCCAATTGCCTCTCTATCATCTCAATCAACAGGCTCTCAAGCATTCTTACTCCAACTCAATCTCAATCAAAGAACAGCATCTTCAAATCTGCTCACCATCATGCCTTCCGCTGTGAACAAGAACGGCCCAACCTACGTCCCCCAGCCCGCCCAAACCGGCAAGGCCAGTGAGCCGGACTTTAGCATCTGCGGTCCGCTCTTTGCCGCTGCCCAAAATGGTGATCTCGACAGGATCAATGAGATCCTCGATAAGGATCCCAAAAGGATCGACGATCAATGCGAGAAACATGACAAGTACACTCCGGTGATCGTGGCCGCCGTCTCTGGCAAGCTCGAAGCCGTGCAGTTGCTTTGCAAGCGCGGAGCAAATGTCAATCTCCGGGACAGTAACAGCTACACTATTATCAAACTTACCCTGGACAAAGGGTATGAAGATATTGCCAATTGGCTTGTCGACGCCTACCCGGACATGATCATCACTGATCCCCGTCTGCCCAAGGGAGCAGAATGGCTGAAGGCTCAGTTCGCGAAGATATCGAACAACATCAAGGATGAGGCCAGCAAGCCGCCCAAATCAGTGCTGGAGCAGCTTCTCTCGGGAAACCTGAAACCGGATACTGATCGTACCGTTTCGGAGGTCTACTGGGAACATATCCTCCTTCGGTATATCGGTGACATCCCGAAGGATATTGAACGGAACTACTCCAAGAAACTGAAGATGGCGTTCTGTGGAACGTTTGATCGTACCCTGCAGGGTCATGAAGGTATCAAGGAGTCTGCTAGACTGTTGAATAGTGTCTTGCCTACCACTCAGTACAATATCACTGGTACTCATGTTGCTCCGAAGGGTCAATGGGTGACCGAGCGTTGGGAGTATCATGATTATGACAACAATCTGCAGGTTCTGGATGGTGTTGATACTTTCTTGATTAATGAGGAGAAGGGCAAGATTGAGGTCATGTTGATCAATTATAATGTCTACGAATTGAAGTGGATTGATGATCCAGAACGTCCTGTCAAGAAGACCCATAACTGGACGCCAGTTTGATCTATTTCCTTCTAGCTGATTATGTGGTTTGTGGGAATGCTTATATGAATTGAACGGAAACGGGAGAGGGGCGAGTCACATAGCGAGGAAAGACAAATAAAAAACGAAACAAAAAAGAGAAAAAAGAGGGGAAAAAAAAAAAGGAAAAGAGAAGAGAAGATGTTATGCTTGTGGAAGGAGGGTCTTGTTTATGTTTTGGGTCTACTATCGTTAATGTTTAGTACGGAGTTGGTGTTATGTAAAACTTGAAAAATACACAAAAAAATTGTTTTCTATTATTTTACCAGCCGTACATTCCAAACCCTAATCAGATTGTGATAACCAGTGACCCAGTCAATTAATGAGAAGTAGGTCGCTCGTACAGCGAATTTGTTATCTGGAGCTCTATATTCTCATGTCATGTATGCTCCTCTACTACCAAGGTGGATTACATCGGATACAGAAAGCATGCGTGGAAAGGAAGGATAGAGTGTAGTGGAAAAAGATTATCACTGATGCTCATGTAAGATTAGATATCATAATTGCTTTTACACATCATTCTCGCTGGTATACTACATCGTGCGAAACATGAGCCTCGGCAACCTACAACCGGGAAGAATCCCCTGGCTTGCTGCCTGCACAGCATGAAGTAGAGAAAGCGTTGCGTGACATGGTATCGACACACACCGATGAAGGAGGGACCCAAAGACCGGGATTCTTGACGAAGAAATTCGAAGCGCGGAGCATGATGCTGACAGGCTCGGCAGGCATGATAGGGAAATCCTCAGTCCTCGGGAAATGGGTCAGGCCAAACTGGAGGTAACAGACGATATCTGTGTTCTCGATAGACTCATTCCGGTTGGACCAATCAAGGATGGTCTCATTATCAGGGTGGTTCTCCTGTCCTGTCGACTGGCAGACGTAGTTCCCAGCAGGGAATAATTCGTAATCCTTGTAGGGAAGCACCCATAGAGGTTTGCGTGCGAATGCTGCGCGTGTGTGGACGACACCACCCGGTTTCGCTAACATGGGTGGGCAGGATGTGTTGATGATCTTGAATCCAACGGGCTTCTTGGAAGATGGGTTAATGGAGTTCGGATTGATGATATCCCAGGTTCGGTTGGTTTCGTAACAGTACTCAGCGGCACCTTCCAGCGATGTGCGCAATGGTGTCTTCTTGCTGTAGAAGGCATTGCCGTAGAAGTTCTCTGGTGAGCCCACTGGATAGTCTGATGCAACCGCGTCATTCTGAACAACGGAGTTGTTTTGGCCGTCTACCTCGGGATCAATACGCAGTGAGAAAAGGTGCTGATGGTTATGAGCGGTAATTTGAGGAGCCACCTCGGTTCCGTATGGTGCGGCCTGTTCGGTGGGGTGCAAGGGATAGGTGTTCAACATGCCGGTGAGCTTGAGTTCCAGCTTGTAGGTTCCATCAAGGGAGAAGATGTGGTAGAATCCGTAGTCATAGTTGGCCGCGGTGATGATTTGCGAGATAATGAGTTTTCGATCACGGGCGGAGATCACTGTGCCGTCTCGGAAATCTGTGTGTTTATACAGAAGGCCATTATCCTCCTCATGAATACAGATGGCATTCTTGACCACTGCTGCCTCGCCACTTGCAAGGGCCATCACTCCGTCCAGGTAATGGATCGCACCCTTGCAATCACAGCCAAGCTTCAATGAGTTGCTCATGAAACCACTGCCGTATTCACCCACATCAAATGCATGCTTCTTGTGGTGTGGCTTCTCGGGACAACCGTATGGCACCACCATCTCGACCACACTGATTCGGTTAAACAAAGTACGCTCGCGGTCTTGGTAAGGATCATGCGCGCGGACGTCTGAGATGACGATACCCTCTCGGTAGTTGAATCCGATGTGCATCTTGTAGCCGGCCCAGGAGAGCTCATTACCCTTCATCTGAAACGAGACTCCTTGCGGTTGGGTGATATCGATAGGTTTCAGTCGGTCATGGTTGTACTTGTCGCCAATAAACTGGGGCAGGTAGTTGTGCTCGGTAACGGGCATAGCGGTGCGCTCTCCGTTCACATAGCGGATATCCACACTGAGGATTTCCTCTCGCTCGGTATCGGCCACAATCGAGAAGTCCAGAGGATGGGCGTACTGATTATCAAACTCGGAGTTCCGGTAGTATGCCAGACCCTGCTGGAGGCGACGCTCAAAGCCCCATCGCTCGTCAATGCCGATCGCCCAGGCGTCGATGTACACCTTCGACATGTCGGTGATTCCGATGTCCTTGCATGCTTTGATGACACGAGAGTCTTTGCGCGCAAGGCCCTCCAGGATATCCAGGTCTTCGAGGGTGAGAGTTGGCATGACATCGTTGACGTCCTTCCACTCCTCTACCTTCGACTTAGTCAAGTTGGCGACGGCCTCGGCGATCTTGCCGGACTTTCGGTCAATGACAATGGCGAATGCGCGACGGTCAGGGCGTGGCGCTTTCCCTTGTTTGAATGCGGCATACTCTTGCTTCTTAGGCTCACGAAGAGTAATGCAGTTGAACTTGAGTTGCTTTGGACTGGCATATTCGCGGAACAATGCTGCAGCCACTGGGATCTCAGCAATCGAAAGCTGATCTATGATACAATTAATACCCATTTTCTATTCTGGTGTCTCATGATAAGCATACCAAGGGGGTGAGGAATTCCTTGTGGTGTCACGGCGGCGGCGGCGGCACTGTCGTAGTCTCCCTCACGAAAGATCGTGTAACCTGGAATTGATGTTGTGTCTGGAGCCATGGTGTATCTAATTTGGATGATCAAGGTGGTAGTAATTGACTGCGATGGCCATGCCAAAGGAATTTTGTGGGACAGCGGGCAAAGGACCTTTATATAGCTTCAAAAGCCAAGGGAGACGTTCCTTCAATCGCGCGAAGCTTCCCTATACGGAAGCTCAAGTTCCAATGACTGAACAAAGTAGACCCAGTGACTAATATCGGCCTGGTGGCACCGGCGGCTACCAAATTCTAGTGGAAGTTCCTTAAGCAGCCTCTAGTCTTACGTTTAGAATTCTAGGCTCTGCCTTGTGCAGCGACCAATCATGGTGGATTTTCCAATCCACATACCGGAAGCCGAATGATAGAAACCCTGGATGGGGCAGGTCTAACTACTTGGCTAAAGATGCCAATGGCATCCTGGATTTTATTTTGTGGGGCATGCATTCTCGTGTTGATCAATGCTCCTTAGGAGAAGCTCCAGGAGACTGGCTAAATTTTGGCGCATCTACCCTAGCCTTATCTTTGAACAACTACCCTCTGTTATATCCCTACTCCGTATCGCAAGCTACTTACTATCCATACTTTGCTATGTCCTATGTATCATTTGTACGTATCTAAGCACACAATCCTAGTTCCTGCAGCACCCGAAAAGGGCGGCTGTGAACGTAGGCACAATGCACGAAGGCAACCATTCCCAACAGACCCCCCGCAATCCGGAGCCTGTATGATCCACAATGATCGTGCCATGTGGACATTCTCTAACGATTAAGTAAACGCACCTCCGTTGTGCTATGCCTGGTATAGGAAGTCCAGCCGAGCGAACCAACTTGGCGCGGCGGGTAATCGAGGGTTATGGTGGAGACGTTGGCGCAATTCGACGCGATTGGCCGGTTTGCCTTGAGCTCTGACAATCAACCGAGATAGCTTGCCACTACGGCGTTTGTTCATCACTGTGGCTGTTATATGCGGCCCAGAACTGAGTTTCAATGGCGAGGTGAGTTTCTAGGAGCTTCAAGAGCAGGATAATGAAGTAGCCCGCGGAACCCGAGGAGATGAAGCTTGAACTTTGGGTAAATATGATTCTCATCACGCTGCAAGGCAGCAAGTCAAAATAGCCGTGGTGTTGTTCTAGTGTCTTCATATATAATCAGCTTCTTTGACTTTCTTTGAAGTAAATTTATCTTATCAGGGATGGTTCCACAGATGTTATCAAAATCGTCATAAAGTAAAGAAATATCTGAACAAAAGGGAAGACAAAGCACAGAATGAGATACGGAGAAATGAGAAAGGTGAGAAATTCCGCAATATTACCCACCGAAAGCCTGTTTGACACACTCAATTGTCGTATTCATTTGGCTACTTTCATGAAAGAGCTGGTTTAATATGTAGGTTAGAATGCATCAAAGCCCTTCTTAGTCTAAGATTCTTTAAATACCAAAGTCGATCCGAACCCTTTGCAACGGCATGTTCAGACCAATGTTACTATGGACCTGGTCGTGCAAAAGTCCTGGGTTTCAGAGCTGTCGCGCATACCAACAAGACAGCCGACCCTACTCATTGTCTCGGGGTCATCGCATACAGGCGTCACAATAAGAGAGAAGTAATAAGCATATTGGCCGTTATAAACATTGTAGCCAATGACCAAGCGGAAAAGCCTCATGGCCTTGATTATCTCGACCGAATCATCGAGTCCGTTATTGATTGTGTCAAACGTCGCAACAGACTTTCCATCAGATCGGTCTGCTCTCTTAACTTGTATGGCATGCTCTCCCCCTAGGCCCTTACCATGCACCAGAATCAGAGGAACAAGGGGCGCTTCGATTTTGATCCAACCGCTGTACTGACGCTATGGGCTCGACTCCTTCAAAGGGCTGACTCACAGAGCCATCAACAGACACCCATGACCAGGATGGCGCGCGGTACTCGCTGGCCGCCCTACACGGTTCCAAAGGAAGCTAGGCTAGTTCTTCCACCAGGAGCTCCCGCCAAAGCCCAGCTACATAAAGGCTGCTGAAAATGTTGCTGTACTCTTTCGCGATGTCGGACATGACCAGTAATTCCTCAGAAGGATATGTCAGACTGCGTCGGCCATACAGCCCTACTAGGTCGTACCAGAGAAACCGCGCAGTATCCGGCGTTAGCGGACCATATTTACTCAAGTCCGTGATCGATCTATAGGAATGCCTGTCCTTATAATTGTCTCGATGTTCGTCGATCAGCTCAATGCCATCTTCTGAGATGAACCCCCTTTCGCACACAAAATACAGCTTGTCGCTCGCAAACAGCAAACTCCGGCGAGAGAATAGGCGTTCCTAAAAAGCCCATGCCCTTCTAAAGAGGGGCTCATCGTCAAAGTATAAGAAGTTCTGTTTGTAAAATTCAGATATACCTGGAAGTAAGCAGACATCTATGTATCCTCGGCAAGTGTTGCTCACGTGGGGGAGACGTACGCTGGGCCTGGACGTCCTCCGAGGCACAAGTCCCTCTGTGCTTCTCGTGGCCGAGGTTGCTGATATACATAGGTAGGCCTAGATTGACCCCATATTGGCAGATTCTCTCTCCCAGTCTTGCGACTCGTCTTGATAAATGCACAGGCGGTCGATCCATAGGTATTTCACTTGAAGAGCTCGAGTCATCCGTATCGCATCTTGAAATGTCGGCGGGAGTTCATGGAGGCATATTCGCTTCTTCTGGGACTCGACGTTTGACCGTGTTGTTGTGAAAGCCCTGTCCCCACCCCAACATTAGCTAAGTATCACATAATGCCCATGAGTCTCTTCACCCTCCTCGACAAGTTTGACCAAATTTCCCGAGGCCTCAGACCCCACATCTATGAGTCTAGTTGGAAGGGGCCTTGGGGGTATAGCACACGACCTTTGTTGGTTGTTGCAGTCAGTGACCCATGCTGCGAAACGATCACAGACTGCGGTATCTAAAATGTCCTTGGGCAGACGTATCCCGGAATACACTGGCAAGAGGATCGCTGAGGTGACATTAGCCAAATTGCTATTGTCGTATATGTGGTTTGGCTACACCTTCCGTCATAACAAAAGATAATCATAGCTAAGACTAGTGCACCGCGCGGCTGTGTCATATCATTGGGGGTGATCACGACAAAGCCATCCCCGTAGATGCACCTGGTCAACCACAAATCAAAGCGGAGGAAGTTTGTTACCGATATGCTACCGATATGCCCCCTCTCTTCTCATCTTCCTCCAGTACTGTCAATGCTTCATCCAACTGGCCCTCCAAAATATGGCAGAGCTCACACCCCGCTGCTGATGCCCGGCGCAGGCTGTCTATATTGGGGTGGTGAGGGAAGCCCGGAGCATTCCATGTCAATTTGTCGTCATCTTCAATTGGCCACATGAGCGGAAAGCGCCTGGCGGAGTAAATGGTGTCTAAAGGGAACAAGGGGGGGAGGTCTTCTGTAGAGATGCTTTGACACATCGCACATAGAGTCATTGTGATCAAATCTAGCTGGTATAGGAAAATAGAATTTACGCTAAATTTGGGTGGTTCGGAAGACTCCCTGTGCGCTGGCATTTGTCGAAGCTGTCTAAAATGGGATCCGTTACTCTGCGGGCTCGTTTGCAGATACTAAAATCATATACCGAATCGACCCCGCACGGGTGCCACGTAGCTGAGACTGAGATTGAGGCTGAGGTTCCACTTGGCTCTGATTCATGCAAGATCTTGATATCAACTATATACAAAGACTAAATCATAACATTAAGAAATGGTAAAGCGACATGCATCATTAAACAAATACAGGATCCTATCCCTTACGCCTGGCTGTCGACCTCCATTTCGTGGATGGCACTAGGCCCATACTTGCGAGTCACAACAAAGTTCTCAAAATACCGCTCACCCCGATCCAAAAGGCAGTTGACTTGACTGGGGTGAATGTAGTTGAGGACCGCCATAGCAAGAAACATGAGCAAAGCGTCGAAGACGTAGATGAACACTTCATGCTTCATAAGGAAACCGTCGTAGCCATCCAGATACTCCACGACACGAACCACCGACCGCACCAAGATCAAAACACTAGTCACGTAGAGTGCAACCATGTGTCGGCGCCAGATGCGGCCCGCTTCAGGAGATGCGCCAATGTGTTTCTTCGCCATGCGCAGCTCAAAGACGATAGCCGTGATCACGAAAAAGCCGAAGAAGATAATTTGTACGAATAAACCACCGATGATGACGTGCTCCCCGGTGCTGGGATCATCTGCTGAGACCATAAGGCCGGCACCTGTATGTCATTAGCTTTAATTCTAAACGGGGGGAAACATTGTGTGTATATGACCGAGGGAAGGTCTGAATGTTAACGTACCAGACGCTTGCATCAGGAAGGATAGCACATCACCAGCCACGAAAATCTTTGTCAACCAGCGAAGAGGAATGACGGAATATTGTTCTGCCTGCAGCATAGTAATTATGCGGCCAAGGGTCATGTAGATACTAGCGGCGAGAAAGGCCGGGGCGATCAGGATGAGGGCACTCTGCATGATATAGGGGCCCTTGGTGTAGTTGGGAGCTTCGTTCGTTGATAGTACACGGCCGACATATCCAATTGTTTCAACTAGGGATCATTTAGTAAAGCTCTGCCTGTAGCTTGAGGCTGCGACTTACGGATTCCGCCAATGGCAAAAGGGATCATGAACCAAGTCCGTGTGCGGAGTAGCTGATAAAGGTGAAGAAGGGTGCTGAGGGCGAAGAGTGCGACGAAGATGCCGCCAGCGGCACCAGACGGTGTATAGTAGTAAAACGTGAACTCCATTTTCGAGGTATATTATCCCACAGCACGAAAGATTCAAATAGGCTCTAGCGTGGTGGTCTTTGATGGCACACTTTCTGTCTAGCAATGTCCCAGCACCATCCAGAAGGGGGGAAAGGACACCTTAAATAGAACCCAGAGGGCATCAGATCTTCGTTGTAATAAAGTTCCAGAGATGAAAGCATGGTGGCTACCCCTATAGTGTATTGCGCGGACCAGATAACCTAGTGGGCTTGATTTTCTATACGCGGCCCACTTTGGCCTCGCTCTCGTATTCTTTGCCATTTGCAGCACTTCATCAGGCGGAAGTTCTGCGCCGTCCCCTTAAATTGCCACCAAGTAAAAAATACAACAGTATAGCCTTTGCTTTACGTGCTATCTCCCCAGCCATCCAATTTATGCAGTAACATAATCGCTACCTGCAGAGTAACTATAACAATTCGATGCGTCTTACCGAAAATCCCCAGTGCGGGTGATCAGATATCCTCATGGCGCTTCGTTAATGAACCCGGATTAATGGCTGTCCATAGTTAGCCATAGTACCAGCCACTATCTATGGGGCTCCAACAATAGTATCAAGTTGTTGATAACGTCCTCTCGTCGGCAAATCTACACGTGGGTCTCCCATTACGGACCCAAGCAACATACTTCGTACAGAACAAGAAAATTCCTGTGGCTTGGCAGAGGAAGGTTAAATCGAGATCAAGCGGCAGTGCCCCGAATGCCAAACGATCCCGACCATCTTATTGGATCCCTGCCAAATATAAATATATGGTACTAGTAGGGAAAAGTGGAGAGGGCGACGAGCTTGTCGTACTTCGTATTGATCACCGGTTCGGGTAGTCTAGGGCTGGACTAACGTCTCCGCCGGTTAGAGACCCATTTTTTTGGGCCATGTTGATGGTTCCATGAATACCCAAATTTAGAGTAAACAAAATGGACCAGGGGCTTGAAACAATGCGGAAGCCTTGGTATTTTCAGTTTCTGCTCATATATTCTATTCAAAGTCCTACCTAGCGAGCTTCGATCCTAACTTGTCATTGAGCAACGTCTTTCTCTTCCAACTACGAATTGCCTGCCCGAAATTTACCAATCGTTTACTCTTATCCAAGCAGCATCATGGGATACCAATATTACCATTATGATCCATCAGCAGGCGCGGCAATTAGCTTTGCTGCTGTCTTTGGCCTAACGACGGTTATACACATTTGGCAGATGATTCGGACAAGGACATGGTACTTGACACCATTTGTCATTGGTGGCATATGTACGTTTTGTTCGCCCTTTATCAACCAGCTATACCCTAAGACTGTCCGCTGACATATGTATCTCACTTTAGTTGAGGCTATCGGCTACCTATGCAGGTATATCAGTGCGACCGAAACACCGAACTGGACGATGAAACCATACATTGGACAGAGCCTACTATTGCTCCTAGCGCCAGCCCTTTTCGCCGCATCCGTGTACATGATTCTCGGGCGCATTATTCGAATGCTGAATGCCGGTTCTATATCCCTAATCCGCCCATCATGGTTGACCAAGATCTTCGTGACCGGCGACGTGTTATCCTTCTTGGTGCAGAGTGGAGGTATGGACATTGCTCTCGGCGATTAGAAGAAGCCCGCTAACATTACGGGGAACAGGAGGAGGGATGCTGGCTCAAGCCAAGACACAAGATTCAGTAAAGATGGGCGAGAATATGATCATTGGTGGCCTGTTTATCCAGATCATATTCTTCGGATTCTTCATCGTCGTCTCGATTGTCTTCCACCGTCGTATGCTGTCCACGCCTATGCATCACATGGTGGTCACTGAAGTCCCATGGAACCGGTATATGAAGGTCCTGTATACCGTCAGTGTTCTGGTTATGATCCGATCTATCTATCGTGTTGCCGAGTACGTTCAAGGAAGTAGTGGATATTTGCAGAGCAAGGAGGCTTTCATCTATGTGTTTGATGCAGCACTAATGTTCACCTGCTGCATCATTCTCAATTGGTGGCACCCTAGCAAGATCGTTTCTGCTAGAAAGAAGGTTGAGAACGGTGGAGATCTTGAGATGCTGAATAACACTCACTATGATAATACTCAGTATGGACGTTACTGATTGGTTTCGATTCAGCAGGAGACTTTCTCCACTGGGATCAGCTCCAATAAAATCAAGACTTCAGAGAAACTTAGAGCCTTGCTTATTGCATTATTAGCTACATAGTATCGAACAGCTCTACATAGCTAATCTTGTTGGTCAGCAAGACGTCCTAGCAGCCATTAAGCGGTAAATTTTGGAAGGTAAATTTTGGTGTAATTGTACTATATTACCGGTAGTATCACATTTCGCAGCTATTATATTATCTGTATGTTATCTTTATATATGACAGACATTTGTATAGGGTTTGATTGGAATGGATGAGTCCTTAGTCAGTATAGGGCGGGGGGTAGCAATGATAATAATGATAACATTCACTGGACCGAGACACGCAACCTTGACGTGTTACTCTTTTCCTTGCCGCCCTTTCCATTTCTTTCTCCACCTCTCTCTCTCTTGTCCTTCCTATCCAAGTCCAAGATGTTTCGATCTCTGTCACGCTTGACAGGTAGCCTGGCTCACCTTCGCCTACGAGATGACCGAGAGGCCCAGAGAGAAAAAGCCTTTGGCGTGCTATGTGACATGTTTACATTGTTGAAGAATATGCCCAGTGTTTATATTCAACCCGGTGATTTTCAATCCCTGCCAGTAAACATCGACATGAAGGCTCTGCCATTAAATGATGTCACTATCGAGGAGACTCCCCGTGCTACGGTACAAACTGAGGTGAAATTCTTTCTTCCTCTTTCCCACGAAAGCATCTCATCCAAGTACAAAATGAACTTGGAGTCCCCCGAGATCAGCGAACGTTTCTCCCAGGTAAACCGATTGACTGATGGCAATTGTCCCGTGCTAATGGAGTTGGGATGCTGGAATAAGCAAGAGCACCTGGACTATTTAGCTTATAGACTCATGTGGGAAGTGGACGTTGTCCCCAGAATGGGGACTGAAGGCAACTCAAGACCCCTGAGGGTAGTTACGGGCTGGAAGTCCCCTGGGTGAGCTAACGTGATGATTTAGGTATATCAATGCGCAGGACTTATCAGGACTTACTTAGATTTTCCTTTGCGGCAAGATTCGAACCTTACCTCCATACCTACGACTCCCCGTACAGTGAGCTGGCTAATTGTTGGGTTAAGAGCGGCATACCACATATCAAGATAGCCGTGTACAATACTAGTCAAGGGGATCCAAAGCTTTTACTCTGCTCTGAGATTCTCACCGTAATTGCTGCAATCGCTACCCGTCTCATGGATAAAGGGCTCGAAAAACATCTTATCATTCCTGTACGCAAATTTTTCCTAAGTGATGCCCTCTCACTACGGCTTTCGTATCTTTGTTGCTGACTTTATTCTCTTTGAGGTTATGCTTATCTCTTTCCTGGCTCCCGCACATGGGAGAGTCATCATTGCACGTTACGATAGCCATGGACTCCGCATCCAAATGTCCGATCTTTTGCCGTGTAGCTCGGGAGATCGAGCCTCTTGGGACTTCTTTGCAAGGTACCTCGGAAGTGATGCCAACCCAACGGCGGATACATCCATGTTTGTCGATGAGTGACGGGGACAACAGGGTACCAGGGTCGAACAGTGGTTTACAACTGGAAGGCATAGACAAGGACTTGAGTAGTACGGACACAGCTATTATTTCCTATATTGAAAACGTTTGATTTACTCAGTGGTTGCCTAAATTACGTGGCAAAATAAGGTTGCCATCTGTCAGTCAGTGATAGCCAAGACCCAACTACTCCCTAGACTATCTGTCAAGCAGGAGATAGCACGACAAAGCAACCTAAGGTGTCTAGATATTTTTAGGCAGTCGAACGGCATAGCGTTAAGTAAACACTATCTGGAGTGGTTCTCAAAGGCCTTATAAATATCAGAAGAGGATACAAATCTAGAATACTATTGCACTAAGAGCTGGCTTGGTGGTTAACCGCCAACGTAATACATGTAATGATAATGCCGAACTGTTTCATGTGGGGAGCAAGCAATACGTTCCAGGGACCATAAGTCTGCATCCTCATAAACGATCCACAATTTGCAGCAGACTCCTTGTTCACTAAGTAGCCCCGATACCCGTCGTCCATCTTGCCAAAAGTAAGAAAGATTTGCATCCCGTTTTGGGAGACCATCAGCTTACTAGCTAAGTTGTTAGCTAGCTGAATAGTAGGATCCCACGAACACATAGACTCACTAGCCGTTGAGATATACCTCCAGGTGATTACCGCTTATCATCCAGCCCACTAGCTCTGCAGTCTCCTGTAGTTGGATCTTTTCTAGGTCCTTGAAACGGTACCCTTTCTTCACCTCCACAAGGGCGTTGTAAATTCGATCTCTGATGGTGCGCAATGCGCCATCGGTATAAGCCCTATAAGAACACTTTCCAAAGGAGGATTGGAAAAGGACTCGCTTATAAGTCCAACGAGACTGTTGCTCACGAGTTAAAGCAGCAACCCGACGAAGGAAGCTCAAGAGCGCTGCATTAACTATATTCTCGTCTTCCGCGATGGGCAAAGCCTCGTTTCCATTGTCATCGTTATGAGCGGGGGTATCCTCGACACGTCGTTCTGCGCTCCGTTAGTACAGATATTATTGACCTATGTAGGGATCTTAGCTTTGTACTTACGCTGAGAGGAGCTAAAAAGACTACCAAGAGCCCTAGAGGCACGCCGGCGGAGCTTGGTCGCGGGCGGCGCATCGTCCTGTGGGCCTACTTGCAACTCTCCACACTCTCTCTGTAGTTCCAGTGCCTCCATAAATGATCCCGCCCATCGAGGATCCGTTTCAGTAAGAGTTTCAATCAAATGATGCTGGGGTATGAGAACCAAGTACTTAGAAAACTCATCGGAGTTTACTATGGTTTCGGTGGCTCTCGCCCAGTAATCATGAAGACCGTACTTAGGAAGACCAAACTCAACGAAATCCGCCCTCGTCATTCTCTTCCCCCATAGCGCGCGACACATCACGAATTGCTTCTTTCGAATCTTACTCCCAGACCCCATCTTTGTTATATCGTGGATTGTCTTGCCTCGTAGCTTGGCAGTGAGGACCAATCTAGCCCAATCCTCCTCGTCGGCGGGGACCGAAAAGCTCCCAACAAATGAGTCCGCATCTTTGTCTTTTTCTTTTTCTTTCTCCTTCTCTTTACGCTTCTTCCTCTGATTATCAAAGGGCTTGTTGGACATGATGGAACATTATCGTCGTAATCGGGGGGGGAGAAAAGTCAGGATGAAAGGTAAGTCTGAGGGCCGAGGCGAGGAGAGAGTTGAAATAAAAAGTGGGATGAGGGAAGAGTTATAGTCAGATCAGGTAAGAGACGAGAATAACAAGGAAGTAACACATGAGACTCAGACAGTGAATGATAGATAGCCAGTGGTCCCGCTCTCTACATTCCAGAAAGCCTATAGAGGTGGAGAGGTCAAATTCATGGAAAGGGACTATTTACCACTCTATAAGACAGTAATAGTAATGTATATATGCTGCTGAATGGGTCTTTACTGATATCTCGTCAAGCCCTTAGGAGTAGCTGAAGTGTGTCTAGTGATTTGCTTCCATCGTTTTATCATTACGTACAACACTATTTGTACTGGATCATGGGAAAATATATGCTAGCATAATAGAACCTCTCATCTAAAGCCTGCAGTAACATAAAAGTGATATACTATCATGAGGACTAAACATACAGCGCCTAAGTTTCATGACCTTCTTTTTAACAGGGGGACTTGGAGTTGGCTCCGCCAGGGAGTGAACCATGCTGCTTATAATATCGTCGTTCGCGGATACAGATGAACGATAGGAAGCCAGCGAGACCGCTATATCAAATCAAACACTTAGAGTCAGCATTTTCCATATAGAAGGCAACATCATATCGCAAACCAGAACACATACCATAAAGCAAGAGCCAAAATAATTATAATAACACCCAATGCACGACTACTGGTGCTGTGGGAACCCGAGGTCCCCATGATGGATATGATGAACAGGGCGAACCAGAAGATAGTATCAATGATGTTCAGGATCATATTCGCTTTGCTACTTGCCCAGCGTTTGAATCTCGCGGCGTGAGCGGTGACGACTTGATATGTCATAAAGACTGCTGATTTTAGGCACTATATATATGAAGGATTTCCAATTAATTCAAGCGAACAGGGAGAATGGTTCCTCATAGTGTAAGTGCCAATCACTTACCACCGCAATACCCCATGTGTTAGTCCGGCTTGACGGCGTACCCTTGTCGGCCACTCGCGCGATAACAAGGACGAAGGTTAATAAGAGCAAGGAGCCGATGATGACATGCAATCGGAACTTGATTTTGGGGTTATTCTCGATTGAGAGGTTCATTTTGGTTGTGTCTTCCTGTAGGGAGGAGAGTGTGGCTAATATCCTCTAAGCACTATGTGAAGAAGGCAACAATTTATCAGGGTAAATGATATGAGTATAATATAGAAAGACAATAGCACTAATAAAATATGGTTGTAATGGTTTTTGTTAACTTTTTGTGGCTACTCCTCAAATATATATGTATATGATCGTCTTGGTTACTGTGCCTATGCAAGTAAGTCGCATGTCGTACTCGTATAGAACGTCGCCAAGGCGACAAGCAGCGTAGCCTTCTGAAATAACTTCATTTACAACTTCTGTACCAAAGAACACCGGGGTCAGTGATGGGGGATGCAAATAGGCATCATGAAAAAGCTCGGTCCAATTCCGTTTCCTCGCGGATTCCTCGCATTCGTATCGTTAACCCTAAAAGGCTACTTAGACCCACTTGCTCGAAATAGTCAGATATTTTAGCCACTCACAGCAAAGAAATAGTACAGCGTCCTGCAAACCCACTATGGATCTGGATACAAAGTATCGTATCTACTCTGTATTTCTCGGAGACGGCAAATTACTACAAACAGTAAAGCGTGCCTATCTGGGCATAGCACTGTCTTGTCGCTTGACATCGAGTGTATACTCTATAAAGGTCCTCCATCTACTACTCGCACTAATAATCATCCTTGACTGCTCTTCTTCTACTCTACTCTTGGTCGGCTGGCTCAAATCTTAATAATATATTTTTGCTATTAACTCACGCATCCTGTATTCAGTACTTCACCACCCTCTTTTACTACTTGTATATCGCGCCCCATATTTTTGACAGTAACTTGGATAGTGTTGACAGCTCTATTAATACTCTTAGATATACTGAATATTAGTGAGACTATACATTTTCTTGTGGAATCATACTAATATTCATCTTTAGTTTAGGTGGATATAAGATAATACTACATATATACTGAGCTAGACTCGGCCCTCAGCATCAGTTCTCGCCTTATTCCAACACGTCACCTATTTCTTGCATGCCCACGATGATAGTGTAATGAAGATAAAGGATGCCATGTCCTAACAGAAGACCTATATACTACGGGGGATCGATTTAAGGCTTGGGTTCGTTAACAGCAACTTGATGTTTGAGTAAGTGCTATATATGCTATCATCACGCGCATGGATATTTGCGTCATCAACACACCCAATGATGCCTACTAGTCGTTGCCAAGACCCTATATCCCATGCGATAATCTCCTGATTGCGTATGCTGCTGGACACGAACGAATGGATGGATAGCGGCGGCAGTTGCGGTCGGGAGAATGTTGGCGTGTTTCAGCAATATACTATTGCCCTGACTTACGTGGCTAAATTTCATCATAATGAACAGTTTCAAATCCTCCCAGTCTACGCGCAAGATGGGGTTTTTCTGTACTATGGTTTTTGGGGCTCTACTGACGCGTTTGTCTCTGAAGGGCTTGCCTCAGTAAGCCTGTAAAAACTTCTGCTCATGTCCACGCAACACCTTATGGAAAAGTCCCCAGGTTTTTCTAATGAACTTTCCCGGCAGTAGAGGTGTCTTCAAGGATTGTATAGCGGATTTTTCGTGGCCGTGTAAAATCCGGCTGTAAGATATGTATAACAAATGAGTTCCTTATTTTCTAGGGGGGGAAGTCAGTATGGGAAGGATGCATTTTGATCTGATCGTTAACCTAGAGGTGGACTTTTGAAGTTATGGGCACGATTTAAGACACATGTTTTGGCTATGTGATAGTATTTTCTATGAAAACTTCATGTGACACAAGAAATACCACCAACTAAGAAACATCTATGCTGCGTTTTGTGCTATAAGTCATCTGGGAACGGCCAGAGCGCTCTCACCTCTCCAGCGGGCTTTTCCATAGCTTTTCGTTCGATGTACATGGCAAGTAGCTCCCTGTTTTGCCTCCTTTTCTCTGAGATATCTAACTGAGGAGCGATCCAACCCTCAGCATCAGTGTCCAGGCATTCCAGAGCGAGTTGTTGGGCCTCATCCCAGGCCTGATATTCTGCAAATTCGCGTTTGTGGGCATTGATCTCTTCATTGTTGAACGAAATAGGACAGTCTCCGATGAAACCTAGGCTCAACCAGCTCCGCTGTATTTCTATTAAGCATTCTCGGAGTGGGATAGCGCCAACTTCAGATATTTCACTGCATCGAACAAAAATATCTCGGAAGACACGAGGTATATTCATAGCACTATACGCGCGTTTGTTTTCAAGAAGTGTCGCAACTTCGTATCCCTTCGCTAGTTTGGACTGTGACCACTCCTGTAGAGTAACTGTCCTATCGTCCTTATCTAATTCATTAATATTGTCTGGAAGCTTTGGCCGTACAAGTCCTTTAGTGTAATTTTGTGGAGGTTTTAAGAAGATCGGCCACTGAGCTTGAAGAAACAACGGAAGAATTGAAATAGACTGAAAATCAATAAGTGATGTTATTCGGGCGTTATCATCAGACGCAACAAAAATATTTCCCATATGGAGATCGGTGTGCCATAGTGTAGGCTGTGAAAACTGAGACAAAATCGGATGCAAGTCCATTATCCGCATGAGATTTATTGTAATCTCTAAAAGCCGGATTTGTTCCTCGATAGTTCCCTTAGCGAATAATGGTCTACTGTTCGAGCGGCTGCTTAAGATCCGTGATTTTTCGCGTTTCGCAATCGCTATCCCATAACTCGACAATGTATTCCCTATAATCTCTTAGTTAAGTATGTAAGCCAAATTCAGGAGTACTCACAAGGCCCCTGATCAAGTTCTTCACTTGGAACAGGCAGGTCCGTAGCTTGATCAGTAGTAAAGAAACGATCACAAGACGGACCAATACAAAACATCTTGGATGGATCTATATTCTCATCAAGTGCTTGGTATTCTAAGCGGTTCGCATCTGCCAAATGATACAGTCCGCCATAGACAGGAAAATGAATAGCTGAAAGTTGTGCCTCGAGCTTAGTTAAATTCCTTGTTAACGTGAGCTTCTCAATTTCTGTCATCTTTTCCCATTGCTCAAAGAGTGGAATTCCCGCAGCTTTTTCCAAAATAATATATTCAGCACCCACAGGATTTGACTTGTCCGAAGACCAGGAAAGTACACGTGGAACAGGAACATTGGTATACTTTCTCACTGACACAATATATAAACATTCTAAAAATCCATGGCCGGGAGGGAGTACATACCATATTCGAGAACACCTACTTCGGACGCGGTTGTAAGGGAGGCTGGCCCAGCAATACGACATGCAAGTTTTGCCACTATTTCTTTTCCATTTTCCTTCTTCATTAGAAGAGCCTTACTGAAACCTCCTTCGAGCTTTTCCACTGTTGTGATCCGAGACAGGTCCCCACCGGCGGAAGCGGCAACATCGCAAAGGGCATCTATGTCGAATTTGATATAACGCCGATCAAGTTGCCATTGCTCGTTGACAAGAAAATGCCCATTGGTATATGCGAACAGTTCCTCGCGGCTGATTGATTTACCTAGATAAATTAGAGATGTTCTTGATTTAGAGGTATTGATCCGCTTACCACGACATAGGATGGATATCTTAGCTACCGACCGCTGAGGCTGCATTTGTTTGAGACCTTTGAAGAAGGATAACATAGCAGATAGTAGAGATCCCATCAATGTTTCAGGCCACTATGTATTAAAATAAAGGACGGTCGAATATTAAAAATGTATGTTGTCTTCCAGAGGCCATCCTCTGTTAAATAAGAGCAACGATAGACAGGGAGTACGGCAAGCCATTGCGGCCAACGCGCATTAATTCATTTTCCTACATTTTAAACGTGTTTCTGCCGGCAGAATAGTCTACTACACTGAATCTATTTAACTTACTTGCTTAATCTGTTTAATCTGCGTGATCTGCTGAGTCTACTTCGTCTGCGTAGTCTGTGTGGTCTGTGTGGTCTGCGGTGTCTATATAGTTACTAAGTAGTCTGTATAGTCTACTTAGTCTGTGTAATATACTGTATACATAGTATACAGAGTCTATTTACTCTATAGTCTATTTTGGTATAATTATATAGTCATATACTGGGTGAATTAGACTTTAGAACTAGTATTAATTAATCAAGGGCGGCCAGATAAGCGGTGAAAGCACTGTAGAAGAAGAGGATGAGAAAACCAAAAAACAATATAGGAAAATGAATTAATGCGCGTTGGCTGCAATGGCTTGCCGTATCATGTCGGGTGCTGTAAGCAAGTCGACGCGCAATCCTCATGATGGGCAGTATATTCAACGACACATCGCGAAAATGAAGCTAGGGTAACCATCCATGCCATCTGTTTGGTTATAATGGTATGTCGGGCACATTTAGTCTTCGAGAGATTTTTCACTAGTAATCATGCACATTTTATTTAAACCACAAGTCCCAGACTCTGGGTAAATTCTCCAACGGGTTGAGGTTCGAAATGCGAACGTATAGAATAAGATACAGATAAAATTAACAATTCAATTAATTATGCTTAGAGTTATCGCCCCACCCATCGAAGGCCTACTGACTCGGCATATGGCATCTGCAACGTAAGGCCCACCATACTGTTCTGGATCAAGGAAAGTGCATGAGATCTTGCCTGATCCATAGTTTGGTCAGGAGAAGGCACTAGCTCCACACGGTGGCTTTTAAAAAGGCAGAGAAGGACCGCGAAGACCTCGGTCTGCGAGAACTTCTGTCCTGGACACAACCGCGGCCCGTCTCCCCAGGCGAAGAGGTACCTGAGAAGTTCATTTGAAACGATTTGCAAAGATGAGTCGGACTCCTGCGATATCCACCGATCGGGTCTCCAAGTCAGAGGGTCTGGACCCCACTGCTTGGGATCTGTATGTAAGGCTATGGTATTGACATTTACAGGTGTATCCTTGGGGATTATGATCTCTTGTTCGGACAACACTAGGGCCTGTGCCTTGGAATCTGTCTGTCGCACTATTGTCGGCACGGGGCCGTAGAGCCGAAGAGTCTCATACTATACGTGCCATTAGAAAAGTGAACGAACTGTACCACAAGACAAGAAGCTTACCAGAATTGCTCGCAGTCGTTGTATTTGTGGCAGAATCTGCCTATAGGACGGAACTTCTTCATTAGCTCGATCGTACAACAATCGGTCAATCTCTTCTAGCGCCCAGTCCTGCCAGGCTGGGAATATCGCCATGAGATGAATGATATAGATCAAAGCATTCGCAGTGGTCTCGTGGCCGGCAAACATGAAGAGAAACAGATTGCCCGTGACTTCATCGCTGGATAGACCACGATGATCTGTTGGAGCGAGGATTGACGACAAGAGATCTGTGTGCGTCGCCTGTCTTGATCGTGCCGTTCGGGCGTCCACAAACTCGGTCAATAACTCGCCCAAGGCTTTATAGCTCGCCTTGAGTTTCTTTATTCCCCTAACTCCGTGGCCTAGAGCCATTGGGTTTGATATCCCGGTTAGGACCACATGCAGATGCCATTGACAGGCGGCAACGTCACCCGCTAGCATCCTAGTATCATCTTTATCGACCCCATCAATATTAAGACACGCCTTAAAAAGCACACCCAGGCTCAGCGTCATCATATCGGACCGCGTACTGTAGACGGACTTGGTGTTCGTCCATTGCTTTAGGACTTTTGAAGCGTTTCTCACCGATTCGACCCAAACTACCTCGTGCAGTTTCTCATGGAATGCACGCGCGGTCAATTTTCGGTGACGTTGCCAATCAGCCCCTTCTACCTAAAGCCTGTTAGTCCGCTATGCTAAGATGTCGTTGTGAAACCCGAAACGAAAAGAGAGGTTGGTATCGCGAACTCCATACCGTAGCTAGGTTTTTACCGAAGACATTCATTTTTTCTTGATTCTGTTAGTAACTAACCTGTGTTCCTTTCGGGGAAGATCATACCTAGAAGGCTTCTCGGTTTTGGAAAGTCTCTCCACCGTGCAAGCACTTGCTTTGCGGCATCCACATCTGCTACGTAGAGCTCACATGCCGTCGGCGTGACCAAGACGAATAGCTTTCCATATTCGGCATGGACCGCGAACTTTTCCTGGAATCTCGAATTTCTGCGGATCAGTCTAATAAACGGAAATCGAGTTATATAAGTTGGTAAGATATCGAGATCCAGTATATATCTCAGTAATCCCAATGCGACACCGCTGGTAGAGATAGGACTTAGGATAAGAGGCACATGCAGTTCCTTTGCCCGTGTCCAGTTGCGATACCATGGCCAACCCACGTAGATGCACCAGATAGCAACCACAAAGGTAAGTACTGATGCAAGAGACACATAATGTAAACATGAGTGACACACAACGTCAGGGTCATTGAGAGATCGGAGCCGACTCGATACCATTGCGCAAAAAAGTAGTAAATGGACCGAGATGAGTGGATGGAGGTCTTATCGAAGCAGACTTGAGCCACGGTGGAATATATATATGAGCTTAGCCCTGACTAGTTTATGGATGTGGCAATGCACAGCCTGAACAAGCCACAATTTGGAGTCATGGTGCATGTTTGCAGATAAAATCATGTTTCACTGGTGCGACCTGACCACTACCGACTCCTTGGTGTCCTGGCCGAGAGATCACGAACCCCCTTTGCGTCGCTGAATGGATCTGGTGGGTCTTGTAGTCGTACTCGTATCAATGGCTATATAGGGTGAGAGTCGCCGTCGGATGTGGCGCGTTTGAGAGGTGGCAGAATCACTAACTAATAGAGCAGGCGGTGGGAAAGCGGAGTCCTTGCATGTGGCGTTTTCTTGAAGCACCAGAAACTTTTGAGGCAAACGACTTCACCAGTAATCAAGGCTGTCTATCATTGGGATGATGAGCCACTCGTACCTTTGTAGGAGTTCGCGAAATGCCCATTCGTCGACCCCACCGGAAATCCAGACATGGCTGCAAAGCCTGTAAACGACGAAGAGTGAAGGTAAGCTTCTATCCTTCCACTCCCGTTGGTGCTTGGCACGATGTAGATAGACAGGAGCTTTAGGTCTTCACCTTTGGTAATGCCAATGGTCGTGTCCACCATTGAACGCCTGAGGGACTCGTCTTCTAACCTGTGTCATTAAGTGCGATGAAGCACGGCCAACCTGTTCTAATTGCAAACAACGGCAAGAAGACTGTGACTATGGCACAGATACCCCTTATATCTGGGCTACCGAGGAAAATACCCCTCGGCGGCGAGCGCGAAGCCGAGTGAAAACATCGTCCGATAGCCAGGATACAGTGCTACCATCAGCAGATGCCTCTTTCGACTTGTTAGACAGGTTCGGAACAAATGGCACAACGGCCAGCCCTACTCCGGGCCTGGAAATGAATCAGCTGAAGCTCATAGTCCAGTGGCAAAGGGATACTCACCGATTCTTCTCGCGAAATGAAGAAACGAAGCATATATGGGGTGTGTTACTTGTCGAAGAAGCTTTAAATACGCCTTTCTTAATGCATGGCATCCTAGCTGTGTCCGCGTTGCACCTCTCCTTATCTGAGGCCGAACCACAAAAGTCCTTCTGGCTTGGATTGGCCACCGCGCATAAAGGCCAAGCACTACCACAATTTCTGGAAAATCTGCATAGTGTCGATGCAGCCAATGCAAAGGCAATGATGGGCCTCTCTGGGCTGGTAGTGGCCTTTGCATTCGGCTCTGCATTAACCGGCATTTCTGACGCCGACCAGCCTTGTTTAGATACTCTACATAACATCTTTGTCCTTTCTCGTGGTGTTCAGCAGATCATCAACGTGGCTTCCACCTTACGACACAGTGATTTTGCTCCTCTTTTCGATGCCACCCCACCACAGGTGGCTTACCCTGATCGTGCCAAAGAATCCCTTGATCGCCTCGAACAGCTTAATACCGCCTGTGGGACGGATGGGGAACATGATACTGCTGCATATACACGTGCCATTCGGGAGCTAAGAGGGCTGTCTGTTCACACATTTGCTCAACCGACTTCCATGATGCTGGCTGTGGGTTGGGCCATCAGGGCGACCCCTGAGTATCTTCAATACGTGCAGCGACAGGCGCCTTTCGCTCTAGTTACTCATGCTCATTATTGCACCTTTCTCCATATAGCGCGAGAAAATTGCTTCCTTCAGTCCTGGGGAAGCTGCGTGCTTCGGGAGATTTATCATCTGCTGGATTCCACGTGGAGACCATATATTACTTGGCCTATCAGCGAAGTATTTGGGGAGAACGTGGCTCTGTGAGGATACCGTATAAGCCATCACCTTTTCGTTTCTCTGGCTCTACATTCATCATAGCGTTTTCATATGTATAAAGCGTCTGCATAATTAGTTTATTACTCGCCCGAATGAACTATGCGATTTTACCGCCAGAAGCTGATGGAAACCAGAGTAGTCAAGTCACTAATTTTCATCAAGAATGCATCTCAGTAACCATAAAATGGATAATAACGCGTATGTCTGAGCTCAACCAACAATATATTAAATCAGTTGATTTGCCTGTCAATGAAGACCATCCAAGGAGAGAGCACAAAGATCAACGCGACGAGAGCCCATGATATTGCCCTTTGAACAGCCGGCCTCGATAACAATACCCTCGGAAGATATTGTCTAACAATGTCAATGCCAATGCCAAATGTACCCAGAGCATTATCCCGGTTGATGAATTATTTAATCACTCCACCCAAAGCAGTCATACCCAGCTTCGCCCAGAACCCGCCTTCTCCCTTGAGAGCCTCGTCCATCTCGGCCTTGGATACGGGATCTATACCCTTCGCTCGCATTTTCTCCTGTTTCTCTAGCGGGATCTTATGAACAGGATGGTCCTTTCCGACTTCTTTGTTCATGGTCTCTTCGGAGGGTGTGATTCCCCATTTTGCGGATGGATGAGCAAGTGGCTTTTCCTCGTTGGACTTTTTCTTGGAAGAACCGAAGACCATGTTGGCAGACAGTAGAACGGCTAATAATTTTAGACAAGGAATAAACTAATCAATCAGAAATAGCTCGTGGTAAGCGTATGTAGAGGTTTTACAAAGCACCAGGCTCGTCAGTGTGAAATCAGGGTCAGGGCTAGTTTATATACCTATTCTATCTCCGTCTGACATGACAGCGGTTTCCCACAGTAAGCATAATCGAGACATATTATTGGCACGAAAAGACAAACATATTAGCGTGACTCGATTGCCCGGCAGATGGGATAGGGCCATTCAGCGTTGCCATGTTCGTTGGGGTTACGTTCGGATAGATCCTTGGCGGACGACCAACCAGCCAAATTGATTTGAAAAAGGCACTGCCTTATTGTTTGACGTCATTGAGCGCTAGTTTTGAATGGACTCAGCCGAGGGTGAGACGGGGATATGTGTTTGTTCCCGAAATTGAGATATTATGCTAAAGGACATCCCGCAACCACACTTCTACTTTGGTGGTGGCCATTGGAACAAAGAGACGTTGATCTCTTTTCAGATTTCTTGGTCATATCCCCTCAGTAAATCATGCACAACTCGCCGATTGTGATTCGCACGGATAATGATTGGGGGCTACTAGTTGGGCTAGGTATTATGATACAGCCTGCGTAACCTAGGTTGTTTCTGTCTTCATCAAAGCTTGCAATAGATTATCCAATGAGACGCGGTACACTGTGCCCATTCAGAGAAGCTGAAGAGCGGTTGAACTACCAAGGCTGCGCAAAACTAACCTCTTGTTCAGGATAGTTGTCATCAGAACATCAGGTAGTCATGCTGGCGAACCAGATCCTTAGAGCAGGTCTTTGCAGTGTTAGCTCGTGCAGTATCATGGAAGGTGGATTTGGCTTACAAATTCCATCCACGGAACATTCCCTGATTTGTTTGCCTGTTGTTGTCTTTCACCCCAAACTCTGCTAAGCAGTTCATTCATGGCAGGGTGAGGAAATCCGGTTGACTTCTTTATCTCACGCATGCAAAACTCGATATATCGTTTTTGGTGAGGTATAGATGTTTCTGCACTTGCTATGAACAGAGGGAACAGCAACCTTTTGAACCAGGATGAGTCGGCCGAAATTTCAGCTGAAGCATCAAGGATGGCACAAACAGACGACTGGATTCGGTGATCCTCACAGGGAATAGCCCATGTATCTGGGAACCGCAGCACCCGAATGATACAGACATGGCGGTAGGCCTCTGCGAGCTGTATCCACTCTAGATCTTCACTTGGAAAAGCGGCACTTTCAGGGTCCCAGGCCCGAAAGAATTGTTCTGCATCATCTAGTAGGTTCTGAAAATCATCATGGGAGAGCTCTCCGTCCATATACTGTTTTCCTGCCGTGAGAATACATCCTATCTCGTAAAACAATTCCACCGGGCATCCCACTAGAGTCTCTAGGTTAAAATGCTCGGCTTCTAAAATACACCTACGAACATTGTCACTGTAGGCCAACTTTTCAGCACCGCTAAATGCTCGAAGTACGTCTAGCCTTGTCTGATGGTTAAGGTAGGTATGATACGATCGATGGGTGACGAGACTTACCAAGTTAAGGCTGTTAGAAGGAATGTTGTTCGTGGAGATGTGATGACCTTGGGCTGCTGTGCAAGCTTTCCACATATGTAGCCAGCTCCGGTCAGGTGCACTCCATGAGATGATACCCCGGTCTCACAGATCTGTTGTCACATAAGTCTCTGGACTATGCCGCTACGTTTCAAAGCAAGGGAATGGAACTCAATCCTTACATCATACAGAACTAGTAGAATCACAACTGCCAGCAATATGTCCTGTTCATCATCTGTGAGGCCGTACATCTCTTCTTTCATCAAGAGGGAGCTGAGGGACTGCAATGCGGATAGTTGATGCTCTATCATTCTGGCAACGCTCACGTTCTCAATCGCCCGCTTGCCAGACGAGATTATGTGGCACATGGTAAGGCCCAGCACAGCATTTAGAATTCCAATGTCACGATATGCAAGCGGAAGGATATAGCCTCGAAATGGATTGCGCAGATCGTCGGTATCGATTATTAATGCACTGCATAAAGTCGTATCAACTGCGTCCAATGAGAGTCAGAAACGCATCTTAGGTCAATATTCTCAGGGCTCACAATAACTGAGGAGATTTCCAGTCTCAGGCAGTGTCAAGATATCATCCATCGTGCCTGCGAGCGAGGTTTTAGTGGAGCCTATCGCATCGTTGGTTTCTGTAGTTGCATGAGAGGCATCGCCTCGCCTCCGCTGCGGCAGGCTCGTTCGACCTTCTTCTTTCTTTTCGTTGTTGGTAGTTCTAGATTGGCCATTGGTGGCCGTTGTGTCGTTTGACCGCGTTTCTTGGCCTAGGCTTTCATCGTCAGTAGGGGCAGTATACAGCGCACAGAGTGTCTTACTACTTGGAGATGGCTCGCTCGACGATAGCAGGGCATCATTCTGTTGTTGTCCTTTTGAATTAATTTGATCTTGGAAAAAAAGAAACCGCGGGGGATAGCCCTCGCAGTGGAGACCTTTGACCCGACATCTGTTGCAAATCGGACGAGCGCGGTCACATTTACGGCACTTCTTCCGGCAGGTACCACAGGCAGGATCTAATTGCATGATTAATAGGCCTAGCAGATAGTATGCCGGTTAATGCAGTCAAATTTGACGTACTGCTCCGAGATCTCATGGCTAAAAATTGCAAAAATGCTACACAACGAAGGCTTGTCGTGGACGTCAGTACAAGGTAAGTGGAGAAAGGAGCGATCAACGCCAATAAATACTGTCCCAGCCCACGTGAGAAACGGGCTCCATGATCGTTGTGGAGAAGCTGGCATGCTCTACGATTATTCCTTGGTTCAGCCCCAAAAATTGAAGACAGAATTGTCCTACGGTTGGTACTATTGGATGGACCTCTGCAGCAACTTCGGTTTCTTTTTTTGCTTGTCTTGTTCTTTTTGCTATTATTACGTTATCTGGATTTTATCATCGTTTTGTGTCGCTATTTATACCAGTGGGATACTGTTTGCCTTCGCTATATCGACGCGTTGCCACGTTGTTATTGCCACGCCTAGAAGAGCAGCAGTCCACCTGTTCCACTAAGGACACTGCCAGTTACCCAGCGCGATTCTTCGGAGCAAAGGAAGCTATTAACAAGTCAGTTTCGGGCATCTCCATAATATGAAAATTAGTGACAGTCTCTTACCTCACGAGAGGTACAATATCCTCCACTTCTCCCATCCGTGCCTCAGCCGGCGTACTTTCGATCATCGGTTGCAATGCTCGCTTGAACTCCGGAGAACTGTTGTGAAATTGCTCTGTGGCAATTGGGCCTGGACTCACGCAGTTGACGGTGATTCCATGAGATTGACCAAGCTCAGTGGCCCAAACTCTTGCAAACGCTTCTAGACCAGCCTTGTTGGCTGCATACACTGTGGTTTCCGCAACGCCCATGCGAGCTGCAGCAGATGTGATAAGCACAATTCTTCCGCCTCGAGGCATATAAGGTACGGCGGCTTGAGTAAGGAACACGGGAGCTATGCGATGACAAGGCCATCAAGGAGCCCAACTATCAGCCTTGTCAATTGAAATCTTCTCATGGTCGCTCCACATACCTTTCAAATTCACATTCACTAAGGTTTCGAAAAATTCCTCTGAAATATTTTTGAGATAGCAGTCATCTCCATTGCCCGCATTATGGACTAGTATATCGATCGATTTGTTCGGACTCGCTTCCGCGGCTGCATCGATGAGTCTCTGTCGATCTGTAGTGGAGGTGATATCGGCCTGTACTAGAATTCCCTTTCCCCCTGACCCTGTCTCTTCGATCGCGCGAGACACCGAGATTGCTGATGGAAGCGACTTTTCACTGGTGTATGTTATAACAACTGCAGCACCTCTGCGACCAAGGTCGAGCGCAATTCCAGCACCGATGCCCCTGGGGCTCATTAGCCGTGCGATGTCTTCAACGCTCGAGAGAGATAACCAACATACCGGGAGGAGCCCGTTACAATGGCTGTTTTACCGATCAGGTTTGAGGACAGACTCGGTAACTGCCCACTGCTCTGGCTGTTGGTGTGCATGTTATCGACTGTCAATATATGAAAACAAAATGAAATGTTCAGAGTAACAAGACTTCTACGGGGGAGGATATCAAGGAACGATTATAGAATGATATTGCTGGGGGGGTATAGCTACAGCGAAATCAGCGTCTTTTATTTTTTCAGCTATCATGCGGAGGTAAGAGGAGACGCCAATCCCCTCTGTTCGTTCAATCTCATCTTTTGGTAGACTGGTTGAGCGCATTACCGAATAGGGTAAGTAAGCCAGCCCAGTTGCTGGTTTCAGGTTCAGAGCTAGAGTATTAACGTTGTTTATTCCCTTGAACCGACCCCTCCTCAAGGCGCGAAACATGCATAGCCGTAGGCTTCCGCGTTCTGGCAGACGTCATAATACACTTCTCTCGTGCGGAGTACGAAATGTCGATATTCTTTACTTCGTCATACACCCTTGGGGTTCCTGTGATCAACGCACTGCCAAGAGATCGTCGCTCTGGAGAAACAATTTAGGTAAGAAGAGTGCAGAACACCTGTACATTGTACCAGGTGTTTGTAATAAAAAAATAAAAATGAAAATAAAACCTCTGAGACGGGTGATCTAATTTTAGTAGGCTAGAATCTAGAGTCGGTTCCGACATCAACACGTTGAAAACTGGGAATACTCGAAATAGAGGACAGGTGAAAATCAAGAACTTGATATACCTATTCATTTCATAATGCGCTGCCTATTTACCATACAAAAGATGTCACATCCCTAGGTCTCAACACACGATATTAAAACTTCCTAACATCGCAGAGTGAGCCTTAGAAGTCGGTGGGTCTAGCGTCCTTCAAGAGCTCAGGCCGAAGATGGTATATCGGATCCATCTGTTCATAGTAGCCGCACGCGGGATCACTCATGTAATATCCGATGTACTCTTGAATGTCACGGTCGTAAGTCCGCGCCACATCCTGCGGTACGGCTAAAAATTGGTTCTCCTCCTGCCGTAAAAATCCACGCGTGATGAACGTAGCGAAAGCTAGGCGATACTCGTCTTCGGTGACATTTGAACCTCCACCATGAAAGGCAGACGCCAACATAATGAAGCCATCACCCTTTTGCATGTCCGCGAAAATGCACTGATCAACGCGGGGTGGAGTAGTGCGATTAGTGCCCCTGTAACGTGTCAGATGGACCGTCTCGAGGATGTTGGGGATGTCTCTTTCGAACGTACCAAAGGTGGCTTCGGGGAATGAACTGGGTACCCCCGTTCTCCTTCGTAATTCTGCAGCCAGCCACAAACAATCCAACGGCTGACTCGCGGTCCATGTCACGAGCATCATCCCATTTCTCGATCTCAGTATGATAGCGATGGGCGATATAGTCATCACGGTGCAATGGTTGGGCCTTACCCCCGGGACCAATTCTCATCGCTGTGCAGGAATGTACGTAGGGCCTTGATACTGACTCCTTCTTCTCATCCCCCCACCAAAACCAGCTCCGTGTAGTCAGAAAGTGGTCACAGACCTTGCGAAAAAGAGGGTTCATCAATTGCGTCTTAGTGTATGTAGGGCTTCGCGCAATTAGTGAAGGAGCCCGTTTAGTTTGCACTTACAGATGACGTTAGCCCTAAATCATGTATGCGTATGTTGAAGTATTTTCCGACTTACCTGGGAAGAACGCGCCGTCCCATTCCATGTCGTTATCCATACGATCTTTTACCTCACTGTATGCCTTATCGACATCTTCTTCGGGGATTAAATTCTTCACAAATACCCCGCCATCACGCTTAAGAAGGTACAAAATTTCCTCCAGCGGGGTATCCTTGGACACCTTCTGGACCTCGTCACTGTACTTGGATGTACCAAAGGAGTCGGACATGTTGGATAATCTGCAATTGGATGAATAACTTAGTACTACCTATACAAATGGTAACAAGTATGGCTCTGGGGTATGGAAGCGATAGATGCATATCTTATATCTTAAAAGATAACCGATGTCGTCACAAGATGTCTTCGTCTACGCCCCTTGTCCCTTGTCGTCTGACATCCGTGGCAATTGTTTCTGGGGATTCGTGTGGGGAAGCTGAGAGGTTGGATATATTACTCAAAAGGGTAGGTTATCCAGCTTAGGTGGTTGGGGGCGCACGGGCCCTTACGAGCCCTGATCAACAAGGAGTTGCAGTCGGATCCATTCCCGATTTATCTTCCTTTCTAGCATTCTCTTTTTGTATTTCCATTTTTTCAATTTACCATTACCCCCGTTGAACTTTCTTCTTCTGTATTCCGCACTAATATAGCAGTAGAAGGTTTGCTTATCGGCCATCGGCATCTAAGTTTGCGGGGAAGTTATACTAGGGCTTTGTATGCCCGATAAGCACGACCAGAGGATGGAGAGCCACTCCCTTACAGGCACAACGTTATCTGCCTCGTTGTAGTATCCCTTGATATGTTTAAGACATTTGGAATGTAGTGCATATAAAATGCCGCAATTCCTGAGGCGAATAAAGTGTTCAACCAAACTGCGCTCATTCATTTGTACAGTTTCATACTCATTGTGGTATTCCTTTTTTCTAATAAACTGTATATCTTACCATGGCATTTGCACTGGAAAAGCCCATCAAGGGTGAGCCTCCTGCGGCCGATGACCAGAGCATCATCCCTGGAACAGTCAACGATATTGCGAAGGATGCAGACGACGACGATGCAATCCTTCGGGCAAATGGCCATCAGACGGCCATGCCTCGCCAGTTCAACTGGCTCTCTGCTCTTGGACTGGGCTTTTCAATCACCAACTCCTGGATTGGCTATCTGGTATGGTCATCTTCTGTTCCAGAAGAGACCCGGCTGACAATTGTGAACGTGGTAGAGCTGCTTCGGCCAGAGCCTGACATATGGTGGTGCTCAAGCTTGCATATTCAGTCTGGTCGCAGCTTTCATCGTTCAATTTATTGTGACTTTAGGACTAGCTGAGCTAGGGTCTGCCTTTCCTGTAGGGCTAGCCGGTTCCTAACAAATACACACACACGGACACGGACACATACAAGGAAGCTACTGACACTGTAGATAAACAGTCTAGCGGTGGGCAGTACCACTTCTGCTATATCCTGAGCCCCGAAACCACGAGGAGATACAGTGCATATATTGTTGGCTGGCTTTCCGTTTTGGCATGGTGGATTGTCACGTATGTACCATTTGAAATCAACCTGTCATATATCATCTCCGCTCTAATATTTTGCTTCTTTTCCTACAGCTGCTCTGGTATCTCCCTTGCTACCGTCGTTCTGAATGGTATTGTCAATTTTTGCTCCCCAGAATACGTTGCCAATCAGTGGCAGACATATCTTACTTATGTTGGCGTGTCATTTGTTACGAGTAAGTATCGTGGACGGCAGAAAACCATGGATGTGCTTATAAACAGAACCAATAGACTAATTACCTCCCCCATCTAGTTATCCCAGTATTTACCGCATCTAACAGAATATCGCTCGTAACCCAAATAGCACTTTATCTGTCGTTGTCAGGCTTCGTCATCTTCCTCGTCGTTTCTGTTGTCATGCACCAGAAAATGCAGCCACAGTCTTTTCTATTGGAGTCGGGACAAGGAAACAGTGGGTGGAACGAAGGCACTGCCTGGCTACTGTCTATAAGCAATGCTATGTATGCATTTGGGGGTGTGGATGGAGGTCAGTTTGTGTTACTTCAGGGCAGTGTTGCTTGTCAAGCACGGTGCACTAACGCTGAATAGTCATTCACATCTGTGAAGAAATACCCAAGCCGGGAAAGTGAGTACCGCAGATCATGACGATAACAATGATGATAGGACTCCTTACCTGTCTTCCGCTATTTATTGTCTTTATGTACTTCACCATTGACATGGAGGCAATACGGGAGGCATCTCTCCCCAGTCTTGAGCTGGTATACCAGATGTCAGTATTACACATCACACAAGTCTTACAAATATCTAAGACTAACATCATGGACCAGAACCGGAAGCCGAAGTGTTACTCTAGGGCTATTTATCCTATTATGGGTCATTTATGCCTGTAAGTCGTCTGGTAAACAGATCACTTGAGATATATATCCAACAAAAGATATAGTTTCCCTTCCATCACAATGGGTCAGTGCTGGTCGAGTTGCATGGGCGTTCGCTCGCGACGTAAGTTTCAATATTCTCTGTATGAGGTTAATGCTAGCTAACTCTTGTCAAGAAAGGAACCCCGTTCCCAGAATACTTCTCCGTGGTTAATGAGAAGCTCAAATTCCCTGTCCGCACGACAGTGGTTACCTTCCTTTTCAGCTGTCTGTATGGCCTTCTATATCTAGCCTCCACGACCGCATTTAATTCCATCATCACCTCAGCAGTCCTGTTTTTGAACATCACCTATACTATACCCCAGGGAATCCTCCTCACCCAAGGCCGCACGGGCCTCCCAGAAAGGTATTTGAAACTTGGCTGGGTTGGATACTTCTGCAACGCTTTCTCGGTCCTCTGGATTGTAGTACTCGGCGTTCTCATTTGCATGCCACCAAATCTACCTGTCAGCCTGCAGTCCATGAACTATGTGTGCGTAATTCTCGTTGGCGTTTTTACTCTTATAAATGTTCTTTGGCTCTTCGTCGGAAGGAGAAGTTTTGAAGGGCCACATATTGAGTGGAGTCTTGTACGCTCCAAAGCTGATTGAAGTTTGTCAATTGTCCGTTCCATCTGCCTTATGATTGATTGCACTCACGATTCATGATATGTATCAGTTATCATCGATTACAAGTCATTCATGAGGAAATCATTCATTGCCACCAGTGCCTTGAATACATTCCATAACCCAATCAAAGCCGAGAGGAGTTCCCTCCAATTTTTCTATTAATGTTACAATTACATATTATCATTTGAAGGACTAATAAAAACCGTCAGCCACGTTTCATGATCTCTAGATCACAAGAACCTACTCAGTTAGCAAGCCACAACTTGCATACACATCCTTCTCAACCTCCTGGGAAAGCTTAACAGTTTCGAGATCTATGTACATAGTCAGAATCGATAATGGTAAAAGTAGAGTCCACAACTCACCTCCGTATGGAAGAATTTGGGTAGCGAAGATCATAGCAATGCCATTGACACGATCGGCAAACCAGTATAAATTTGCCAGGCCCTCCCAAGACGCTGAACCAGCTGCTCTTCCAGTTTCGCTTCTCTCGTGGCTCAACATGAATGTAAGCCCCCACCCATTGGTCGGGTTTCCAGGCTTTGGGATAATAGGGCAATCATTGGCGAGCATGAGTTTTGCTGACTGGCAATAGTCATTGTGATGGAGCGGATACTGTGGAATTTGGTCGGTGAACATTTCTTTCCACGCAGAGGATTAGTATAAACGCACTGACGAATGTAAGGCGTAGTGAGGGCTTACGCTGTATTGTTTCTGACTTTAAAATCTGCGCGTTGGTCTTTGGGCAGGTTCCGTTGTTGAGAAGCATAGCCAGGATTTCTGTTCACTTAGTTCCGATATTTCATGAGATGGGGAAAACAATAACGCACTCGAATACTCCCTGGGTGTCCCGAAGCACCCACAACCACCCATACAGAAGTTTTCATTCGTTGCATACACAGATTCGACAAGCGCATGTCGAACAAGTTGGTCGGTTACGCTCAATGAGCCGTCAACTGCGCGTTGGTGCATGTAGGCAAGGCGTTGCTTCATGTCTCGCGTTGGGTAGAACGCCAGATCCTTTATACCTAGCGGCGCAAAGATATACTTTTGAAAATACTCCTGAAGGTTCATTTTCGTGGCCCGTTCTATAACGACTCCAACCCAATCGATGCTCACACCGTACTGGAACCCCGTTCCTGGTTGGAATACTAGCGGTCGCAAAAGAACATCTTCTCTCCGTCCTGAGAAATCGTCGATACCGGTCGGCCTTGCCCAGTCGCAGAGCTTAACGTCGTCAAAAGCATATCCGAACCCGGCTTCTCATGAGTTAGAGATCGGTCAAGATAATGACTGGTAGAACTTACATGTATGAGTCATGAGCATTCTGAGCGTAATTTGTCGCTCTTGCGGCACCAGGGTGTACGATCCAGTGGAGTCTTTCGTCAACACTTTCAGTTCCTTCAGCTCTGGAGCAAGACGGCCAAGCTCAACGGCATCGTCGGGTGCGAGCTTCCCTAGTTCCACAAGTTGCATGCATGCTATGCCTGTGAGGAGCTTTGTACATGAAGCTATCCAGAACACGGAATCCAATGTCATGCGTGCTTCGCCACCAAGTTTCAGGCTACCCGATGCGTGCGACAGGATTGGATTTCCATCTCTGGCCACTGCGATGCTAACCACCCCTGGGATTCTAGGATTTGGACCACTTGTCGCCTCATCCATTCGAGCAATAGCCGCGCTCGCGTCTCCTGTAGACTGTTCAACCTGCATAGCTGTTGCTCTAAATTGTATATATCGACCTCGATTACTATGCGAATGTTGAACGTGAAGGTCACAGATAAGCAGGCGAAGAATTGCCCACTTCTACTAACGTAAATCTAAATTTTTGGTCTTGACCATGAGCTCTAGCGTCATGAGATGTTCAACGAGTTTCAACACTAGACACTTTTCTCTTGCTACAGCTAAGCACACAATACGCAACAGCAATTGGAACACTTTCCGTAGTCGGAAAGAATCACGCCCTGGATCAAATAAGTTCCAGACCACCGCTATATCTGGTAATAAACATCATACGTATACTCGCATTCAAACAGCAAAAAGGCGGGGTTTGGGGACGACGAATGGCCAACACTAGGGTTAAGTGGGTCAGCTGCTGGGAGTATTACCCTATCGGGAAACCCTGTCAACTCTTAAGTCGCATAAGGAACGCTCCACTGCGGCGATACCGAGATCCCCTTGGCGATAAGTCTGTAATATCATTCGAGTGCGTAAGAATATCCAAAGGGGGACTATACCCCTACGGCGAGTGTGGGGTTAATATGGCTACGTTAAGGGCTTTTTCCCGCGGGTCTCAACAAGATAAATAGCTGTTCAACCACCACGCTGATCAGGTTCTCCCACTTATCAGATTCCTTACTCTTAAACACCCTCCCTCGAGTACAACGAATTAGGCCTCGCAATGTTCCATCCTCTTGACCCTCTCTCTCCAGCAGAGCTGCGCAAAGCTTCGCAGACACTGCGAGCCTACCATTCCCCGACCGCCGTTCGGTTCAAGGTTATCGACCTCCTCGAACCCCCGAAGGCAAGCCAGCTTGCGTACCTGCAAGACCGGACTGCTCGAGTTCAACCACCTCCTCGCAAGGCTTACACATACTATCACAAGCATGGCAGTACGACGCTATGTAAAGCAAAAATAAATCTCAGCAAGGGAGTCGTGGAAGTAGATGAGGAATACCCAGAAATACAAGGACCCGCCGATATGGACGAGATTGATCGCATCATTCAGACCTGTGCCGAACATCCAGCAGTTCAGGCTGAGGTTGAAAAGCTCAAGCTTCCCAAAGGGTGCGTGAACCACTATTGTGCAGAATCAGCGATCACAGTTTTTAGCTGACTTTCTGGACAGAGTAACGATAATCAATGATCCTTGGCTCTATGGTACAGATGATGCAAATGAGCGTCGACGCCTCTACCAATGCTACATGTACATTGCCCTCAACGATGACCCGGAAGCGAACCACTATTCCATCCCGACCACGTTTGCCCCCATTTTTGACGCCCACACACTTGAGCTGCTAGAAATTGAGAGACTCCCAATAGGTGTCGGAGCCGAATTAGAATCCGACACTCTGCCCTGGGAACCCGTCAAGGCGGTGGAATACAGCGCAAGGGTTCTGGGCAATGACTACTTCAGAAAGGATGTGAAGCCTCTGCACGTAGTTCAGCCTGAGGGTCCATCATTCAGCATCGATGGTCGTCATGTTTCCTGGCAGAAATGGTCCTTCCACATGGGCTGGAATGTTCGTGAAGGTCCTATTCTCAATAATGTCTTCTATGACGGTCGGTCCCTATTCCATCGAATCTCAATGAGCGAGATGACTGTCCCTTATGGTGACCCTCGCTCCCCGTATCACCGCAAGCAGGCGTTCGACCTGGGAGACTCTGGATTCGGTATCACCTCTAACACATTGACCCTGGGCTGTGATTGCCTAGGTCTCATTGCTTACTTCGATGGTATCCGGACCTCAGGGTCCGGAGAGCCAGTAGTCATGAAAAACGTCATTTGCATGCATGAAGTGGATGACGGGGTCGGATGGAAGCACACGAACATTCGCAACGGGCAGGCGTCCATGGTTCGAAACCGCCAGCTGGTGATTCAGTGCACGGCCACTGTACTCAACTACGAATACATTCTCGCCTACATCCTCGACCAGGCAGGTAACATCCACATCGATGTCAAAGCCACTGGCATTGTATCTACCATGCCCATTCGCCAGAAGACTCTTTCTCCATGGGGAACAGTGGTTGCGCCGGGTGTCCTTGCCGTTAACCACCAGCATCTCTTCTGCTTGCGTATCAATCCAGCCCTTGATGGAGTAAGGAACACGATTACCTATGATGACATTAAGCCGGTCGTGAATAACCCGCAGCTCGACCCGTTCGGTGTAGCGTTCCGTGTCCATACCACACCCGTCACCCAACCTGGCGGTTATGATCTTGATACAAGCCAGTCTCGAACTTATAAAATCATTAACCCATCTCAAATCAATCCCGTTTCGGGCAAGCCAGTCGGCTACAAGCTACACGCGCTACCCAGTCAAATGCTCATGATGGGCCCGGAGACTTTCAACTACAAGCGCGGCCATTTCTCCTCAAAGCCCATCTGGGTGACGTCCTACCAGGACGATGAGTTCTGGGCTGCTGGCGAGTTCACCAACCAAAGCCGAGAGGACACTGGCTTGGGTGTATGGGCTCGTCGTAATGAGAATGTCGAGAATGAAGATGTCGTTCTCTGGCACACTTTTGGCGTTACTCATGTCACTCGGCCTGAAGGTAAGCCCTCCCTTTCCAATGATCGCAGTTTACGTTAAACGTTTAGCTAATTGCGATCGTAAATAGACTTCCCGGTTATGCCAGTTGAGAAGATGTCTGTCTCTTTGAAACCAACTAGCTTCTTCGAACTGAACCCTTCCAACGATGTTCCTCGCTCGAACCAGAACATGAATCGCTCAACCTTAGTGGAGCATTCGAGCACGGCGCCGGATTGCGGAAAGTGCAGTTTGTAATTAGCTTTGACTGTATCAAAAAGTATAGGATACTAAACAGATCACCACCTTCAGCTTCTATCCAATTAGAACAAATTGCTACCTCGTAATTTCTTCTTCATCAAAGTAGTCCGTTTAAGTGAATGTTAGGAAGTACTATGTGCGCTTGTCCTCATCAGCTGTGAGATCTATGTTCTTCCTACAAATAAAGCTTCAGTAGAAAGATTAGCAAAGAAACGGATGCCATTCATTTAAAGCTCTTCTATCCTCGATGTTTAGTCCACTTATAGCTAAGATTATGGAAATAGCTGCTCATTATAAATTAAGAGTAGCCACCACTCAGTATTCCGGTACACATTATTCTATATGCAGACTGTTGCCAACACCTAGTGCTTTAAATGCTCTAAATTATCATAAGGCAGCCGTATTCTGAACTATCACTGAAGTCTAGCATACATAGTCCTCGGCGTCAGTGTAAAAGCCTACCGGCTAAGTCAATCTTTTTCACAATGAAGTCTCTAACCCTTCCATTTCTGGGACTATGACTGGTAGCAAGATCCCTGTGGATAATGCACTGAATCCAGCCTGGCGTGATACTGTCGTTCATTTTATTACCTCTCAGAGCTGGGACAACTGAGTCCATCGCCGACCAAACCATCGAAGGAGTAACTTATACCAAGGGATATGCGTTACTTCAATTAGCTCCTGACACAGGAAGTACTTCAATGAGGTATGTATTTTACATATTTGAACTTCTCGTTTAATTTTACAATTGTAACCCAAGCTTCAGTTCCTGTATTCATATGCAATGTGCTGGACAGGCAAACCGCTACGAGCCGAACTGGCAATGGTCTCTCTTTGGGCCCAATTATTCCCGTCTTTATACAATCAAACAAAAGTATGATCCGGATCACCTCCTCTGGTGCCATCATTGTGTGGGCAGCAAGGCATGGGTCGAACAAACCAATGGCTCCTTGTGTCGCGCTTTCTGATTCTCATCCTGTACAATACCGAGGTAAAGGCTCGCATGCTAGGAGGCGGTACTCGTACAATCAGCTGGAGAAATGCCAGCAGATGAGTACATCAGGTCCGGGGGCATGATATCTAATGCTTGCATAGATTGTACTATTTTCCATTGGGATCTCAGGCTCCAACCTATGGCGCCGAAAGCTTTTATCTGATTCTCAATGACAGGTGTTATTGAAATACACTTTTCATTCATACACACAATATTCTATAACAAGTTGGCCATCCTTATTTACTCTATTAATCAAAATGCTCCTCCTATTCTGTTATTTGTGTTGGTCTAAATATTGGCTTGTGCGTCAGATTGTTATATTCAAGTACAACTGTGTCAACGCCATTACTACTGCTAGTAGAATAGACTCTCCACTACCTCTCTGAATACTCTCAGATCAGATTAGATTAACAAGCATCAATAACCAAAGAGATATACTCAACTACACGATCTCCAAAAGCAATTGTGAGTGATGGTTAAGGTATCCATAGAATGTCGCCTGATATATCGGGCATCAAATGGGATCAATAGATTCTTCCGGTTCCGAGATAACTACACCACCGCGTTTTGATATTTGGATTTGGTTCGTTCTATCACGTCGAAAATGGGCACTCTCAGCGCCAATCAGGCCTAAAGCTCCGTAGCTCTTCCATACGTGAAGCAGGAAGGTACTTATTGGTAATCATGGCTGGTAGCGCCAAAAAGAAAGTCTCGAGTGCTTGTGAAAGATGTCGACGCCAGAAACTAAAGGTCAGCTTCCCCCTGATAACCGTTAAGTCAACATTGAGTAACGTCCTGGAACAGTGTGATATAACTCGCCCATGCACGTTGTGTAGAAGAACGGGCGTTGACTGTCAACCGGTCACTCCTGCCCGGTGGAGGGTTTATCAACAAGATCAGCCCCGGAAATCGGAGCGCTCTACTAAAAGGATCCGCATAGTTGAACCTACGGGGTCTATATCATCATCGCGTAGCAATTCTCATCTCCAGTCTCTTACTGTCTGCTCGCACCATGTTGCCCAGGAGGATACATGGGAGACAATCGATCAACAACCAGCCTCGGCAAACCATCAATCCTGGAATTCTAGCTCTACGATGGCCTTGGTGGATGGGGTATTCCTACAATTCTTTATGTTGCGCTGTGATGGTGGCTGACCCTTCTGTAGGCATTCCAACTTCACAACGCAGCTACTCCTGAGTCAGCCGCAACAAATGCTATTCCTGGAGCCGGGCTCGGTGACCTTGTGTCCGACGCGTCAGGGGAAGAAGAAACACCGACGACGAATCCCAATAATGGCCGTGCCTCACCAGCAACAAGCCCCATGCCTCCAATGATCAGATCATTGGCCTATTCCTCTCGATCAGCTGTGGCAGAGCTGGTATCACTTTTACCTGACTACCAAGCAGCAGCTTTGCTCGTAGATACCTACTTTGACCGAGTCCACTGGTTCATGCTCCTTTTTCACCAAGATGACTTCCGGCGACGATGGCCGAAGCTCTACAAACTATCAAACTCGCGGACCTCGAATCCTTCCCAAGACCTAGGATTTATTAGCACATTTCTGATGGTTATCGCTATTGGCCTACAGTACATGGGGGACCATCGCCGGCAGCTCTTAGCCACGTATGGCATTGGCCCTGATAAACTCAAAGAACGAATTTTCTCTGCCGTGAGAACACGACTATTGGACATAGTTTCTGTCGGTTCCCTAGAGGTCGTAGAAATGTGTGTGTTACTCGGAACCTACTATTTATACCATGGGGCACCTCGACTGGCATGGCCGGTATGTGGCTGTGGGCTGCGCATCGCTCAGGCCCTAGGCCTTCATCGCAAAAGGTCATCGAGTCCCCAACACTCATTACCAAAGAGTACTGCTGCGCGAAAGCAGAATGAAGCAAGAAAGCGAGGGTGGTGGGCCATATATGAAATTGAAACATTTTGTTCAATGGCATATGGTTACCCTCTGAGTATTAAAGACTCTGACTGCGATGTTGAGCCGCTAGATCCGAAATTCAACTCACCGATTGGGCAATCGCCCTCATCCTTTGAGAAGCCGGCTACAGGTGAGGCAACCTTACTGTCCTATAAATATTTCATGTCGAAATTGTCTGTCATTACCAAGGATGCATTATCTGAATTATATAATGTCCGTCTTGATTCTGCTGAAGGCTCACGGTTACATCACTCAACCTTGGACCCGTCCTATGTTATCGACCGGGTACGCACAATTGATATGAAGCTACGACATTGGCATGCAGAGGTTCCCTCCGAGCTACGGTGGGATAACATAAATGCAGCGGATGTTAGCTACTCATCACCACAGGCAGTTGATCGAGATATTGGTGCATCGGGGCCTGTATTCGAGAACCATATTTATCAGCTTCAGGCGCTCACCCTCAAACTTGCTTACGAAAATGCTAAGATCCTTGTTCATCGTCCGCTGCTGTCGTATAAAGTCGTTTCCCAATCCTCTAACTCTGAGCCCAGGGGCTTCACAGAGTCAACTTCAAACTGCATGAGCCCCTTTCGGTCTTCACTGCAGACTTGCCGAGCTGCAGCTATAAGCATGGCCGAAATTGCTTCGCACCCAATTGTTGACCTCATATCAGAAACCTATGCCGCAGCATTCGTCAGCATCCACACATTCACGGCCGGTGTAACCTTAGGAATCCTCAGCAGCATCGATCCCCTGGGACCACAATCTCGCGATACAAAGATTGGGATGCATCGTCTCATGGGCATCCAAGAGAAACTCAAGCATCGCTCAGTCCTTGCTGCACAGGGTCTCGAGATTCTTCAGCGCCTAGCGAGGCTCGTGATGGAGAAGGAACTGAGCGTGATGCTTGATGTGTCCAAGCCTATAGAGCTCTCGAAGCCCAGAGATAATGAAGGTGACAATGCAGCCGGTGGATTGATCGAGCATTCTCAACTTCTAGAAGCGGTCGACTCTGCATCAGATGCTCCCGTTTCTGTAGCATATACTCGGCGATCTGATGGCACAGCTTGTCCAGTTCCTGGCCAACAATCAGAGATTCCAACAACTGATTCTACGTATCCATTCAGCGTGGCCAACGAGAACGCCCTGCAGTATATGGAAGACCCGGCTTTATCCGAGGCCATTTCTGATTTTGATCAAGGTACGAAAGACTGCTGTTTCTTCTTGGCTCCTGTCACTAATGTTTCGTTCAAGTAGCCCTCTCTACTTACGCCCCACGATTATCAGTGGATCCCGAGGAGTCGTATAACTCTTCGCTTCCCCGACCCCCTACCGACGAAGGCTTCCCGATGCTGGAGCAAACATGGATTTGGGGTTTGGAGAATATTCCACCCTAGGCACCACGCACCATCTGACGAGGTAGAACAAATTCACATTAGCTTGCGTACATTCAATCGACAAAACGTTCTTTGACAACAAAGTCCTTAAAGTGAGGTAATATCGGCCCATGTTCTCTCAGAACAGGTGTTATATATCGTTAGGCTTAGTATCTACATGGCTTACAGGCCTGCCTGGCGTGAGGAAGCATGATCTGTGTGATCTGTGTTATTGATTATATACCAAAAAGCCCAAGTCGTCATTTACATTTATCACTGGAGACGACTCAATACCCGGCCGTGCTATCAGCCATGGGCTTGAAGGAAACTTCCACCGGCTCGTTGCCAATTCCTCGCTTTTTCGCTTCCTCCAAAATTGCCACAGTCGCCGTGGCGCCAATTCGAGTCACACCCAAGCTCATGACATGCAGTAAATCGTCCAATGTTCTTACACCCCCGGCTGCCTTAATCTGGACATCTTTCCCCGACTTCTCTCTCATGAGCTTGAGATCCTTAACCGTTGCTCCGCGATAGTTGTATGACCCATCCTTCTGCTTGACAAAGCCATATCCGGTCGAGGTCTTAACGAAGGCGACTTTTAGTTCCGTGCAGATCTCGCACAGTTTAGCAATGTGCTGAGAGTGGAGATAATCATTCTCAAAGATAACCTTGAGAATGGCACCACTAGCCACAACCGCTTCGTTGATCTGACGGATCTCTTCCTTCACATAGTCCCAATCGCCACCAAGGACTTTACCCACGTTGACGACCATGTCGATCTCGTTGCCACCTGCCTTGGCTGCTGCCGTCGCCTCGATCACTTTGATCTCCGTTGTGCTGTTACCATGAGGGAACCCGATCACCGGACAAACGAGGACGTCGCTACCGGCGAGCTCTTCCTTGGCCAGTGGTATGAGGTATGGTTTCACGCAGGCGGTTGCAACGTTGTTCGCACGGGCGATGCGCAGACCAGCAACAATGTCTTCATCGGTCATGGTCGGGTGCAGGAGAGAGTGATCGATCATTTTGGCAAGTTGGTGGAGGGTCACGGTAATCGTGTTGGAAGACATTTTGATAGATTACTGAATGAACGGTTGTTATTTCGCAATAGCAAATAAACTATACAATGGTAATATGAGGCCGTTAAGCTCTATTCATGCGGCTGCTATGGGACGTACTTATATTGCATTGATGAACAGGGCTCCACCGGAGACATTTTGGTCCATCACCGGGAAGGTTACCATATTCGGTAATGTATTCCACCGGAATCAATTGCCTGCAGTTAATTGCGTGCATCCAATTTCCAGCACCAACAGCCACATCGTAAAAAAGAAAAGTGAAACTAGAAATAAAGTACAGTTTGGCACATTATAGCATCGTATTAGTCTTCGGTGTATCACTTGTATTAATTTCCTGCCCCACACAGTGGTGAGTCTCTGAATACCACCAAATTTGCAAGGTTTCGTCATGTAGGACTTTGGAAGAGCCTGGAGTGTGGGCTATCGGTAAGTGCAACTAATTGTCAATACGGAGTCATCTATCTTGAGGCAGCTAGTTTATAAGCTTCAATGAGGTACTATGTCTTCCAGGGTTAGATTATATGGCGTCTCATATATGTTCACGGTGTATACAAATCGACTGATCTCAACCCGGTCAAGTTCCCAGCCAACCTTGCTCGACGCAAAGCAAATCTTCCTTACAAATGCAAACTGTCTCGCTACTCACAAGTTCCACTTCCTAGCCAGCTCAAGACCCTCCGCGAGCGCAACAACCCGAGTCTCAATGGCAAATCCCTCCTTCTCGAGCCTCTTGATTTCCGAAAAGAGTGACTTCATAGGGAGCATGAAGACTTCGATAAACTCTTCCTCCTCCAACTCTGGGCTGGGGTTCTGATTCTCCGGTAAGGACAGGTCCACATTCACATAAACGAGCTTAAAATTATTGTTGCAGAATCCGGGAGCTACCAAGCCGTCAGTCTTTCTTTCTAGCGAAACAGACACAGCTCCTATAGCGAGATCCGCCAAGTCGTGTACTCACAATTGAACAGAGTTCTACTGGTCCTTTCCGCCTCTCCCACAAAACCAGTTTCCTCCTTGAGCTCCCGCACCGCGCATTGCTCTGCGGTCTCTCCGGGGTCAATTAGGCCTCCGGGGATCTCGATGACCACCTTATCCAGAGCAGGTCGGTACTGTTTTAATAAAACAAGTTCCGGACCCGTTGACTTGTTCAAGGTGGCCACGATACTGACTCCATCGAAGTCACTGTCCGCCGGTCGAGTCTGTGCGACTGAATCAGCTACTCCTCTCTATCGAGACCTTGGTTCGCATGACAATGGAAAGATTTTACCTGCATTTCGGCAGACTCCCAGATTCTCTGCACCCCATTAGGATCGCGATAGGTTGTCTTGACTAATCTCTTCCATTCGGCTTCTTTAGTGTCCTGTCCTTCACTGTTAGATGGCACTCGCTGCCTGGGCAAGAATTCAATACGTACCAGGGTACGTCGCGAGAGAATCACGGGTTTTGCGTATTTGAAGTCCGGCATACTGCTTGATGTTGCTAGTGCTGTCATGCAGAAGCTATTTTTGTTGGATTTGCGATGACCCCGCGAGGCCGCCGCTGGGAAAAGTGGGGCTGTGGGGAGGACTTATTGCTCGGTCTGTGGGTGTAGGATGAGTCTCCCTAATCAATTGAATAACATTGTGCTAGATATCTAATATTAACCAGAGGTGAATTTCTTCTTCTTTCTTCACAAGCCAGTTATGTACATATCGGCCAGTTCCACATTACTCATTCACCCTATCCTTTGGCGACCCTCCATAATGATCCAGGGCATAATGTTTCACGGGAAGTTAGCCCAGAGATCTTTCATGTCTCGATGGATACACACGCCACAACTGCACTACTCTCTCTGTTTCGTTTCGTCCTTCTTTCTGTCTTCTGTCTCTGTTTTCTGCTTCTCCACACGCTGGTCTGTGGAAGCCACCAGAAACGCGAGAACAGTCAAGAAGGTTACAATGCCACCAAGGAAAAGTCGAGGAAATTGCCACGGACTGTACTGGTCCTGAATTCCACAGAAGACCATCGGCGGCCCAAAGGCTGAGCCGGCGTAGCGCAACGAGGCTATAACAATCAGCTGGTGCTGAGTCATGATGTTCGTGGTGACAAGAGATATTGAGCTTACCAGCACTCGTAGAAGATGAATTTACTCGTGTTGCCCGAACGAGAAAGAACGCAGAGGACACTATGGAGAAAACTAACAGCCCTGAACTGATATTAATACCCCGCGTTCAGTCGCGGCCAGCAATACTGTACATACAGGAATTCAACACCCCAGCGGTAGAGCTATACCATTGTTCCCTGATATCCTCTTGAACCGTTCGGTATAGAAAACGCCCGATATCTTTTCCGAAAACGTGTTCGAATGTCCAGGCAGAGGCATGACGCAGGTCGTTTGGTCGACCTAACTGCCAGCGACTAGCTACTTCTTTGGCAAAGTCTACTGTTGCATCATGCTTAGAGACGAGAATGTCAGAGATGTAAGCTCTAACTGCATTGGGCCCAGCAGAGGCGGGAGGAAATGCCATCGTCGCTATATCTTGTCCGATTACCGAGGGAATGAGCACGCGTCTTAGGACAGGTTGGGGCCAGAATTGAAGGTAAGAAAAAATCAGTGCCTGGATGCCATCAGGCCATCAGGCAACAATGATAATCGCCAGGCACCGGCACATGTGATTGTGCTGGATCGATGACGTCATGGATATATTTAATCCTCTTTTCAAACTCGTCCACAAAGTTCTAAACTTATACCCTTACAAGTCCTCGATTATCCCTTAAAACTATTCAATTGATCTTAATACTTTAGATTCCAATTCTTACAACATGCCCGAATCATTCGCCACCCTCCGCAATCGTCGCAGCGACGAATTGTCCCGTCTGGCCGATGAACACCTTCAGCACGACTTGCGACAGGAAGACCGCGATACTTTGAAGTCTGCAGCTTCGAAAGTCTCTCTTTGGACTGGAATTGGCTCTGCAGTGGGAATTGGACTGGGTCTCTATGTCGCCTTTCGACTACGAAGCTCGCGCAAGGCTTTCTTCGATGTTTTCCGCGCGCAGGAGAGACCCACACAAGTGGTCTTCGCCGATGGTCGGACAGGTATGAGATCCTATGCCTATTGCTGCTATTCACGAGGGGATACTAATCAAGATGCGAACAGAGTCTATTCCCGATATTACCCCCTTACTGAAGCCAACTACGCTTGGTGATTTCGCAACGTACTTCTTTGCTTCTGCTGGTGGACTCTTTCTGGGTGGAGAGCTAGGTAAGACCTAACCCTGAACCCTATAATGACTGGGGTAATGCAATATATAGATCTATTGACAGAGTACTAACTAAATTCATTGTTGTAGGCTTCTTGGGCGGAGCAGCTAGTGGCAGTCGCACGATCACTGCTGACCCGGAACAGAAGAAGAGGATTGAGACCGCTTTCCGGCGCTTCCGGGCCGACGTACTGCGCAAGGAAGCCGACGCATTGGATCACGGAGAAAGTGTTGCTGATAAGATGTTTTGATCTCGGTGTTTAATGTATTAGTAGTAATGGGTGTTGCATGGTTCGGCGCAGACCTGATTTGTCCATTTACAAGTGCTCAGCACTTCGTATGGTAACATATGAAAAAAAGCATCCATGGCGTAATGCCAGAATTCTTCAAATTTTCAAACTTCCCAGGTATTATGGCATAGAAAGTGCGTCATTGGAATGCTAAGACCCACTCGAGCGCACAGCTCCGAGTCAACCGGAAGAATTTCGGGCTGTTTCCGAGAGAATCCACTTCCGAGATTATAAATCTTGGTCTTATCTCACACATAACCCTCCCTCTACCAGTTACTTGATACAGAAGCTCTAGTTCCCCTTGTCATAATTATACTATCATGTCTAATCTCACATTTTCGTGTGCTCTTGTCACCGGCGGAGGAGGTGGCCTGGGCAAGGCCATAGCCGCGTACCTCCTAAGCAAAGGCAAAAAGGTCATCATCGCAGGCCGTACGGAGAGTACACTACGAGAGACAGCCAAAGAGATCGGGGCAACGGACTATTTCACCTTGGACACGGGCGTGACCTCACAAATCCCATCGTTTATCAAAACCGTCACGGCAAAATACCCCGACCTCGATTGCCTGGTCAACAACGCTGGCGTGCAACGTCCACTAGAGGTCCTCAAAGACGATCCAACCGACTTCCTAGCAAAGGCAGATCAAGAGATCGATATCAACATCCGCGGGCCAATGCATCTTACTCTTGGCCTTTTGGAGCATTTCAAAAGCAAGCCCAACGGCGCTACAATCATGAATGTTTCTTCCATTCTAGGGTTTGTGCCTTTCTCCGTCATTAACCCTGTATATAATGGGACCAAGGCATGGCTGCATTTCTGGAGCATGACGCTTCGTACTCAGCTTGCACGCGGTGGGTATGAACGGGTTAGGGTGATTGAGATTGCGCCGCCTTCGGTGGGAACAGACCTGCATCGGGATCGGGAGGATCCGAATGATAATAAGAAGGATAAGAATCCCAATGCACTTTCTGTGGAGGAGTTTATGGGGTTCTTTACTTCTGCTTTGGAGCGTGGGGATAGTATGATTGCTCCTGGGATGAGTCAGGGTGTTGTGGATAAGTGGTATGCGGAGTTTGGGTCGATGTATGATACGTTGACGGGGGAGAAGAAAGCATCGAAATAGGAACTAGGGAAGGCTTTTGATACCAGACAGGGCATCTCTTCTGCATAGCCAGTCATATACAAAACACAAGGCTCTTACAGGTTATCGCGTGCAATCATGATTTCATCCTCCATCCGGAAGCATGGGCGGCTCGTTGTAGAGTGAGGTAGTTGTAGGTGCTAATCACTTTGCTATAACAAAGGGAGAGCATCGTTTAAATTAGGGCAGTTTTCTGGTTAGAGCAATGGAGCAGTTATCAAGAGACCTTACATACAATATTACTCTAGTTACAATTTATTAGATCCGAGACTTTGCGTTCTATGGCTTGTTTGTAATGTTGCTTGGTGCTCGGCTAGGATATGATATCTTGGTCCTTGAGGACGGCGTTTAAGGGGACACCATTTGGGGAAAGGTTTCCCAAATTTGCTAAATATATTCTAGAGATCCTTTCCATTCTCTAGGGGTACGGAGTAGTAGAGCCCTGGTTCATGCTGTTGGATAACTGCGTTAATTGGACTGGCAATTCTAAAAGTTCACATTCATAGCGAAAATTATATATCAATCTAAACATAAAATAAACCTAAAGTTATGGAGCACCAACTTGAACACAGTCCCATAAAATTGGGAAAGAAGACGAAAAAGAAAAGAAAACTATAGAGATTGATCTCACAAACATAGAGCTTCACACTTCTATTTAGGTATATATATATAAAAAAAGAAAAAAAAGAAAAGAAAGAGGAAAAAAAAAGAAAACAAGAAAAAAAGTGAAAAACCCGATGAAGCTTGTACGTTGCTCAGTAAAGATTGTTTAATAATGCTAATTATTTCAACTGTTCTTCAACAATTGGTCGCGTAACTCAGTCGGTTAGAGTGCTGAGCTAATAACTCAGAAGTCGAGAGTTCGAGCCTCTCCGTGACCACTTCTTTTTGTTCAATGATTGATTGACATTTTTGCCCAGACGAGTTTACTTCTGGATTTGGTGTGTTACCATTTTGTGATTTATCTTCTTTTACCCGTAGTAGATAGTATGGACTATCTTCCAGTTCTTCCATATGCTAATTCCGCCTGAAGGGGCGCAACTCGAGAATGACGAACATTGCTTTCTCAGTACACAATTAAAACAACCCCCCCCCCCCCCCCATATTAACCGACTTATACTCTTTTGCGCAGTTCGATTGTACCGTCCCGAACCCCTGGTCTTGAGATATGGAATGTAGACATATTTCTTGACCCGCGTCAAATTGCCTGGTGGGGTTGATCCTTGCCTTTCTGCGACGGTCCTGGCGCAATCAGTGGTGTACCCGGGATTTAGGGCTTACTCCCTGCTATCTATATCCTCAAACCTATACTTGATTGACTCTACCGTAATATCAAGAAAAAAATAGCCTCTACACTAAAATAGCTTGGTTCTATCAGAACATCTGATACGCGCATTTCGAAGAGGTCTGCTCAGCCCCCAAATCCGGCCCCCATGGCTAGGATCTTGGGTCAACTCATCACGACTATTTCTCCCTCAAATATCCCTCCTGTGTCCCTGTCAGTCTCTTACAAGATCCACCATTCTCACAGTACCCTTAAATCAGCATCTGTTATTGTACAAAATGGCAAAGAGCATCAGCGATAGCTTCAAAGACCGTCGGACCATCTATGCTCTGACCAACGAATCGACTATCTCCGATGATCGATTAGAGGAATTACTTACCAACGTTGTTCTGCACACTCCAAGTCCCTTCAACAGCCAGACCTCGCGACTGGTCATGCTCCTCAAGGATGAGCACCAGAAACTATGGGATATCGCATATGAAGTTGCAAGCTCAACCGTTCCTCCAGAAGTGTTTGACAAAGTCTACAAACCACGGATCGCCATGTTTCGCGGGGCATATGGGACGGTGAGTATCGCCGTGATTCTGTTGGAATACAATACAGGATGTCCGCTCATTTTCAACAGGTGCTATTTTACGAGGACCCTGCACCGATACGACCCCTAGAAGAAAAGTGGCCGATGCTGAAAGACAAGTTTCCGCAGTGTATGTCTTTGGACAGAAGTATACACTCATCCTTGAATATTCCTGTTGGCTAATTTTGTTCATAGGGTCTGAACATGCCAGTGCGATGAATCAATATGCGCGTGAGTGAAGTCCGACAAAACCTTGAGTACATTGCTGATCAATACTTTAGTTTGGACGCTTCTGGAAGCAGAAGGGCTTGGATGTAGTCTCCAGCACTACAACCCGATGTTTGATGACCCCGTCGCCGAGCAATGGAACATTCCCGCGGATTGGAGTCTTAAAGCGCAGTTGGTCTTTGGGAAACCGATCGGTGGGCCTCGCGAAAAGACTTTTGAGCCTGTGAGCCAGAGGCTGTTTGTGCATGGGAAGTAGAAATACATGGATTGATTGAGTCGCGTTTTTCTAGAGCTATAACAATGTCATCGTGGTCAGTTTGGTTAAGGTTGAACAATATCTCTCTACTGGAATGTTTGGGTCGCGATGTTAAGGAATTTCTAGCTTTCTGCTCTAAGCCTCTAACATAGGTAATTAAATATAAATATACTGAGAACATGTCGGTGTTGCAACTGCGAATATATATATCTGGATGCTGAATTGCCAGAGTGGCCGACTGTTACCATGTCCCGTTTAGCTAGCTAATATCATAACCATAAACCAAGACGAATTCACGACTCTTTAAGATCTTATGCACAGTAATTGTCGTTCAGACGTAAAATGTAGGCAGTTTGACGTGCAGTTGGTCTGAAGCGGAACCCCTCCGGGCCTCCGGTGCCAAGCGACGATCAACGGGGCATTGCATAGGACCTCCAGGGGATAAGGCCAATGACATAAAAAACAAATATGTCGATCGTTTCTTCAGGGTGGGCATTGTGTTTCGGATCTCGTTCGTATCGCCTGACGGCTGCCTATAAGTTCCCCCCGTCCTGCTCTCCTTACTTGAAGTGCACTCCTACGCACTCCAACATGATGTATCACGCGACCGGTCCTAACCCTTATCCTCAATGCATAAGGACTTCGGGCCCTTACAAACCTTGTCATTCGCCATGATTGAAGGATAGGTTCTATATTATCGTACACGAGAGACGAACTAAGAGCGATGTCATGCTGGCTTTTTTCCGATCACGTCATATAAGAATTCAAGTTTCTGTGCCGATGTCACGAATGATATCGGGTTGACTCATATAGATAAGAGATGATACTTGCCGCAATCATCTACTTGATTATGATCGTCTTCCCAAGGACAGCCTCCGTTGCTGAGAAGATGTTCGACTGTATCGTTTTCGACGCGTTGCCACCATCCTTACCGAGCCGAATTCAAGCAAGGCAGGGTTAATACGATCGAGGCGATCTTCAGGCCGACGCTAGTGATCAGTCCAGGCTGCAGTCGATGAGATTCGGCAAAGGCACATCTGATTCACATAGAGGTGTTAAAGCGTCGGACAATTTCTCGTGAATTTCACGTTGCCAATGGCAGATGACAAAGTGACAGGACGATGAGCAAGGCATCACACACTACTGTTAGAGAAGTGTGCGAAAGGTGCAGAACAGCAGGAGGTTATATCACAGTCGTTCTGGGCAGCTTAGCAAGCTACGCATGCGTGCTATTGCGCGAAGGCCTGCTCTAACTCTGCCAACAAGGAATGAATTGAATTGGGAAGGTCGCCGCAGCAAAGCAACTGGACCATTATTCCGCAGCATCGAGACTCACGAATGGACGAGCACGGACCCGACAGACTATCTGTGGTGGAGCAGCCCCTACTATTACTTAGGCAACGGCAAAGATTTCCACTTGTCACCATCCAAGCCGTTCCCGAAATGTGAGCCGCGGTATCTTCTCCAGGCCAACAACACCAACCTCTCCAGACCTAAAAATCATTCACTCGTAATTACGTCCAAGTCCGAGTCATACAGCCGTCTGTAACCAGGATAAGGTCGCTATACGACGGTTGCAGAAGCATGTTACAGAGGCTAGACCGATCGGATTCCTTAGCTACGATCTTAATTTGTCGCGGGAGTCACATTCTGTTCCCGAGTCGACTATCGCCGTGGTCAAGGTAACAAACGAGTGAGCCCATGGGGTGGGTCGAAGAAACAATTGTTCTTGAAGTTCTTGGATACGAAAAGTCAGTTAAGAATATCCGGAACTCCACTAATCATACCGCACATTTGAACGACACCCGCACTGATGTCTCAGCCACACTTGCCGTTTCTCGCAAATGCTGGCTTCATTGAACAAGTGAAGTCATTAATCATGTGCATAGTCTTCTTGAGCTCTCATTATAGATGCTGGTGCTTCCCGACTATCATCTTAGATGACCTACTGGGGGGCTGCTAGGGGTGATCGAGATTGTAGTGTCGAAGATCTGGCTTGCATGCTACATCTCGGTTAGGGGCAATTTTTGCGCTAGTAAGGGAGGCCGTCGAATGTTGAGCTCCATACTCCATGACGTCGAATCTGTCAGTCTGTCGGCTCTTCGCGATGGTCTCAGACTTGGATTGGCGGTAGTGCGCCACACTCGCTTAGCGGCTGTTGACGAGCAAACCATGGGATCACCCTGAAGACCCTGACATCCCGAGGGTTGGTTCAATGTCCTATTTTTACACCAACTTCTGAGACCTTTTAACGGTGCGGCCGAATAGGAAGCCTGCAATGCTCATGCACAGCCAATGACGCGATCGACAGAACTGACAGCTCGCAGCTTTTGCGGCGTTCGGGAAAATTCTCCTCGACGTCGGCAAAGAGCCGAAGTGGAGTCGCCACAGGGTCTAATGCTACGCTTGTGGACCCGAAATTCAATAGTCCCTGCAACGGTTCTTCTATAGGGCCAAGGGAACTGAGGGCCTCCGGTATTGCCGGTCAATGGGGTGATTGCTATGTAATTTTCTCTTCTCCTTTGGGGAAGTGCGGGTGTGCTGCTATTACGTACAAGTCGTGTGGGAGCATATCGTGACTGACTTATATAAAGACGAGGTGATCTACCTTTTTCTTCAGGGTTGTTCTAGATCGATACATCTTATATTCTAGCGTTAGCATACCACCAATACCAAGCACTACGGTCGTTTCTTCTCAATCCATACTACCTTTCGTTTAGCAGCCCTTTGCCGTCGCTTCTTCTTTTAGGTAGCTGATCTACTCAGTTCAAGTCACCATGCGTTCTTCGATGCTCTTGCTGTCTACCCTTGCCGGCTCTGCCCTCGCACTGCCGGGAGTTTACCATCACGGGTTCAACTCAACCTCTTCCTCTCACAGCGCCACCCACTCTCATACCCTTCTTCCCACCGGTGGCGGCGGCGGAGAGAAGCCCACCGAGACAGGAAAAGGTGGTGAATCTCAGACCACCACCGCTCCTGGAGGTTCTGGCTCTGTTCCCGGAACCACTGTGACTTCAACGATCACCGACACCATTACCAAGACAACCTTCAAGCCCTGCTCAACCCCAGTCCACACCGAAGGTGGCACCACCTACTATAGTTCCTGGGTGACTGCTTCCACCTATGAGACTACCACCTGCTACACGACCACCACTGTCTTGACTTCCTCTCCTACCGCCGCTCCCACTGCCCCTGCTGAGACTACTGTTGCCCCCGCTCCCAGTGGTGGCCATGGCTCCGAGACCTGCCCTCCTGCCTCCACCGTGACCGTGTACGTTACAGTGGGCAGCGGTGGCTCTGGTGCTACCACCACCACCGCTGGTCCCGGTGGTCCGGGTGGACACCACTGCGAGCGCTGCGAGACCATTACCTACACCAACACCCAGGGCTACACGACTACCATCGTGATCCCTCCCATCCCAGAGCCCACTGGCACTGAGACCGAGCAGACCACAACCACCGAGGTGCCCTCTACCACTACTGAGACCAACAAGCCTACCGGCACTGGATCCCACCCCACCCACACCAAGCCGACCGGAACTGGCAATGAACCCGCTCCCACCGAGACCAAGACCTGGCATGGTGGCCACCACAGTGTTGTCCGCAACTAAGCTGATATAGTATTTGACATTCTCCTTCAGACGACGATGAAGAGTTATGCTTCTAGTACCTCATGTGCAGCAAGAATGAGGTTTTTACGGTCCTTAATGATGTCTTGCATATAGTGATTTTGATATGCTGTTATGTATTTAATTCTAGCCATTCCTTAATGTTTAGCCACTCCTTCATGTTATAGAGCTCAACAGAGAAGACAATATAGATCAGAAGTGTATGCCAACCAGAAACACTTAATATCAGCGCCATGATGCAAATATCGAAACATGTAGCTACAACGCTCCAGTATCTTAGTGTACGTTATTATTTCTATTAGGGCCGACTATAACTTTACTAGAATTGGCCTGGTTTGACTGAACTGCATCGCGTCTAGATGACTATAATCCTGACAGCCTCCTCAGCCGCTTCTCTGAACTATCTTCAACGGTCAAGGCGAGATTAACTTCGACGATAAGCACTGTATACAGTATCACACAGTTGCTGCAAGCGCTTCGAGATGGAAAGTATTACCCTTTCCGTTATTACCTTTATCCGGGTTTTATTGAAACACCAAATGCGAAGGATGGCGGACTCCAAGTTTCGGGATAATATGTACAATCCCACGATTGGAGACAGTGAATATTAACGTTCGAACTAAGTACCAGCTGGACCGAGAATTGTCTATATGAAACCGCCAATTTCCGAGCAATTAGCAGTATAGATAGGATTCGCGTCGACGAAGCTTAGGGTTAAGGACGGTCGCCGAAGAATGCCGATCCGTTTGAAGATCGTGCAAGCATTATCTGGCTAGACGACCAACGGCGCTTTTGTTAAATGTCTTAGTGCTATCTATCGAAGAGATCAGAGCCACTGTTTCGTATCCCGATTATTCGTAACATCCCAGGAAAAGCGGGATATTCTATCACCCAATGCGAACTTATTCTCGCCTCCCCTCGTCCGACTCCTACCTCTTCCAGCCATGCTTTCATGAACCATGAATATAATAATATCCGATTGCAAGGTTTGCAATTTGACGATAACACCACGCAAGATTCAGGGGGGGCAAAGGCGATCTTAATAACTGGTGTCAGAACACAGGGATGCCTGGTCTTGCATTACGCGTCTCTTTTCTTTTCGCGATCTAGGCAACGATGCCTGCTTGTTGGCGATCCCCCTGCGGAGGGGGTTAGTTCACGTTGCGAAACTTTTGTCGGAAGTGGGATATGACAAGATGTCAAGTTTGAGCGTGTCGATTTGAGGTTCTTGTAAGAAATTGAGTAGGACGCAACGAGATTCGAATCGGCGTCGGCAGATCTTCTCGGAAGAGACTCGGAGGTATCTCGGATACATATCTCCGATTTTCCCCAGAGTCGATAATCGAGTATCGGATTCTTTCGAGTGTATTAGCGAAGTATGGATTCGGCGATCGGAAAACAGGGCCTGTGTTGGCCCGCGCACCGAGGCAGCGGGCTGAGCTGAGTTGATGATATATTCTATCTATGATTCTCCATAGCCGTGGATCTGGAAATTATACTGATCCACCGTCCCACTAGAATGTTTCTATTTCGAGCCTGCGAGTTCAGCCCCTTTTCCCCGTCAGTTCTTTTCGTTCACGACAAACAACATACGAAGTATTTTCCACGACGCCAAACCCGAATATTTTGCTTGCTTTGGTTTAGAATCGCTCGAAACCTATACGGTTTAATCTTAATTTTATTTTATTTTATTTTTTATTTTTATTAATTTGTATCGTCCTATAGGTCAAGGTACTTCCCTGCTCTTGGGATAGGCGGGTTTCGCCGACCGTCACATTCAGTTTTCACAATATTGTGTCTTCCGATTTCCAAGTCTTTTGGGTCTGTGAGGATGAGGAGGAGGAGAAGAAGCCGAGAGTCCTAAGCAGTGGAGAGCGACGCTAAGGATGCTCTGCCCTTTTAGACAGTAGACCCCGAACAGACAACCAAAGATTCGGTTATTCTCTCTGCTCTTGATAAAATGCACAGCCTACTCTAAGGCAACCCATGTTCGGCTCGCACCGACTTTGCCTGTGAACAGAAAAAAAGACCAGCGATCCATCCTCGGCTTCCCCACATCAGAACTCCAAAAAGAGGAGGTCGAATAGAGGGAAGAAGAAGGGCTCGAAGACGGTTGTAGTTGTGTTAGTAATAGACAACACGAGAAAATAGAGCCATAGCCACAGTTGCTTATATTCTTTCCCCTCACGCAGGTCTGGGCGCGGAAGGATTCGATGTGGAGCAGTGGGCCTGATACGATGCCCTTCGGTTGGACTCATGGACTTCAGCCGCATTCTAGAAATCGGTGTTGGTCCTCGGAGCGCAATCTGTATGGGTACAACAGAGCACACACTAGAAAACACAGAGCCTCGTGAAGAGTGTGAGATGCCCAACTCTTGCGGTCTTTTGCTCGGACCATGCCACGTCGCACGGCTGACTGCAGGCACCACGGCCAAGGGCAGGAGGGGAACACACCTCAAGATACGAAGATGGTGCGAAGTTTTTGACAGCGCGGAATACTACGGAAATGTGATAGTGTCGTTTTAGTTTGCTTTTGGATCCCTTGGTGTTTCCTGGTTGGGCCCTCTGCGCGCGCTCTCTCTCCCTTGTGGTGGTTGTCCAATATCTACCCACTTGCCTCCGCCCAATGAGACCCCAAGCGGTGGAGTTATACACATGGGATAACCACTCAGGCGATCACCTCGGGTGATCATACTCAGCAGGAGGTATATCGCGATGGGTGTGCAGAATGAGCCTATCTGAAATGGTTATAGGATCGTTCTGCATCGGTTAGCCGCTAATGGGGCATCTGCCATCTGGTATCCGTGAGGTCCAAGACGGACGACCATGGACCGCAGTGGGGTTATTATGCGACGCGGGAAATGTGGAAAATAAGTGGATAATCAGGATTGTAATAGGTAGTAATAGTAGGACTTGTGATGAGGAGTGTGTGCACGCCCCCCCACTGTTGCCATATCGAGTGTCTTATTGCGACATTTACTGATCATAGCACCAAAAAGATCCAGCCGTAAGTGGGTTGTCCTTCTTTTCTATCAGCTTTCCAAGCCTACCCCCAACAAGTCAACTGCCGTGGAATTAATATAACCCACTGCCGATGGCTGCTGTGGCGGTCGAAGATCGCCCGGCCAAGTGTGGGGGAGACGATGCGATCGACATTCCTAGACGCGAGGAGATTTTCGATAGTTAAACTCGGAATGGGTAAAAGTCGGTGAAAGGCAATCTTTAAGGCAAATTGCTATACCCAATAATACGAAAGATTTTGAACCATGGATTTGTTACCTATCCACTGCTCAAACTGTAACCCCTGGAAGTCGGACATTTATTGATTGTTTTCCCTTGCATCTGCCAACATGTAAGTCTAGTCTCAGGGGGGAAAACTTTCAGGGCTGCGGGAATCACGGGAAATTTTCCCAGGCTTTCCAACTAAAATGCCAGCATATGACTACGTCATTTGGAATACTAGACCAACACCCTTGCCCATAACTAGCCCTAGTACATACTTTAACATGTGCTAGTATTCCCCTTAGTAACTTCTTTCTTTCTGGGTGGCGTTTTTAGCGTGTCTAAGCACGCCATCCCAGTGACTTGTCACAGTCTGGTCCTCGGAGGAAGAGGTACTCCGTATTTCATACTACCCCCATCGCTTAAGCGAAAATATCTCGGCATCAGTGCTGCTGCCCGATTATTGCTGTGCCTTGCGAGAGAAAGGACCCGCCTTGTGGCTCCGTGATGTGGGCTGTTGCGGAGATTGTCCTGCAAGGGAACTTGAAGTTTAAGCTAAACCATTAGTATGAATCCTAATCTTGTCAGACACCGGAAGTATACACTGCAGGAAAACACAGCCTGACTCGGGGCTAACAATCTGCATCTTTCACAATTGGCTGCTTTGGATCCATGCTGCTAGCTTTTGGACTGACAAAAGTCACTAGCGGAAAAACCCTAGTGCAAAGATGCATTTCACGGCGCCTTGTGACTTGTCCCACCAAAATACTGGAGAACATTCTCCATCGTGATGTCAGGACAAGAAAGGGGAGTCCCAGGGAGCAAAAGGGGGTTCCATACATAAACCCCCGGGAAGCCCACTGAAATCTGCTGCATGAATGAGCACACGCAGTCCACTTCCATTGTCATTCACCATGCTCTCCCTCCTGGCTGCCCTGTCCTTGCCCCTGGCGTTGGTCAACGCCTACGCAAACCCGAGTCCCTGCACCGGCGACTGCTGGGCTCATGATCCTGGTCTCTGGCGACGAGATGACGGCACATACTTCCTGTTTTCTACCGCCGGTGGCATTCAGGTCAGCTCGGCACCGGCTCTCAACGGGCCATGGACGAGAGTGGGCGAAGCCTTGCCCGGTGGTTCGTCCGTCAACCACCCCGGCAGCACGAACCTCTGGGTACGTCTTGTTTTTTTCCTGCGTGAGAAACTCTCCAACCAAGTGCTAACACTTTGGTAGGCCCCAGATCTGCACAAACAGGGCGACGAGTATTACATGTACTATGCCGTCTCCACTCTGGGATCTCAAAACTCCGTCATTGGGGTGGCTACCTCCAAAACCATGGAACCCGGTAGCTGGACCGACCACGGTAGCACTGGTCTAAGCTCCGACGGCTCTCAGGGGTATAACACCATTGACGCCAATTGGATCAAGATTGGAGACCAGGGACTTCTCACCTTTGGATCTTATTGGCAGGGCTTGTACCAAATTAATATGGATAGCCCACTGAAGGCCGGCACCGCAGCCGCAGCCAACATTGCTTACAATGGAACCGCCCCTCATGCCATTGAGGCACCCTACCTCTTCCACTACCTCGACTTTTACTACCTGTTCTTCTCCTCCGGGAGGGCTAATGGATACGAGACCAATTTCCCTCCCCAGGGAGAGGAGTACCGCATCAATGTGTGCCGTTCCTCAACTGGCCGAGGTGACTTTGTAAGTGACTTCGCTTCCTGATTTTTTGTTCCTCTCCTATTCTCGATGTTGGTACTAACTCGCATCGCTATAGGTCGATAAAAATGGAGTGTCCTGCCTCGAAAGTGGGGGCACAACTGTGCTCGCAAGCCATGACAATGTGTACGGCCCTGGCGGACAGTAAGTAGCCCTGCAATCTGTTTGGAAGAACTTGTCACTCACGTATTTCAGGGGTGTATTGGCCGATCCGGCACTGGGACCAGTCCTCTATTACCACTATGCGCCTCGGGATGGCGACTTGACTGTTGAAAGCTATCAATTTGGGTGGAACCGTCTGAACTGGGTTGATGGATGGCCCACCGTATAAATGGAAGGAGAAATGAACTTCTGCATGCATATATATATATCCTGATGTGCGATTGGCATACTGATACCATTTAATGTTATTATTTAATACTATCCGTGACTTACTTTTCTTTCTATCTTTTATGCTCTCCGTTTTTTGGGGAGGGAGACTCTTGATGGCGCTGCCAAGACGTAGCCAAACAGAGCCGTCGATGGTCAGCGACAAACAAGAACACGGTAAACAAAAGACTCACTGTTTGGAGTGGCTAACGATCCATGGGACAGTCTTGATATTTCCGAGCATACGATGTTCTGGGCCCCCGTGGCTTTTATGAGAGTGTAATTTAGGGTCCCGATCCATCGGTCTAATAAAACAAAGAAAAAAAAAAACACGAGGTTCCCCGCTTTTGAAGAGAAAACGTGGCCAGAGAAACCCTCACTCATTCACCATCAACATGTCTTTTCGCATCTCCACGACCTCACAACTACGATGGCCGATTATGAAGACACGATTGAGGTTGACTGGGGAGTGGCCACCCCCGATCTGACCGACGATACCTCATCTGAGGCCAGTACGTCCCTACGATCTACCGTGCTCGAATACGAATTCCGCCACGGTCGGCGCTATCACAGCACGCACGCCGGAAACTACCATTTCCCCAACGATGAAGTCGAGCAGGAACGCCTGGACATGGTGCACCATATTTACTATCGACTGTTGCACAATCGATTATTCTTAGCCCCGATCGATCTGGCGGGAAAGCGGATCCTCGATATTGGTACCGGGACCGGGGTGTGGGCCATCCACTTGGGCGATGAATACCCGGCCGCCGAAGCCATCGTCGGCAACGATATCAGTCCTATCCAGCCGCGCTGGGTGCCACCGAACGTGAAATTCTACATTGACGATGTCGAGAGGGATTGGGTGGACGGCCAGAAATATGATCTCATCCACTGTCGCTACATGGCGGGTTCGATTAAGGACTGGCCGCGGTTGATTAGGCAATGCTTTGGGAATCTGAAACCGGGAGGATATCTGGAGCTGCAGGAATCGGTCAATACACTGTATGCGGAGGACGACAGCTTACCGCCCGACTGTAACACGGTGAAGATGATGGATGCGCTCAAGGAGGGATGTCTGCGGATTGGACAAACCATGGATCCCGCTCCACATATGCATGGTTGGGTGGAAGACGCTGGCTTTACCATCGTTGACGAACGGAAGTTCAAGCTCCCACTTGGGAACTGGCCAAGGAACAAGCGGTTGAAGGAATGTGGCAGCTTCAACCGTGTCAACTTTGTCGAGGGCGTGGATGCCTTTACAGCCTCTATCCTCCCGGATATACTAGGCTGGCGGAAGGAAGAAGTGGTGGTGCTTAACGCTGCAGTTCGGAGGGAGGTCATGGCAAACACCATGCATGCGCTCTTCGACTTCCTGGTAATTGTTGCCCAGAAGCCCATGTAGCGACTCACAGGATCTGTGGGGGGCGCATGTTCCAGCAGAGGCCGTGCTGGTTTGGCTGGTCTAACTCGGCGGTAGGGGTCCTTCCTGAGTTCGACGGGACGTTCATTGTTTGGAAAGATCATTTATACTTCTCAGGCAGTAGATGTATCACTTCGCTTATGCATGCAGACTTGGCAGGGCAGTTCAAAGCTGCCTCGCTTCCAGATATCGAGAAAGATTTTGCATGCCGACCGAAAACTGTGGTTGGTTTGGCGAACCGTTTGGAAGTTTTGGTCCAACGGGCACAATTCTAGCTTCAACAAGGCAGTTTTTTTCAAGAGGGAACATGTCATGGCGGCTGAGTTCGCGTGCGTTGATCCTCGATGATGAGCGGTGGAAACGAAGCCCAATGCTCATGAATCATGACCCCAGACTATGCCCGATTCAGCGATATCGAGCGCTGGAACTTTGTCCAGGACGCTATTCCCAATTGGGCCATGGCACTGCCTGGTCAATGGTCCCGATGTGTCCATTCAGCGTCCAGCCATCCATCTTTATGCTTTCCAGTTCAATTTCTGTCCCAGTTGCTTTCCACTCTCTGTTCAGAAGCCAAGCAAGGATCGACGGACAACTGGAGTTCCATCCTCCAGTGGGACTTCTTCCTACATAGCAAGGTGTCCAATGATTCGTCTAGTCAGTGTTGGGATAGACAGAATACGAGCTCCCAGCCTATGGGATGGAGTGCTCAACCAACAGAACGACCAATACAGAGGATGCACATCAAAGGCTAAGGGGTTCCGCCCAGAGGCTTCATCATGCTGCTTCGAAGATGTCATCCCGCTGCCAAGTGGACCGCCACCCGCTGAGCCTTATTATTTGATAGTGAAAGTGATAGCCCCCATGGTGTCAATATACAGGCATGGCATTAACTTTTTCGTTCGTCAAGTACAGTGACATGGGCATGTCCGACCGCGTGGCTATTTTTGGGCATTCATGACGATGGAAAAATATTCCGACTGCGAATATATAAGGAGACCACCGATGGGGCCATGACTCCACTCGGTTAATAGACCACAAATCGATTTGCCTTCGATTAACTGCAACAAGCATGTATCTTAACTTCAACGTGCTTTGCACGCTCCTCATCGGAGTGGCTCAGGGGACACCCCTTATTCGGTCGCCAACGCCTCATGCTCGGAACCAGCAGATTCAGTGGAGTCCCTGTGAGGCCAACGGAACCCTGGCCACGGAGTGCGCTGCGTTTCCTGTGCCCCTTGACTACACCAATGAAGCCTCTGATGCTACCCTGAACCTCGAGCTCATTCGGATTCGCGCCCCGAACAGCCCTTCCAAAGGAAGCGTATTCCTGAATTTCGGCGGCCCAGGTGATAACGGAAAACTTAGTCTAGCTACGTACGGACCGATGCTACAAGCGTAAGTGTCTCTTGCATTTGACTGGAGACCTTTGCAGTGTAAAGCTCATGATGTCTGTATAGTGCGACCGGTGGCTACCACGATCTTGTAGTGCTCACCCCAAGGTACGAGTGTTCAACCCCCCGTTGTTCTTCTCATTGCCAAGCTAATCCGATCCTGCACAGAGGAATGGGCAATACCATTCGATTCTCCTGTTATGCTACCGATGAAGAACGAGCTGCAGCCTCAACGTTATACCCGGAACTCGCTGGTAACGCATCTGACGTCGCCCTGGGACACAACAATGTGTCGTCTGGCGTCTTTGCCGACACCTGTTATGCAACCCAAAACGAAACCGGCCAATTTATGACGTCAGCCTTTGCAGCGCGGGACTACATACGGGTTATTGACGCCCTAGAGGAAGACGGACTTTTACGATACTGGGGTGAGGCGATCCGTACTGCTCGAATTGTCTTGGACTCGACCCGCTGACCATGGACTTTGGTAGGCCTCTCATATGGTACCATATTGGGCGCCACGATTGCCGCTATGTTTCCGGATCGGATAGGCAGAGTTATCCTCGATGGTGTCGCCAATCCACATGAATACCAGCTGAACCGGTGTGTTATTCCATCTTCTTAGCTTCGTGGAGACACTCATACTGATCCCATGCAGCGATTTGCAGATGCTCGTAGACACGGACAATGTGCTTACTGGGTTCTGCGAGGAATGCGTCGCCACCCCCGATAAATGTCCGCTCGCCCGAGACCGCAGTGCAGCGGAGATCGAGGAGGCTATCTATGAATTGATCGATCATGTGAAATTCCATCCTCTCCTCATCCCGGTTGCAGGCACTCCCACCCTTCTCGAGTACACTACCCTTAAGACTCAGATTTTCAGTGTACTTTATTCTCCAACCGGCTGGGATGACTTTTCTGCCTTTCTCGATAACCTCATGACTGGCAAGCTCGAGGAGGCAGGAGAATATCTCACCAAAATCACATCTGGCCCACCCAGCTTGGACGCTGAAGCTCAGTTTGGAATTAAGTGCAGCGACTCGTACCGTACTGACAACAGCGAGGAGGACGTGCTCTCGCTTATCAAGCAACGCCACGAGCTCAGCCGGATTGGAGGAGATGTCTCTGACTTCGTTCTTACCCGATGCGCGGAATGGAAGATCAAGCCAAAGGAGCGATACACGGGTAATTTCCAGGCGACGACGAAGAATCCGCTCCTGATCATTGGCAACACTGCTGATCCGGTCACCCCCCTTGCAGCCGCACGCAATGTTAGTGCAGGGTTTACTAATAGTGTTGTGCTCGAGCATGGTGGTTACGGGGTAAGTTTCACCGGTTCTTAATTCCTTCATGCTCAGCCACTCACTGCTCATTCTTTGACTAGCACGCAAGCTTGGGGCAGGCATCCCTCTGTACAGCGAAGGCCGCTCGCGCCTATTTCATGGATGGCACGCTGCCTGAACCGGGTACCAAGTGTGAGATCGACACCACGCCGTTCTCTGGTGATAACGGATGGGAGAAGGTCCTCAAAGAGCTCGCGGCCGATAGTAAATGAAGCCGAGGGTAATGGCCTATCGAAGACGTTCTGGAATAGATAATGACGATACGGTTCGCGCTTTGTTCATGTTGTTTTGTGATATTTGTCCACTCGTTACTCTCGGCGATCAATTCGTCGGCTGCTTCGCACTGTTTATAACGTACTTTATCAAGGCCCTAGTATATAATTCAAGCACGTCTTAATGTTGGAGCACCGATGCCTGCACCGATGTCTTGTATAAATTGTAGCTACCAAGTATCTGGTCAAACAGAGGTCAATTAAGTGGCTTTTAGGATCTGCGGCTACACAGCCACAGTCACCTGAATACCGACCCAAACCCTAATCATCTAACCAACGAACAGAACGGACGAGACTACAACAACCCAACAATGGCTGCTTTCAATGAACAATACCCCCCCGACTTCCCCGACGAGAGAGGTCTCGCCCTAATATCCGACATCGTAGACTGGCAGATCAATCATGGCTCATTACTGAAGCACATTGATCCTGAGACTGATTTCCCTGATGACCCCTCCCAATGCTACCCCGTCGGCGTCACGGTCTTTCCTACATTATTCCCCCGAGAGCAATTCAATCGCGCTTGTGAATTACAAACTATCTACAATGAACTGTATTGCGCCATGGCTGAAGATGAACATTGGATTTTCCAGGCAATCCGAGACCTGATTCCAGTTGACCCCCTCGCCGCAGCACTCTGGGGCATTCATGAGGAGGTGAAAAAAGTTGGATATGCGCAAAAGGTCTCCGTCGGCATTTTCCGATCGGATTACATGCTAGACGCACCTGAGATGGAGTTTCCTCTCCGACCAGGAGACACTTTCGATGGCGCCCTAAAGCAGGTCGAGCTTAACACATTCTCATGCGCCGGGGCAACCCATGCGAACAGGGCAGCCGAGATGCATCGTTACTTTGCACGCACCAATGCCTATGATCCTGGAGTTGACCACTCAATCAACGTCTCACTCGCTGCTCTACCCCGTAACAACAACATCACATCCCTCTCTGCATGTCTCGCCGCTGCTCACAATGCATATGGACCGAAAAAGAGCAGCGCGGCTACCGACACTGCCGTTCTATTCGTAGTGCAGCCTAACAACTTCAACATCGCCGACGAGCGCCCCCTGGAGTACGCATTATGGGATCGCGACCCACCCGTTCCCACATATCGAGTCGACTATCCCACCGATTTCCTAAAATATACGACGTTAACTGAATCGCGAGAACTCCTCTTCCATCCACCATGGTTAGGGTCGAAGTGCGTCGAGATTTCGGTCGCGTATATGCGCGCCGGGTACGAGGCACACGAGTACGACGCAGCTGGTAAAGAAGCTCGTCTACGAATAGAGCTTTCCACGGCGATCAAATGTCCTTCACTGTTAGCACACATTTGCACGTTCAAAAAAGTCCAGTGTGCTCTCACGACACCCGGAGCAGTGGAACATTTCATATCCCCCGAAAAAGCAGCGCTCATCCGGTCGACGTTTGTATGCATGTATCCACTCGACGATTCTGAGGCTGGAGCCTGTGCTCGTCGCCTGGCGACTGACCCGGAGCTTTCGCGAGATTACATCTTGAAGCCATCGTTGGAAGGTGGGGGACATAATATATTCGGGGAGGATATTCCGGATTTCCTTGCTTCTATTCCCGAGTCTAAGTGGGCCGCGTATATTCTCATGGAGTGCATTCGGTCGCCGTCGGTGTCTAATGTCTTGTTATCTTCCACTGGGTTGGATTCTGGGGGAGTTATCTCGGAATTGGGGATATTCGGGACATGTCTTTGGCGGAAGGGGAGCGAGGGTCAACATTGTGAGATGCTGCAGAGTTCGGTCGGTGGATGGTCCTTCAAGACTAAGCATGAAGACGTGAATGAGATGAGTGTTGTGAAGGGATATGGCTGCTTTGATACGCCGTTACTGTTCTGATATTGCTGTACAACTGGTATCGCTGGATCACTACGGAATGATATATGCTTTGGAGAATTGGTACACTTAGTACCCGAGTTCCGATATGGATGGCTATTCCAATTCGACATTTAGTATTATTTCACTTCTGCTATAGAGTAGATTTAGTTGCAAGCAAGGTCTAGCTGATTGCCAAGAATGCAATGACTGATCGCAGTTAATTGTAAACACAGCTCTGTAGTCGCACCATTGGATCCTCCGAATAGAACTTCAGGCATGGCACGATTCATGGGCGAGTATTCCCGACGTGTATTAGTAGCTTGCGGAGTTTATCTTGCCACTGGACGTACTCCGTAGCTGGGAAAAATGGTCATAAAAATAGAAGAGAGGAAAGAACAGACAAGGAAGAAAGAGATCAAGAGGCGATCGTGGCGGAGATTAAGAAAAGATCAGCAACACCGTCCACCAAGGCTGGTAAAACGGTTCCATGGCTCCGAAACTGCCGACACCGTTTGATTATAGCAACGTTCAGACGATACGCAGTAGTCTGCGGAGACACATAGCTAGACTGCCTAGTGTCCTTTTCAAACACTGCAGTACATTGATATGTCGATTTTAATTAAAACACTACCTCTTTCCATCGGTTTTAGGAAGGTAGGTTGAAGGGGTGTACAGACAGACTCCTCTAAGCCTCTGCTCGACTCTAAGGGGTACCTAGAGGAAGATCCCTATCGCCGATCACCTCCTGACTCAGAAAATCATGGAGAAAATGTTCCCCATCTATACTGGAAGAGGAAATTAAATGGGTCTCAGCTGAAGCCACGCGGCGCCGATCGCAGCCCTAGTTTCACTTATTAGCCTAATACGGTAATATATCGTCGCCACACCCGATGCTACGTCAATGCCAAATTTTCAAGCATGTTGTCTCACGGATTGAATTGTGGCTTGAATTTAATCTTTTAAACATTGTTTCAGTGTTTGTTTACACCCCGAGTAGGAGCAATGTGTATAGACCTTAGCTACCATGGAGCACGCCAAAGATGAATACCGTCTCTCGTATGTCCGAATGGATGACCCACTGGAACACCAGGCGCAGCGTCAACCGTTGTCCGCATCCGATCAGGCTGTTCTTGCCCAAGGGTCAGGATCCCTAGGGTCAAGTTGGATATGGGAGATTATGAGCTGTGTGGTGGCCGTGGCATCGCTTGTCGGCATTATCGTGGTGCTGTATGTGTACGATGGGAAACCTATGCCGGATTGGCCGTACGGTATCACCTTGAACGCAGTTATCTCTCTTTTAACCACGCTCATGAAGGCTGCCATGGCGTTCCCAATCACCGAGGCCTTGTCTCAACTTAAATGGTCGTGGTTTAGTCGAGGAAATAAGCTGAGTGACTTGGCATTGTTAGATGCTGCGAGTCGGGGGCCTTTCGGGGCTGCTCTGGTGCTGCTTCGGTTTATACCTCGGTAGGTGCTGCAGCTTCCAATACACCCGAGTGAGGTCCAGCGCTGAACGGGGAAAAAACAGATACTTGGTGACGGTGGGATGCCTTGTTCTCGTCGTCGCGGCAGCCATTGCCCCGTTCGTCCAACAAGTGATTGCAATCAATATGCGGCCAGTTCACTCTTCCAACTCGTCTTCGATTCAAATCTGCAACACCAGTATGTACACCGACTACGGCGAGGGAGCTGGTCCAGGGCAAAATGAAGTGCTACTCCCTACCCTGGCGTCTATTTACACGGGAATCTTCCAAGACCAGAGCGCCAGCAGTCCTTCGGTGATGACAACTTGTCCGACCGGGAATTGCACCTTTGTTCCCTACCAGTCTCTGGGATTCTGCAGTCGCTGCGCCAACATTACCGATCAGCTTACACTGAACAAAACCACCCTAGGGTTTAGTACGATAGAGACCTATGACTATCAGTTACCGAATGGGTTCAGCTTCAGCACGTCACAAACGGGGATGTACCTCATGAATTCAACAAACGGCCTTCCCCTCCTTCAAATCGATACCAAAAACTTGCCACTCATCATGAATTTCACGGCTATCAGTGCTTCCGGCTATGGAGTACCACCCCAAGTCAGCGCAACTGAATGTGCTTTGTACTTCTGTATTGACACATACGAAGCAACCGTCAAGGATGGCAAGTTCAGCGAGCGAATAACGTCCTCCGCTACCTTCACTAACCTAACAGCCGACGCTGTCCTGGAGAACTTTGCCCTAACTCCGGACATCTGCTACGTGAACGGGACGCAGCACGACGACAAAAGCGAATGCACCTATTCAGTCAACGTATTCAGTCGACTGGCAATGGCTAACTCCCTGACCCCACTTCTGAACGGGACAGGACAATTAATCATGTCCAATCGACGATATTGGTCCACCGACACGGCTAAAGCTCTCTATGGAGTCCAAGGCAACTTCACCGATATTAGTACTGTCTTCACGTCTCTCGCCACTTCACTTACAACACATGCCCGGAATCAAGTCTGCAAAGCCTCGGTCAAGGGCATGACATGGACTGTGGAGTCCTTCGTCAGCGTTCGCTGGCTGTGGATGACTCTTCCCATTGCCCTCGTTGGAATGACGATCGTCTTTTTGATCGTGACCATGATCAAGACCCGGAACCAATACATTTGGAAATCATCGCCCCTGGCTCTTTTATTCTCGGATTTGGCTGTGGATGGGCAGCATACCTTCGAGCGGAATCCCAGTCTCAGTGGTATGGAAGATGTATCGAAGAAGATGAAGGTTTGGCTGGAGATCACACAAGCAGGCGTGAAGCTCAAGGGTATTCCCCGGTAGCGATAGGTTTAACTCAAAATTTGTAATACTAGGAATAAAAAATTAATGTGTACAATTACCTGTTTTAATTCTCCCTTCCCTCTTTTTCTTTTCTTTTTGCTTTTTGTTTTTTGGGATGGCTTTAATCCAGGTTTGCGGGGTTACTATCGACGATATCCACTATGATCCACACTAATCCATAGGGTCAGCATTGTCCAAAGACACATTAAGTCTCTGGCGAAGATAAGTATTATCCTGCCGAAGTCTCTCGATTTCGTGCTCATACTCCTCCAGCGTATCTTCATTCGCTGACTCGAGCTCCTCGATGATCTTGAACACACGCCATAACCGAAGGACCACGATCAGAGACCCCAGTTCTTCCTCTATGCCATGAAGAGCAACGTCGACCCCGAATGCGACAATAATCACAAGTGCGTCGAAGACGTGGAACTTGGATGAGAAGTAGCTGGTGATTCGGTTAGCTTTCAGATCCGGGGTTGTGGAGTGAATTTGACAGCTCGCATAGCGATATATATACTGGTACAGATGTGCTTTGGAGAGCAATTGCAAACCTTGAAGACTTACCACTTTCCAAAACTGAATACAGTAACCATCAATTCCAACATGAAGAGACACGAGAACACCAACCCGATGATCGCGAGTACCTCCTGAGTGACACTCCAGCCGGCGGCTACATAAGAACCATGTTTCGTTAACTCACAGACATGTAACTCGATCAGGAAATCGGCAAAGGTACAAGCGACATCGACGGAAACGAGCAGCAGGATGAGATAATGACCTCGTCGCGACGATAAGAAGTCCCGCGCCGCCTGTCGCCACCGTGCGATGAGGGGAGGTTGTCCTTCTTCCTCTGGCAGATATATCTGTCGCTCTCGGTGTGATCTGAAACGGTGCTCGTAGAGTAAGGGATCGGCTGGAGAAGCCATGGTATTCGATTCTACTATTCTCGTATGTCTAGATTTGTTCTGGACGTCAAGAGATATCTTCCTCCTTTCCTTTTGTTTTTGCCTGCCGCATGATTCGCAATCTCGTACCTGATCTGCGATGTAGCCGATACCTAAATGTCTTTTCTACGGTGGGCCAGAGCGGCCACTTCGCAACTGACAGTTATCCTCAATTATCTTGTCTAGTATGATACTGACTCTCTGAATCCATGTAGTTACTTCTCTTTTATATCAATGATGATGTTTTGGTATTTGGAATAGTTTCATTTGATTTTCTGGGCACCGCAGTCACGTAACCTACTTTGCTACGAAGTCACTCCAAATTGCTGTTCACTTGCATCATGTCCCAAATCGTTGCTGAGATACATCTACATCCACGTTCTGATCGACAGTACTTGAGGAAATCGACAATAACGAAGACCACTGACAAGGTGCAGTTGTATTAGTTATTTGAGAGTCGGTCAACCCACATGGCTCCTCTAATGGGGAAGGCGCATATCATAACAATGTAGACATTCTTCTGTTTAATCATCCACCCCTCAGGAATATTCACAGTCTTACTAGGCATTCAATGTACTTTTCCTAGGATACAATATTCTCGGATAAGTTAGAGCGTCCGTAACAGCGAACCACATGCCACATAAGTATAAAGTAGATTACTAACAAAAGACTTATGCGCTGACATATAACAGATATATATCCTTGCTTATTATAGAGAATCTCTAAACTTAATGTACTTCTATCAATATACACCTAAATAGGTTTTTGAACATTTTCCACAAAGAGGGGAAAAAAAAAAAAAAAAAACTGTTGTTCTATTCCCCAGATAAAGAAAGACGTGGTCTTCACAAGACGTCGATTCCAAGGGCTATCCATACAACGAAAGCACCAGCACCTCATACCTACCTATCCCACGCAATCCGCTTTGAAAATATCATATTTTACTTAGGCCAGATAGGCTGCGACCCTGAGACAGGGCTCCCGATAGAAGGTCCAATTCAGGAACGGACTGTGAGTTCAAGACATAACCAATCAACACGGCCATACATTTGCTGAATATACAGTTACAGAAGCAAATATTATCAAACATCAGTTCCATTCTCTTGGCTGGTGGTCAAACTTGGAAAATATTGTCAAGTGTAACATCTACCTCACGAATATGGGTGACTTTGGGGGTATGAATGAAGTATATACGACCTTCTTTTCAGATTCAATGCCGGTGAGTTGAGATTCCTTACACTATAGTGGCGCTTGTAGACAGACCAGATAGTATTGACGAAATATCGAAGGCCCGGAGCTGTATTTGTGTCAGAGAGCTACCTCTAGGGACCAACGTTGAGATTGAATGTGTCGCAGCTGTTAAGGGCGATCAGAAGGAACACCTGTTATCTGCACTTATATAATAATAGCTATCCCATGAACCTGTATCCGATAACTATTCAACTGTATAGTCGTACGTGCCTAAATCAGCTTCAAGGCTTCACTTCTAACTACCACGACATACCCCCGAACCGAGAATTGTCTTTTGGTCTAGGATATTGACGAGATAAAAGAATTATGGACCTTGTAATGTTTTCCAAATATCTTCACGTGCCAATCACAGATATCTTGATATGATAAGCATCTGGAACATGTCTTGTAGTGGATAGTCTGGAATACGAGAAATGAGTCATGACTCTCCACCCCACTCCCCACGTTGGGTAACCATTATATATAAATGGATCTCTTTCCTTGATGTAACGACAATTATCAAACCAACCGTTCTTCAAGAAGTAACGTTCAGTAGTTCACAATGACCGAACAAACGCAGCAGCCTGACTACCATCTCATCGGAACCCATACGAGATACTCCAGTATGCAACATCCCGCTTTCCCCCTCACCATCAACTAACGATCTTATACTACAGGCTGGACATCCCGTGTAGAAACGGTCCTCAAGTACTTCAACATCCCTTACACATCCCAGATCATCCACTTATCTGAGGTATCCAACATATCCCCAACACACGTCGTGACAAGAAAACTGACAAAAACAGGTCAAAAAGGTCTCCCATACAGGCCTAGTCCCATTGCTAGAATGTCGCTCACTCGGCCAAAACATCCGTCTCAATGACTCCCTAGCCATCTGCGAGTTTCTGGCCGAGTCCAATCCCGAACTCAATCTCTGGCCGCGCGACCGACGGCTCAGAGCATTGGCGCGCAGCGCAGCAGCGGAGATGCACTCGGGGTTCTCGACATTGAGAAATCATTATGGCACGAACTTCATTGCCCGGTATACGGGGAACGTTCCCGTATCCGAGCAGGCAAAGAAGGAGATCGAGCGACTGCTCGTTATCTGGGATAATGCGAGGCGTACGACCATGGCTTGTTTGGCCGAATTGAAAGAGAAGGATGAGGGATTCTTGTTTGGTTCGTTTAGTATTGCCGATGCTTTCTTCTGGCCTGTTCTTTGGGTATGTATATTCCTTGCCTTTCACAGTAGTCGCATCGTTTGATTTCGGGGTCGATGCTGAATGAATCCCACAGCGCTTCCGTACCTATAACCTTCCTCTTGACACGGCCAGTCCTGCTGCGTTGGCCTGGATGGAGACTATGTGGAACAATCCCACTATACAGAGGCTGGCGCATAACTATTATCGCCAAGCAGAATTACCGGAGACGCGGATCGCCCACTATGATGATATCTTCCACGACCGGGATGATGTTCAGTATGGCACGTTCTTGGAGGGTTGGACGTTCAGCGTTGCTGAGAAGAGGTTTAACTGAGGTGGAAACTAAACCATATTGAGGAATGGTGATAGTAATACAATCGTAGATTTGATAAAACAGAACTTGAAACCTGCTAACTATTTATACAAAGTCTCGGGTATCGAGCATAACGTAGAACTGACTAAAGGTTTCCGGACCTTGAAAAGTCACATGAAAAGAAAACACCCCATGGACGAAATCGACAAGAATATGTAAGGTGGGAAGCGATATGTACAAGCCGAGAGACTACACTTAGCAGCCCTTGCACTCCTTGACCCAAAGGTTGAGGCCGTAGTACTCAGCATTGTGGCCACCGTACCAGTAGACCTGCTTGGAGGGAGCGTCGCCGACATCAACGGAGAACCAGGGGCGACCGTTGTTGGTGAAGTAGCCCTGGGTGTTCTGCCCGAAGCCGTTCATGTTGCCGTTCTCGGGAATAGCACCAGAGTGAGGGACGGTGAGGGAGACGGGGGTCACGTCCTTCTCCACGATGTAGAGGTTCTGGAAGGCCGTGGGGACACCGTCCTTGGAGGTGAAGGAGACCATGCCGTTGGCGGCGGAGCGCAGGATGAGGATCTCCTTGCCGTCGGTAGCGTCACCGCCGACGTAGACATACTCTGGATAGAAATTGTCAGTGGTCGTTCATGGACTCTTGGAACCCTTACTAAAAGAGGACTTACGGCCATCAGTCAGAGCAGTTCTGCCGCCATCAGCGACCAGAGTGAAGGCCGCGGGGAGGGCAGTGTTGTTGGAAGGGACAGCAGCAGCGCTGACGACCGAGAGAAGGGAGGCAAAAGCAGCAACGGAGAACTTCATTTTGGATGTGTTGAGAGGTAAAAAAGTGGGTATGAAAGAGAATCTGCTCAGTGTATTTTGTAGTTTGTTGATGAAGATGAGATTGTAAATCGGAATCCCAGGGGCCTTTTATATCCCGGCCGTGAATCTATATCTCTGACGTTTAAGCTATGATGGTTAAGACTTCACTCTCCAAATCTCCTAAAATATCCAGACAGTGGAGAAAGAGTGAGACATGTTTTATTCATGGCAAGTCTTCATAGGGTGTCAATATACGTGAAGTGGGTCAGATCCCGACATTCTTTCAAACATCCAGGAATCAAAATGAATAAAGTCTCGGGGGGAAAAAAACCCTTGCGGGGAGTTCCGACTAACGCCCAATGAAAGAGCAACACTCCATCGATCGGATCCAGACGGCTTCACAACTTCCGAGCCCTGAGACGGAACTTTTCCCGAAAAGAAGGCGAAGACCGACTGTGACATCAAACGGTTGTCGATCATTAGCCGATCCGGCGTTTCTATTCTTATCTTCCCAGAAGCCCTTCCACGTTTCGGCACTTACTGAAGACTCGGGATGCCCGATTATCCACCATAGGTTGTACGGACGAGTTCCGCCGTCGGTGATCTCATGAATGTTCTTGTTGCTGTACCTATGAAGTCAAATCCCACCGGAAAACTTGTTGAGCACTGCCACCGAACATAGTCAAAAATATGAAGAATACTGGCAATAAAGAGGCGATATATAGGACGATCATGTCTCAGTTTTCTTTCTATCACGATCTACACAGGATAGGCACCAAGAAGCGCCCAAATAGTGATAAAAGTAAAAAGGTCCAGGGAATGACAGGAAAATAGGCAAGTGATCATCGCGCGTGGACTCCATCACGGGAGGGGAGTCCTTTTTATGGATATATATGAACTACATGATGGAAGAATAATCACGCATTTGTCTCAGTTTCAGTTGATCAGCCCCTGGACCATCGTTTCCCCCCTGTCTCTCCGCGAAAGGAACGTACCCCTGAGATAGGTCAAGTTCCGGCAGGTATGAGCATTCCTTATCATTTGGGCTTCCGTATTTGGTATCGAAAGTTTAGATACTTCGGGGAAGAGGAGCCAATAAACTGGATTATCTCACAGGCGGCTGAAGTACTAGGCTATGACGAGAATCGAAAGCTTGTACAAAGCTTCTACGCCATCCCAAGCTGTGTCTGACCAATGAAGCAATGGATAGATTGCTAGGTTCCACTAGGTGAGACAATGGGGCGTACATGTGGACTACTTCAATAGTCCAACGTGCGAGGCCTTCCATAACGTACAACCCAAGTTCTGCTTGTTCAATTGCAATGTTTCATGAAACCATACTATATACGCTTCCTAGCGGAATGGAGACCTCGGAAAGAAGGTAGCTAAAATGGGCCTCCTGAATATGGTACCGGATGCATAGTGGATGATCCTTCATGTTCTACAAATGACTCAGTCGGTCGCAGCCGTCAACATATTCCTCTAACCTAATGATGTACCATACCTGAGGGCTTCAATCTACTATCAAGAAAATTAAAGAACATACCTTATTGGTAGTTTCAGGAGCTCTTTTCGGCGGCTAGAAATCCATTTAGGGGGACCTACTTACAACGGTCATGGCCAGATGGTGCGGAAGCAGAAACTACTTTTACAAATCAAGTGAGCCCCTGAAAGAACCGCTGGGGTAGTCCTGTCCGATCAAATCGGCTCTACTCTAGTATGTTCGTCTATTATGATCCATAGTGAGCCGTGCTCCGATATGTCTTAGTCCTCGTGGCTATGCTAAATTATGACGCGGCCACGGAACCATACGACTGAGGGTTATCCTGTCGGGTCCAGAATGGTTCGTCACCCGCAGGGGCAACGAACGACTTCACTCGCCAGTACATCATACCGAGTCCGATCACCAAGAAGGACACAGAAGGGGCAAGCCAGAACGGCAAATTGGTGTCGCCAGCCCCACTGGGAGATGCCAGAGGGGACAGCAGGAGGAAAACTTGACAAGCGAGAAAGAGATATGGTACCCATGTCCACACGCGGAATGGGTACTCGGCAGACGGGACGTGTTGTCGAATAATGAAGAGAGCCACCACGACCGCACCGTATATCATCACGAGGAAATACTGGTTCACATCTAGTAGAAAGGCATAAGCATCCCCTACTCGAATGTTAGTACATGCATAATTCACTTCTTGATTCTAATCAGCTTACCAAAGGGCAAGAATGAGACCGCCACTACCGAAGGTCCGAACATAAACACCGATGTCGCGGTGGCTGGGCTACCGGACTTGGATGTCTTGGACAAAATGCCAGCTGCGGGAACGATTCCCTCGAGTGCAAGCTCCCGGATCACCCGAGTGCCTACGAATGCCGTCGAGATCATACTGCCAAAGGTGGAGAGAGCGACCATGGCCGCGGTGACACGCGAGGCGGCGCTCCCGAAGATGTTGCCCAGAAGACGGGCGACCAGCTGCACACCGGCCCGACTAATATCGTCTGGTGTCGCGACAATAAAATAGGAGATGTTGATCAACAGATAGAGGATGCCAACTGAGCCGACCGCGAGCAGGCCAGCCACCTTGAGGGTCCTCCGTGGGTTCTTGACCTCCCCTAACACCAGGCCTGCACTGTTCCACCCCAGGAAAGATTCTAGTACTTTGAAAAGCGAGACGGTGTAATCATATACCGTGGTCGAAGAACCAGCGAATGGCTGGCGAAAATTGGCTCCGGTATCGGCATTGTTTGGGAGCGCTCCCACAAGGATGGCAAACGCGGTTGCAAGAATCAACAGGAAGGTCGCAAGCTTTAGTAAGCTTGACGAGTTGACAATTCGTACGCTCCATTCGCGGGATATCGAGAGGCATGCTGCGACCAAGGCCATTATTCCAATCGCGGCCAGTCGCTGCCCAGCCTCACTGGGAGCGATATCGAACGCAAGGAGGGTGTTATCGGCGACCACGATACTGGCCAGGCCTATATGGTTAGGGAATATTAGTACATTTCCAGATTTTCCCGGAAGACGTTGAGCACAAGGACCATACCCGGGAATCCAAATAGCACATAGAAGGCGTAAAGCGTGCTAGCGAGACGATAGGGGCGAGGATATGCCGTGTCAAAGTACACTTTCTCCCCACCGGTGCGCGGCATTAGACACCCCAGTTCCAGGTAGATGTAAAATCCGCAGAAGGTCAGGACAATTCCCACCACCCATAGCGAAAGTGCTGCGCCCACACTGCCGACGCTGAGAAAGATGGAAGATGGTACGGAGAAGATGGCGGCGCCGATCATGCGGTTAGTCCTGCATCGCACTCAGTTCCCGAGATCGACAGCAGGATGAAAGAAACAATGTGTTCCCTACAGGAGTAGGGCCGTCGAGAATAGGCCTAGGTGGCGTTTGTTGTTCAAGTCTTTGTTGTTGCTGTCCTCCAATTCATCTGGTCTTGCCCACAGGGGCTGGCGCTCACAAGCGCTCCCACCACTCGCCCGACGAGATCGCATTGTTGTGTGGTAACCCCAAGGAGTAATATGAAAATAGGATAAGAATGGACGATACAGGGCGAAACGAAGGATATTACGGTTTTTGGTTTCGTGTGCCGGGGGGAAGGGAAAGGGGAGAGTATTTAGAAAAAAGGGAGAAAGAAAATCTCGAAATTGAGTTTGTGACATTCCAGATTGGCGTCTTTTCCTCATCCACCCGGCATAGCTGCGCTTTTGCCCTTTTTATGAGGGGTCAGCTGAAGCTGCGATATCCAAAGCACAGTCAATTGGTTGGGAAGAAGCGACGATGCCACACTATGGAGTCTGCCATGGCTACTAAGTGGATCCGCAGTACCAATCGGGTCCTTCAGGGGTCTTGCGATTGGGGAAGATAAAAAATCTGTCAAGGGGATCTTATCTGATCGTGAATCATTGCTGGCGAAAGGAACCGAGCTCGATTGAGGCGTGGTATATGTATTGATTTGGTTAGCATGTTTTCGCATAGAATCCTTCCAAAATCGAACTTCTGAGTAGCTTTGAGCGATGTACTTGGCTGGTAAATGGTTGTCAGCGGCAACACGTATGGACCTACGGCTTCCTCCATGGCGAATACCTCCAGATCTCGTTGACTCCTGGATTACTTTGTCAAGCATCGACTATAACATCCGAGGGATACACCCAGGCAGCTTCTCATGTAAAGTGGGCCAGCAAGGCACGCATGTTACGAACATTATGAGGCATTTAACACGGCGGAGATACCGGCAACGAATACGAGAAGCGCCCCGTTAGATGACAGCTGACCTCAAATGCCATCTAATGGTGGTGAAAGAGATATAAATCATGTTCGGGGCATGCAGAGCTCGCTCACCTTAGAAGAGGTGGCCGACAGAGGGTGCCTATTCCAACATCTCCATTCAATAAACCCAAATCCTTACCCTAGGGTCCTCATCCAAGTGCCATAAAGATCAAAATACACTATACAATGACCGATACGCAAGTAGTTGCCGAGTGGTACAATCAAAACGCGGTTCTAGAGCACAATCGACTAAATGCCTGTCGCCTCGAATTCTCCGTTTCGCTGAGGGTAATCAATCAGTGTCTAGAGCAGCTACGACAGCGACATGACCGACCATTGAGAATTTTGGATCTAGGCGGGGGAACAGGCCGATATGGTAAGCATGCTATTGCTCGTTATGAATCGTTTGGAAGCATACATTGCTTCTGTCCAATATGTGTGTGGTGGGTGGGGAAGCTACCGAAAGAAAGCTCATACTGACAAAATAATGCTATCCAGCCGTCGAACTGGCACGAAAAGGCCACTCAGTCACGCTCGCCGATATCTCCAGATCGGAGCTTGAGCTAGCTAAGTCCTTCGCCGCAGAATCTGGTGTGACTCTCGACGCCATCGTCGAAGCCGATGCACGAGCCATTCAGGTGTATCCCAAGGAAGAACATCCAAGGAGCGTCTTCACGACCTCCACCTATGATTTCATTCTCTGTCAGGGCCCAATGTATCACCTTCTCGAGGACTCTGAACGTACGCACGTTCTCCGTGCTTGTGCTTCTATGCTTCGTGGCAACGGAATTCTCGCGGTCGCATTCGTCACCCAATATGCACACTTAAGGGATATCGCCCAACGGGATCCGGCTCGGCTTGGGAAGGAGTTCGATGGTTTTTATCGCGCGTATCTTGCTTCAGGGAGGTACACACGGAATCCTTTCATGGCTTCGTATCATACCAATGTGGAGGATGTAAGGGGATTGTTTCACAAGGTTGATGGGCTATTGAGGACTCAGGATGGTGTCGGGCTTGCTTTATCCCGGATTGTAGCTTGCGAGGGGTTTCTCGGGGGAGGATTGGCCGGGAAGCTGTGCGATCTGTTGCCGGACGTGTACGAGCGTTGGGTGGATGTCGTGATGCAGTTTGTTGACGATGAAGCGCTGTTAGGCAACGCGGATCATTTGCTGGCTATTGCAGAGACACAGTACTAGGTTGCCTTGGACATAGATATACAGATAGTATTCATTGTGATTGAAGTATTCCATCAGTTTCTATGCCCTGTACTCCGCCAAGGTGTGAAGTGAGAATGGCTGTCTCTATTTCCTTTTATGACTAGATCCAAGCGACAAGTCCTACACCGTAGTCTAGTCTATCGCACCCTCTTTTCAGGCGTGTTATTAAACTAGGGCTAAGGTACGGCAACAGGACCCACGCAGCGTACCCTTTATTCTCTAATCTAACAATATCAATTCTAGGCAGACCATCTATTCAAGCTTAAACCCCTGCCTCTCGATAACCCCCCGAATTTTCTCCCTCCCATCCTGCTCATACGATGCAACCTTGCCCGCCACGAACTCCCCCCAGTACTTCCGTCCAAACTTCGACTCATCCACATAAAACGCTCCCAACGACTGATCATAAGACGCAATATTCTCTTTCTGTCCCTCCTCACTCCACCGCTCCATATGAACAATCTCCCGCATCGGCAAGCGCGGTTTGATCTGATTGCCGAAGAGCCAGTTCTCCGTATCCGGATACCCAATGGCCATTCCAAACACACCCAAAGTCAAGGGTGGCAGATTCAGCAGTTCACAGATCTGCTCTGCGTTGTTTCGAAGCGCACCAACGTAGCAGATCCCCAAACCCAGCGACTCAGCAGCAATCGCAACAGTCTGCCCCGCGATCGCCGCGTCAAGGGCACTCATGATAAACATATCCATGTTCTCCAGCGCCCTAGCCGGCTGCTGATCATGCTGCTTGGCAATATTGTTGAGACGGCGCAAATTCGGACAGAATGCAAGGAACAAGGGGGCCTGGCGGATAAACTCCTGGTCGCCTGCGAGCACCGCAACCTGGGCTTTATGCTCGGGGTCTTGGATGGCGATGACATCCCATGTTTGGAAGAGGGATGAGGTCGAGCTGCTTTGGGCGGCTGTGAGGAGCGTTTCCAGGGTTCCCTTAGGAAGAGGCTTGTCGCGGAGGAAGGCCCGGCAAGACTTGTGGGAGAGAATCGTTTCCAGGGCCCCGGGGAGAGGATGAGATGGGTTAATTGGGGGGGAGAAGGCGGACGATTGCGAGTCGCGGTAGCGCTCTTCGACGAGGGAGGAGAATGTCGCGGACATATTAAGGACGAGGCTTGAGGGATGGATAGATTGGATATGACGGAGAGGAGAAGGGTAACCTGCCCATATTTATAGGCGCAAACAGGGCAGCACCTCCAGACAGCTGCTGGGATATCCGGCAATGTTGACCGTTTGGTATACCACGGGGATGTTGATTAATCTGATATCTCATGGTGGGGAGCGCGTAAATACCGATGATTGGTGGATTTCCTTCAAGTGGAGACTTATATGGATCCCTACCGAGCTAGAAATTTATGAATCTCACGCATTTGTGTGTTCGTGATTGGCTCTTGAGATATAGGACCCATGTACAGCCCTTTGATTAGTAGTATAAACATCATCTACATAACGTGATCGGTAAACGAGCCGCCATCTTCTGTTTTCCATAGTAAACACTAAACAGCTTATTTTTGAATCACAATATCTCAACCAATTCAGTTTACCTCTACTTAAAAAAATTAATATATCACTTATTCTATAGTAGAATAATGGTATGTATATAGTTGAATCCTTTTTACCCTCTTATTACTAAGATAAGATCAAATATAGCATATTTATAGTATGTAGTTAGAATTTATATAGTCTAGGACTCGTTTTTACTTGAATTTAATTTATACAGAAAAGAATACTAATATTAGTATCATATCTTGGTTATAAATTGATATATCCAGTAATGGTTGAGATAGTATTGCTTAAAAATATGCTGTTTAATATGGAAAACCGAAGATGGCAGCTCATTTACTAGTTACGTTATCACTATCGCCTATTGGGAATCAGGAGTCACACCCCATCGAGCAGAGCCTGCAGTCCGACAAGATTCGGTTCCGAAGTCATAGATTCAGGACTGACGGTCCTCCAAATCCGATCCAACCTCTTTTGCACCCAAGCCCCCTGCCCCCCCAGCTTCCTGGCAACAACGGAGGCAATGAAATCTTGCAGAACCTTTCTCTCCTCCAACCTTACGGTAACGGCGCCGAGAATGGCCACCGGCCATAACAGATACTCCGGCGGGTGAGACTCGATGTTCAAGAGGGGAACTCGCCACACAGCCTCCTCTACAAAGGAGCGCACTCGCTGGGTTCGCTCCAGATGTGTGATGTCCGGGTTCACTTTCTGGAGCAGGATTTGGATTGCGAGGTAACATAGCCCAAGGGATATGTCGGCAGAGCTAATGAGACCGATCCAGCGCGATAGTTCAGCGTCTAGGCCCCACCACTTTGTGACCTCGCGGCTGTTGAGCGGCCTAGAGAGCCGAGATAGCTTGGTGACATCGGCAATGAGCAAGAAGAATTTGTAGGACGTCTGCAGAATGGCTTCCCTTGGTTGGTTTGCCGGGTTGGTGAGCCTATCAAAATACAGCGGGAGCCCGAGCTCGTTTCGAACCCCCGTAAGCGCGTCAAGCGAGGGATCAAAGAGCATCATGAGAGACGCATGGTACAGAAACGACTCGACGCAGATGCGATCAAACGTGGCTGCAGCCTTGGTGCGGAAATCCCTGGGCCTGCGTTGGGTAAGCAGGAGTCCTGCAGCCGTGACATGAGGGGCGATAGAGGATATCGCGTCTGATCGGCAGGACTACAGTGTGTCAGTTAGTTTAGGCCACCGGTAGCGACGAACACGACAACATGCCTCGAAGACTGAGAGCAGGATCACAGTTGCTAGGACGCAATCATCACAGCCGGCTTTGGTGATATCCGTTAGGGACGTTTGGATAGAGTGAATGGTATGTAGATAGCCCCGCAAGGCAAAATGGATAGGCCACCGCGCTGTACCCGGTAGCTGCATCCCAGCCACGGCGACCATTGCCCCGAATAGCGGAGAGAAGTGTGGCGCCAGGCGCAGCATGTGTGTTTGGTCCAGTGAGCTCTGCCGAAACAGACGAGGTAAGATCGTGGACGCAAAGTATCGGTATAGGTACGCGTTTTCGTATGAGTCAAACGGCGCTGGCATCACCATCGGTGGCGAGAGTGGTACCAAAGACAGCCCTGAGGATGCTAATGCAGGCACTCTGACCTGAGTACGAGCCCATCGCCGAGAGCGGCCATCTGGGGCCTGGTTATCCTGAGTTGGCCACTCGCAGTCCAGCACGTTGCGAGTACATCCGGTGCAACGCGGCCGCGTCTCGTCGCATTTCTTGCGACGCCTCCGACCTGGCGGTGGCTTGATAAATAAGAGGGGCTCTTTGTTCTTTTTTCCTAACTTCAGTACTTGGGGATCATGACCTACATTGGAGGCAGCCGGTCCTGGTTCGCAAGCTGGGCCGAGAGGACATTGCCGTGTTTGAATGCAAATTAAGTAGAGACGCATGTGGATTAAGTTGATGCTTGTCAGTTCATGCGGGAATTATGTTCCTTAGGATAGATGACTCAGCTGCACAGCATAATTCATAATATGCCTCTTTAAGTGTATGGAGGCATCTTCAAAAGTATATATAGGCAATCGCCAATTGAATTGAGCATCTTGGGTTAAACTGAGTGCCCCTGAACAATAGGCTACATATGCATAGTCAGTATAGCATCACCCTACTTTCCCTCCCCTGTGCATTTCACAACAATACTACTCAACCCCACTGTCCGGGATGATAGTCTAGAATGCATAGTCCATTATATAGCGATGTTCACACCATTGCCCACCCAGGTGACCTGTCCATATAAGATTGAAAGAGCCAATGTATGTACTGCGGGCAATGGTAATGCCTCACCACGATACAATCTGACGGTAACAAAAAAAACGTGGATTTCTGGGACCGGGCAATTCGCTGGCCGACCCAGACTAGAATTAATTGAATGAACTATTTCTTGTAAGCTGACAAATGGTGACTAAGTAACTAAGTAAATGCTCAACTATCCATTAATAATTATGAAAAGTGAGTACACACGGACATTGTCAACGGGTGGTTCTTCCACCAGGTATAGTTTTCTTTTTTCTTTTTTCCTTTTTTTTTATTTATTTATTTTTATTTTTATTTTTTTTAACTATTTACCATAGCAGCCATGCTACGCTAAATTGATACCCCAATCCAGGCTCCTCATTTCCGGGCAGTACCTTCCGCCATGAATGAAGACCAGACGCTCCAACCACTGTCCGCTCAGGATTTCAAGGTGTATAATCGTGGAGCGGAAAGGATGGACTACTTCGTAGGTGCATCTTATTTCCAAGTAGAGCTTTAAGGATACGATCATTGACGTTGTCGTCCAGCATGGAATTCTTCGTCGCTCGTGGAACCTGCTCTGGGACGCCGCGACGAGTGGCCGACGGCCAGCATACATGTCAATGGGACAGTTCATCGCCGAAGGGCTAGCCTTCGCCGAACATCTCGACATCCATCACAGCATCGAGGAAACCCGTGTCTTCCCCTATTTGGCGAAAAGGATGCCTGAGTTCCGCACGGGACGTGGCCATCAAGCCGCTGAACTCTTGCAGCAGCATCGGGAGATTCATGCTGGGCTAGAGGGGTTTCAGCGCTATTTAGAGGGATGTCTTCACGGGGGGGAAGAGTTACGACTTGATGTATTGCGGAAGAAGATGGATGGGTGGAGGGAGGTTCTCTGGACGCACCTGGACCAAGAGGTCAAGACTCTCGGTGCGGAGAACATGAGGCGTTACTGGACGAAAGAAGAGATGGCGAGGATACCCCTGTAGAAATCATTGCTGATCTAATCCAAATATTGAGTCAATTGTCTTCCTGGTGAATCTTTACATGGCCCTCATATACGGTATCCTATACATCCGGTTCGCTTCGGTGCTGGCGGGCAACAACTTTATGCGTTGATCGTTCGGAGCCGGATTTCCCTTATTTGCCATGGCCGTGTTGCATAATCTGGGTATTGACTGGTCATTTACATGACTGACGTGTCTGTGTGTCCTGTTTTGTGCCATATCCCTTCTTCCTTTCCTTTCATGGACGGAGGCTTCAATTGGCGAGCAAGGTAGTTCGTCGCAGCATAGAAGCTGGTGGCAACACTGCTCTCGTTCTTCGCCGTGTTCTTGTATAGTTTGATACTACAATAACCTTGCCTTTCTGTGTACAGTAATAGCTATTACCACTGTACCTTTATCTTGAATTAATTGGTTTTATAAGATTGTACTGTAAGCACTGATGTAGATTGCTTATCCCCGGAAGATCATTGTTCCTGTGCAGTCTAGGAATTCTTGAGTGAGGGACCCATCTTTAATCATCCATACTAAAGCCTGGACCTTTCAAAGGGGAATCCAAAGGAGATTTTGCCTGATATGGACAATAACAGTGCCAACTTCTCCGGGGATCAATTCTCGACGGGTCTTTTCTCTAGCCAACGCGCGATAAGACCCGGTCCAAGTGGCACGGTCCGTATACGGTCCGTGTTTGTCCACCGCGGGGTCTCAGTAGAAAGAGAGTTCAAGCTCACTAGTGGCCAATTTCTTGGCTTTCTGTGGCTCCTCAAAGTCGCTAACGTTAAGGTCCGATCCTAGATCCATGGACGGAGTCGGGACTTGCCCCTCACCGTCTTCCGTCCACGGTCCGTGATGGACGGAAACATGATGCTGAGTCTGAGGAAGCCACATCTTATAAAAGGGATTGAACCACAGTCTCTCATGATATCCAAACCAGAGACTCTGATCCGGATTTGTGATCAGACAGCAATTTGATAACACCAACACACGCAATGGCAGCTAAAAACGAACGCATTATCATTATCGGGGCGGGTATCTTTGGCCTGGGAACCGCCCTGACATTGAAGGAGGAGGGTTATCGCTCTGTGACCGTCCTCGACCGAGCCATGCCCCCTGTTCCCGATGGTTCCAGCAACGACATTTCCCGTGTCATTCGATTCGATTACGGAGATGAGGTATACGCTCGCATGGGCAAGGAGGCTTTCGACCTATGGAAGACCCCTGCCTACAAAGAAGCCTTCCATCAATCTGGATGTCTCTGGGTGACTCAGGAGGAAACCCCCGGACAGCCTGTGCAGCCCGCCGCCAAGGAATACAGTCGCAAAACCAGAGAGATTCTGACCAAGATGGGCGAGCCCTGGCACTCAGTCCCCACGGTGGAAGATTGCAAGCGGGAATTCCCCGAATTGACGGGCCCGCTGGCCAATCCGGGCTTCTACTCCTTCTTCAACAACTCGGGCGGATGGGCAGATGCAGGTCTCGCATGTGCTCGTGTGGCAGCTCGGTGTATCGCCGCGGGTGTGTCATTCATCACTGGCCCCGATGGCCAAGTGACTGACTTCGAGAAGAGGGCGGACGGCACCATCGAAGCGGTCCGCACCAGCAGTGGCAACCGCATCACTGGTGACAAGTTCATCGTCGCCACCGGTGCCTGGACCGCCAGTCTTGTTCCATCGTGGAACTCCATGGTCGCGGCCGCTCAGATCGTCGGATACATGCGCCTCAGCCCCGAGGAAATGATCCGGCTGAGGAATATGCCTGTCTACTTCAACCTCTCCACCGGGTTCTTCTGCTTTCCTCCCCATGACGGAACCAATATCTTGAAGGTCGCCGTCCACAGCTATGGCTACACCCACTCGCAAAACGGCATTTCTGCACCTCCAGCTGCCCCGCCCTCCGCCCGCGCCAACTTCATCCCCGACGAGGCCGTGGAACGTCTGAACCTCGGGATGAAGGATCTCTTCCCAGACCTGGAGCCCAAGGGCTGGGAGCGGGTCGCGCTATGCTGGTACAACGACACCCCGAGCGGTGATTTCATCCTGGATTATCACCCGCAACACAAGAACATGTTCATCGCCACCGGTGGTAGCGGACAGTAAGTATCCAGAATCTAGAAACAAAGTCTGATATCACAACATTCTGACTAACCCTGGTCACAGTGCCTTCAAATTCCTGCCCGTAATCGGCAAGTATGTCGTTGGATGCTTCGAAAAGAAGCTCTCGCAAGACCTGTTGCAGAAATGGAAATTCCCCACCGAGTACAAAGAGCGCTTCCAGGACGATGTATTCAAGGGTGACGGAAGTCGCGGAGGCCCTGAGAGGAGAGAGTTAACTCCTCAGGAACATGAGAGATTTGCCGGCGCTTTGATAGCTGCTTCGACAAGGCAGAGCAAGCTGTGAAAGGAGACGCTGATACTTTTATTCCTGGAAGCATATATATACCCGCTGAACCGCAACCGGTTGTTTGTAATGTGAGATGAAATTTTGTTACGTTTGACGTGAAGAGAGTTGTTGTCGATTGAGAATGCGTTCTATCGCAGGCTACAAGGACAATAGACTGCTAGATCTGTGCGCCTTTATTTGTTTTCCAAATCAATATGTACATACACCCTGAAATCTTTTCCTTTCCTTTTCTTTTCCCACCGTCCTGGATTCATCATAAATCATTTAAAGATCATGGTATCTTATGCGAGTATGGTAGGTGTCCATCCAATAATGTACTTCCTCACAATTGCTCCGCGACGTAATCTCCAAACATCATCCAGTCAGGCAAGTCAGGGATTGCTGCATCGAATCCGTCGTGACCAGGCCTTTCGGAAAAAGGCCACTCAGATATAGGATCGGCGCCTACTGGCCCCAGAACCCGCCCGCTGAGAGAGTCCATTCCTGGCTCGCCCTGCCCAGTCGCAAGGAGGGACTGACCAGGGAAATTCGGACTGATAGTGTCCATCCGTTGATACGGTGACGGGACCAAGTCTCCGAGTTGTACGATCTCAGCAGGGGTAAACGACGAACTGAAGTCGAGAATATTCCACATCAGGGCTTCGTCCGCCTCCGACATTCTTGGGATAGTGGATGGAGTGGGCATGCGGGTTAACTCCCCGGAGAAAGTGTCCTGGCTATAATATAGCGACTTGTAGTTCTTCTGTCTCGCAGCCAGTTTATTGACCCGGTTGACCTGCAAACAGCACCGTTAGCAGACATCACAGATCAGGTCGGGCGTAACATACCAGGACACCCATATTTTCCCAATGTGTCGACAGGTCTGTCATGTAATCCACCAACGTTCGGAAATCGCTATTGCCGAGTTGCGCGATGTGTGGGTTTTTGCTGGCCGTATTCTCGAGCTGGATGGTGGCGGCGATTGCACAGAGGTAACCGATAAACGGGTCGTATAGTCGGATGTCCACCTCGTCCATTTCTCGGATGAACCGCGCAATCCACCTCGAATGAATAAGGGAGCTTTCATAGGACTTCTGCAGAAAGGTTGCGGGTATGTTTCCGTCGATGTGGCGGAGTTTAACCATGTTTACGAAAGGATGGTGCAGCAGACATTGAACGGAGTGGAACAAAAACTGGACACACAGCCAGGTACACAGGTACGAGCGACAATGCGGTTCTTCGCGAGCGCGTCGTCGGAAGTCGACACTGCGATACCGATGTGTATCTGCGAAATGAGTCTCGAACTGCATCCAGTCGGATTCCAGACCGGCCAGCGCCGATCCTGATCGCCAGGGGGGTAGCGCATCCTTATCGAAGGGCTCAAAGACATAATCGGTGGTTTTGCCCCAAAGGGAATAAAGTCGAAGAAGGCAGCCCAAAATGCCATGGTCAAGCTTTTCTCCTTGCTTCCCGGGTCCATCGTGTAATGTTCCACGAGCCAGGGACTCCTCGCCAGAGAGTGAGGCTGGCGTATTCGGTGCAGGGAAAAGAATGGTGAAATGTTTGTCTGCCAGACACAGTGAATAGTCTCGAGATGCGTTGTAACTGCGGTCCAGCATGAAAAAAGCCCAGGTAATGCGTCTTCTTTCTTCCGCTTCCGAGTCGGTGAGGGACGACGTATATTTATCTTTGTGTAGGCCGGCAGACTGGATCGTCCGGATACCCAGTGCAACAGATGAATACCCTCGATGGGATTGGCCGTCGGCGAAGTCCACCTGAGCCATGAGAAATGTTCCCTGGAGAAATGAGAGACCCAGTTTCCCGCTCTTGTACTGATGTGACAGGATATCCCAGGCCTTATTGGCATAGGACTTTGTGGGAGGTACATCGCCTCCAGTGGGTCCCGGCGAGCGGCGCGAGATCCGAGAAGTAAGAGCCACTAATGGGAATGCGATTTCTGGGGGTAATGACAGATCACGGCTCAAAAGCCAGTCCTTGGAGAAAACGCAATAAGGCTGGTCGTGAAAATGGGCGAGATAAATGTCTACTTCGGATTTGACAAAATCGGATGGGAGCGAGGATCTGATCAGTTTCAGTCCATCGGCTTGGCGTAGGAATGGAGAAAACATATGATACGTACCCCAGAGAATAATGGCGTTCCTCATTTTGGAAACCGAATGCTACCGGAGAATTACCCATGCTGCGATGGCCATAGCCATGAGAGAAAAGCGAGTTTCCGCTCGCCACTCCAGTCAATGGATTATTCTTCAATAAGCACTCCCTGGGAAAATTAGAAAGGATTCACTTAGGGAGCCCGAAGTGAAAAACCACATGACGCACGTACTGGAGAATGCTTGCCATCTTGTCTAATCTGTCCTCTATGCGCTGGAATCGTTGCGAGCTCAACAAGTTTGCCTGGGCGATCACGCAAGAAACTATCAACCCAATGGAACATACAGAGATTGCAAAGACGTTACCAGGTCATGGCGGTACCTACATCTCCAGGCTCTCCCGAACCACGTTCCTGTCCATTGGCAGGAGAAGCTCTAGTAGTAGCAGCACGATTCGGGGCGGCCTGCGGCCCGTAAGAGCAGCGCTGCCCGAGCCTTTGGCACAGCGAGCATGTCGGCTTCTCGCCTGGACAGCGCGCCTTCTTCCGACTGCAAGGTACCAAGCTGTCAGCTTTCTATTTCACGCCACTCTCAAAGCTTGTTTCCAATTGATCTACGAAGAGATAGAGATGATTGTGCGCCCTTTCGGCTATTGACATTGTACATACCGACAAGGTCCACAGGCCTGCCGTGTACGTTTCAAGGAGACTTTGTGTACCGTATAATTATCATTCGGGGCACTCATAGTCTTCAGTTCCTTGGGAAACCCCTTTGGTAGTAGTGGATGATAATCATATCGGATCAAAATGATAATCGAGGTGGTCGGCGCCATTCCTTCTTCGGCATGGTCAGTGGCGGGCCACGTGAGGCCATGCTCGCTGCCTTAGGCATCAATTATGCATGGTCCAACGGTCGTGGGTAACAAGATAAGATGAACCATTGTAGAGTGTAATTTTCTTGTACATCCTTACTCATAATGTACTTACGCCTAGAGATGTTCCAACAGTCATGGTATATGGTTATAATTAAGCCCCATCATGAATATACAGAGCATTTCCTTATAGGTTCCTTTTATATATATCATTAGCCTCCGTTCTGCAAAGATATCCTAGGAGCCTCGCGCCACGCGAGATATTATGGGCTTTGGGTTATTCAGGCATAATGGAAACGCCCTTTTAAGAACCAACACAGGCCTTGTACGTAAAAGTGCAATATTTTCAACGCCGACGTAAGCCCATCCTTGGATGACTCCTATAAAAGTAGGTTTCATAGAACGCTCGATAAGTAAAAGTAATGCATTAAGCCAATACCCGTTCCGACCGTTCGTGAAATAGAGCTAGCTGATTTGTTTAGCGTAAAGGCTGATTATCTGGGACCCAACTAGTTTAAATTGTTTCAATCCAATCGCTATGTTCATGCGAAAGTGGAAAAGGCTTAGTTCAAGGAAGAAATATATTTGGAATATGATAAGTTCACATTTCCAACTATGATCGCTCACTAGATGATTGATAAGGTGTTGTATAGGGTTTGAGACATTCTCGAGAAGCGCTGCAAAAATAAGTTTGAAAGTACGAAAGGGATATCATACGAAGGGGAACGCGTTTACGTGAAGATATTGATGGGTTGTCCTTCTCCTTGTGGTTTGTCCCTCTATTTTTGACAATTGTGGTAATAACTGACGGAAGGAATATGAGAAATTAAAAGCATCGATTATAATGATCTCTTGAAGCCAAAAGAGTGTCAGGAGGATATTCAAAAGGGCAAAGAATAAACATGTGGCTGAGGATCAGCTGACCCTCACGGGGAAGGGATGCCCTGATTAGGAATTGTCTTCCAGTCTGTGCTGGCAGTGTGAGCCACTAAACCCCGCCCTCCGGGCTTCTAGAGGGCCCACGTCTGCAGTTTTCCGCTTATCATGCATTCTTATCAAGCTGCAGCATGCTGTCGATCGAGCGCGGACCGTGCACGGAATGCTGCGGGGAGAAGGCTCAGACCGGGCCGGGTATCGGTACAGAAGGCCGTTCACGAAGTGGCGGTCGAAGTATGACAACAAAACCCTTCCGGATTGGGCGGATTATCTCAGATATCTCAAGGGGAACTTCAGGAAGAAAACGGCAATATTATGGCGACGTTGTGAGCTTCGTGTTCAGCGCTGGTACCCCTGTCTCTGAGAAGTCGACTTTGAGTCTGATGACTTGAGAGTCGATATCTGAACTTTTAAAAGCCGTTTTGCATAGTTTAAGAACTTCCGCTCGGTAAAAGACAGATGAGCCTGTAATGGAACTGTAGCATATCATGGTAAAGGTGTCCCTAATGAACAAGGGAACCTACACAAGATCTTTCTTGCAGTTTCGGGAGTTCGAGTGAGAATCAATATTACCTAAAGGGAGTTATCAAGAATCACAGATTTGGACAACACATCACATATTGTCTAGTGTCGAAGCCATGGTAGGAATTGTTGGTCTCGGATGCGAAAGAACAATCGAACACGATGACTTTAAACACGTTTCTTTCCGAGCTTGGAGGCTGGGTGCCGAAGATCAAGCTAGAAACTGTGAACTGAATATTTTCTAAAAGTGCAACCTTTCTTCTATTGCCGAACAGTAGTGTGCGGCTATCCAGGCTATTTGATATTCGTAGGGTCAAACATATCTATCTCATACTGGCAGTGTCAATAGTGAGTTATATCGCAAGTAATAAGATAATGGACTTACCTTGGGCAAGGCCGTAGTAGTGCGACGTTACTGTCACCCTCTTTGCAGTTCTTTAGTCTTTTGGAATAGGGGTGGCAGATGTTACCCCAGGTTGCCGTTGATTGAAAATACCAATTGCCCTCGTCGATGGGAAGCCTGCTGGCCTAGGAAGTGCCGAAGAGGACTTCATATAACATAGACCGTGTGCAGATCACTGGGGTTAAGAACTTCAATCTAAGACGATAGTTACCGTTCCAGTAACAAAAAATAAACCTGGAAAGATAACTAGCAACTTAGTTTGAGGCATGGATACACTACCTATGAACCGTCATTAGCGCTCATACGGCATCGACGGGCCGAACCAGCACCAGTTCCAGGGTAGAGAAGTCGCCGCTTACCCCCTAAGGTGGTTACTGGTATTTTCCGTGTGCCCAAAGATGTACCCTGGGCTTTCAACCGCTCATGTGACCGGATGTAAACCTGATCTGCCTGCAGAAGGATTGAACTCGGGGGGAGGTTGTGAAGAAAATACTAATGTTTTTAACGATTAACCATATATCTGGTACAATCGTCATCAGTAAGAAGTACTTTGTGACAGGGAACAATCCTCAAAGGAGGTTGACAGTAATAAACCAGGTGCGATTCAATAAACCAATGTCATTCTACACTCCATGCCACGCATACTAAATAGTTAGATAAAGTTACTATCGGACTTTAATGCCTCTCATTCATTGCTATACACAACATTTAAGAAGCCAAGGGTAACAAATGTATACCTCGTTTCCTGACAGGCACATTCACAGAAGTGCCAATATTATGTACAAAATCAGTGCTGGGCACTACAGCAATCAATACAGTCCTTCCCATGTCATGCGATACTTCTTGTTACCATCACCTATATATACCTGCAGATGAGCTAACGCTTCAAGCGGTATGGTCTAGCTCCCCTTGTGTCTTTTTCCTTCCTGGCCTGAAAGGCTGAATGAGTTCGGCCCAGAACCCGATGGGGGGATTGCTGATTTTGGCGGCCTCTTCATATGCAGTGATATCAGGAGCATCTAAAGTAAGATCGAGTTCGTCTGGGCGCAATAGTCTAGAGCGTTTGAACAATTTCCACCCGGCGAACGTAATGATTCCAAATAGGAGCATCGTATAGTGAGTGAAAAAGGTCGTCACATCCCAGGGAGTAAAGCTGGTGTACCCGTAACAAGTTACAATCATCGTCATCCACAGAAGACCGATGATGGCGCACCACGGCTGAAACCAGCCCTTGTAAGGAAGCTTGGAACGGTCGAAACCCTGCGCTTTGCATGCTCGATAAAAGCAAATATATGTGACACACATCACAATATAATCGATAATGGCGGCTGCCGTCAACAGATTCATGAGCCAGGTCAGGACCTGCGATGCACTGCTGGATAATGTTAAGAAGGAAAGAAAGGGGAACGCCATTACTACAGCGACGCAGCGGATCGGCACCCCTCCCTTCGTACACTTGCTCAGGAACTTTGGAGCCTTACCATCAACACTGAGACCATATAGACTCCTCGTAGCGCAGTAAGTGTACGTGTTGCCAGCAGAGAAAATAGTCGTCACTAGGAGGGCACTGACAATATGTGGCAATACACCGACGCCTAGGTTATCCATTGCGATTACGTATGGCGATGCAGCAGCAGTTCCTGCACCCTCAGACTCACCCGAGTACACTGCGACCAGAGTTGGGTCATTATAGGCGACTAGGATACCGCAGCAAAGAGCACTTCCTACGAAGAAGACCCCGAATCGCCAGTAGGCGGTCTTGAACGCATTTTTGACGTAGATACGAGGATACTTTGCTTCGGCAGCTACCATCGAGATGTATTCCGGACCAACACAGGTGTAGGAAGCCGCCCAGAGAGCGGCTAAGAAGCCTTCGAATCGTCCGAGGTTGTCTGTGTGCAGATATTCTGCGAACGGGCCAGGGTGGCGCCAATGACGGAATCCGAAGACATCATGTTGTGGATTACCTCCCACCATCGTGATAAAGGTAAAGGCGAAGAGGATAAATATCAGGATGACTTTCCCGCCGGATAGCCAGAATTCGGCTTCGCCATACCCTTTGACCGCCAGGGCATTGATACAACTATACACAAGTCTTAGCACGTAGTCGCAGGGGCCGGGTAAACCAGACCGCTTTGTTAAGAGATGATTGCATGGATATGGCTCGGATGCATTTGGGAACCTCACGCGTATATTACAATACAAGCAACACAGACAGCCGCAGGGGGGATATCGTTACGCCAGAAGGACAGCACCATATTAATTGCCGTGATTTCGAAGGGGATCATGATGGCTTCATAGAGGAAGAAGTTCCACCCGACCATGAAGCCTAGCGCATCGTCGACCCATTTGCCGGCTAGATAGATGAACCCACCGCTCACGGGCATGTATGTCGACATCTCCGCCATGGAGTTGTTGACCATAGCGAGCATGACATTGTAGATCAAAAATGCTAGCAATAGACCACCAGGGCCTGATTTACGGAGTGCGTCTCCGATGGTCACGAATATGGCAGTTCCAATGGAACCACCTATGGCGACAAGCTGTATCTGTCGATTGCCGAGTCTACGTTGCAGTCCAGCGTGGACATCATTTCCCAAAATAGTGCCGCGATGGATATCTGTGACAAATTCGGAAGATAGGTTTGAGTGCTGGGATGGCGCTTTCTCGGTTTTCTCGGGCATTGATCCGGGGTCACCAGGATGCAGGTGATGGATGGTGTCCTCTAGGTGTGACATCGCTGGGGCTGGAAGGGGCAAGGGGACGAACAATCTTCTTTTGGTATATAAAATGAGCGACACCTGCAGAACAAGTGATGTACAGAATTCGGGGTAGTGTTTTAATATACACGCTGTGCAGAATGCATTAGAAGACTTATACTAAGATCTATGACATACCCAACCCAGGGGCCAAGTCCTGCAAGTCAATAGAGTGAAGCAAAAACGGCATGTAGCATAAACAATACCATTACGATTTACATCAAAGTAAACATTTCTCCCTCGAGGGGCCTTAGGGCAAATCAGATAACTGGAAAGTTTGACCATTCCGGGTAAAGGGACCTCTTCGCCGTTAGTGCCAAGCCAGAATCGACCCAATTAGGATCTCTCCGAATGATAAACACGGCATCAGGAACGTTCATGCCGTGTGGCGTTCCCCAGGTCTGGATCTGGGCGCCAAGTATCTTGTAGCTCCCTTTTAATCACTACCTGCAAAGTTATCTCGGCCCTCAGAGCCGTCGGCCGGCGCACGGCTGGTATACTCCGTCCCGATCCTGTGACCGGTACGAACCACTGGTCTGGGCCATCCCCACGGGGCAACCTTAATGGAGGCTGGTTCAGATGATAAAGGGAATAAAAGCGTTGCTGGATATAAAAGGCAGACCATGTTTGGACGATTGAAGGGTCATTCCAGAGTAACCAACAGCATCGTGTCCTTACTTTATCAAGCCGATCTATCTAACCCCCAACTTCAAGCTCGGAAGAACAGTCAAAAAAATGTCCTCTATCTGGAAAAACTACTTCGGCCAAGATGAGGTCGCCTCCTCAGGTGCTACCCCGCCGAACACCGCCTTACCTGCCAACTGGTACACCTCACCCGAGATGTGGGAGCTGGAGCGCCGTGCGATCTTTTCCCGCAAATGGATGTTAATCACCCACAAGATGCGCCTCCCGAGCACCGGTGACTACTTGGTCTATGACATTGCCGGGTACCCATTTATCCTAGTCCGCGACAAGGATGGCAACTTCAACGCTTTCCACAACGTCTGCCGACACCGTGCCTTCCCCGTGGTGACTGAAGGGGAGGGCAAGGCCAGAATCTTCGCATGCAAGTACCACGGCTGGTCGTATGGCCTCAATGGCAAACTTGCCAAGGCTCCTGGCTACCAGGATCTCGATGGATTTGACAAGAGCAAGAATGGCCTTTTCCAGATTCATGTCCACGTTGATAGCAACGGATTCATATGGGCCAACTTAGACGCCAAGGAACAGCCCGAGATTGAGTGGGAAGATGATTTCAGCAAGGTTGATTTGCAGGACCATTTTAGTGGCATCAACTGGGATGAGTACAACTTCGACCACACCTGGGAGATGGAGGGCGAGTACAACTGGAAGATCCTTGCCGACAACTATAATGAATGCTACCACGCCGATGGCAAGGATAACAGCAGCATCGACTACGCTAACTCCACCCCGGAGCAGATTGCCCGTGGTTTGAGAACTGCCAGCACCTATTACTTTCCTAACGCTTCTATGACTGTTTTGTAAGTCCTTGCAACCTTCTCTGGTCACCGATCAGCCACACTGACCCTTGGATAGCCCCCACTTCTTCTTCATGCAGAGATTTGTGCCGACCTCCGCCACCAAATGCACGATGCGGTTTGAGGTTTACCGCAACAAGAACTCCAGCGACAAGGATTTCGAGTTGATTAGCCAAACTTACAAGCGGATCATGTCCGAGGACAAAGACCTCTGCACAAACGCCCAGAAGAACCTGAGTGATCACACGGAGAAGGGATCCCTCAACCTCCAGATGGTTGTGCGCGAGCTTGTTAAGGAGCACTACAAGAAAGAGCAGGAAGCAGGTCGCGAGATCTGGCCAACTCGCCAAACACTCCCGACAGCCGCCACCATCAGCGAGGAAGACATGACCTTCTGTAACAAGCTGGATGCTCAGTCCAAGGGCTCAACATCGGCCGGCGGGTGCTGTGGTGGCGGCTGCCAACCTAAAGAAACCCTTGTCTTTTAGAATTGCATATCTAATTGTCTAGCGTCGCATTTTCCTTTCCTTCAGTTTTTTTTTTGGGTCGCAAGGGGAATAGCGGATCATCATATTTCAGGAGTACTCATTTTTTCTTTTGACCACATCATTGCTTACAGGAATACCACCGTCAGAGTGACGTGTGATTGCTACATTGGAGTTTTAGTGCATAGTACCTAGACGTTTATTAGGATATTATTCTTTTGACTTATCATTCACAAACATAAATGTTATACAGATTTCCATACTGTCCAGCTCAGAGCCAGATAAGACAGTTCAGATCATGGAGGGGTTTTTTTTTTTTTTTGGGGGGAGATCTATCTCCGCTGCCCTTCATTGTCAGAACGTAATAGATAGGTAATTGCCTGATTAGATATGCATATCCATGATAGCGATTGTTGAACTCAATGGTGGGGTTCTCAAAGATCGACACCTCGTTGGCTAGTATCATATGTAATCCAACGCCTGTGGATGAACGATCTGTCTTTTCTCATTCCTTTTCCGTAAATGTGTCCACAACTAGCTAAAACTCCAATTCACGGACCCCCCGTCAGGAATTCTGCGGGTATGTTTGCTATGTCTATTCTACATGTTAGTGGCGGGTAGTCACCAAAAGAGAGAGAAAATCCACAAAAATAGAGGAGAAGTCTATCAATAGTTTATGTGGGGGAAGCGGCTAGTAATTGCTCGCAGGGAACTTTTAACCGTTTCAAGGAAAAGTTCCAAGAAGGAAAAGGCTGGGTGGGAATCTAGATCCTGCAATCTCAGACTGGATCCACGGATTGGCGTCGCCTTAGGGCCAAACCAGGGCGGGGTCACGAGGCTGTCATTTGCCCTTTCTATCGACAGCTGCAGCTTCACCCCATCGCAGGTATTCGGGATCTTATCGGGAATTCTCCTGCCCTCCTGTGCATTCGGTGGATTATTATTATTATGATTTCAGATTATTTTTTTTTCCTTCCCCCCTCCTTCGTTCTTCCCTGCTACGCGCTGGATTAACCATGACTGGTCATTGCGGGGGTATTTATCATAGCCCCTTACATCACCGTAGAGCTATATCCTTTGATTAACTTTCTCTATTCCTTATGGTCATTGTACCTCACTTCTTTCAACCATGTCTCTTGTCTTTTGTTTGCCGCGAGTATGATGACACGGGAGAGCAATCGTGGGAGGTTGCGTTCACATGAGGCCTGCCTGAACTGCAGGTAAGTCGCTTCCCAAACTCCCCGCCCGTCCTTCGTTTTGTTCCCTTGTAGACGCCAACGTATATCTACAGGAGAAAGAAAACTCGTTGTCCGGCAGAAAGGCCATCTTGTTCAAACTGCGTTCGCCTAAATCAGCCGTGTCTCTATACGTCGGCCCGGAGGGCATCGCGGGGTGGACAATCTGTATGTAACAAATCTCTCCCATCATCTGCTGATTGGACATGGATTCACAAATATCTTAGGAAGACCGGCTGGCATCTTTGGAAGAGAAGGTAAATCTCATCCTAAGTGGCTCCAGGTAGAGAGTATACTGCAACCCGCTCCGTCAGAATGTTCTTCTGACCCTTCTTTCTAGACCGGTCAAGGCGGCCCGTCAAGACCAAAAACGCGAGGAGCTCGACGATATACCAGAGGCACCCTACTCCAAGAACAGCAACCCACCTTCTGGCGAACCAGCCTTTGAGCGCTTCTCTCCCGGGTCGGGTACTTTTTCTTTTGGATTCAGCAATAATGAGGACTCAAACCCCCATCCCTCTTCAGCGGCAGTCAGCAAAGCTTTGGAACTGTATTTCCATTACTGTCATCGGCAGCCGATATGGTGCTTCGATTATGAAGACCTCGAGGACAAGGGGAGTCTATCTGACGAGCTTATCTATAGCGTCCTAGCGCTGGCCGCACGCTTTTCGCGTGAACCGGGCCAGTCGCAGCGTTATGGAAATACCGCGCGAACGCTCATCATGCTTCGCGTGGCAAATGGCACAGTGGACCTCGAAACCATCGAAAGTCTATGTCTGCTTTCGTATTCTTCATTCATCGGTATGATTGGTTATTCAGAAGGGACTGTTCCAAACGATGCGCATACTAACAGGAAATAGACGGGGACGTGCACCTCGGTCGGTTTCATCTTGGCCTCGCTTTTCAGCTTTGCCGGTCCGCGATGATGGACGTGGAATCCGGCTATCCTCCTGAAAGTCCTCTGACTGAGCGAAAGAAACGCTTGTTTTGGAGTCTTCAATCACTGGAGCAGACATATGGCCAACAAAATGGGTTTCTCAGCCTCCCGGCGGAGAACCTGCGTCCTTTCTGTGCTCCCCACGGTGGAGACCGGGGATTTGTAAAGGACTTCGAACCAAACCCGCCTCAGTTACCGCGGGATGATATCGGGTGTTCCTCGCCCAACGACATAGGCATTTGGAGCCTGGCAGTCCATTTCGGATGGGTTTGGAGCAGGGTTCGCACCTATGTGTCCGACTGTGCACAAAATCGACTAAAGGAGCCCTGGCGCCATGATTCAATGTACACGATGATACTCTCGGACTTGACTGAGGTGGAGAACAAGCTATCTCAGTGCCACCGATACGACTCAGTCAAATTCTTCGAGCGGAGGTCAGAGGAGCTGAGAATGAATCGGGGATACTGGACGCCATGGCTGAAAGCGCAGTTCACCTATCACTGCATTCTGACTGTACTCAACCACCCTTTCCTCTACATTGTGGCATCACAGTCGAATCCGAATCTCTCCATCCCCAATGCCTTTTGGAGGAGGTCTTCAGAGCTGGTTGTGTTGCATGCGACCTGGCTTGTCCGCATGATTGATATGGTCTCAGAAAGAAAAATGCGCCTAATTGATCCCTTTTTCGGACACGCTGCAGCGATTGCGGCCACAGTACATCTGTATTATTGTTGCGCAGCGGACCCGCGACTCAAACAAAAATCGAAGATTGACTTCGATAAATGTCGGACCTTTCTCAAAAGTTTTGTTCCCTTCTCTGCAGCTTGCAGAGCTCTGGTAAATACCCTGCATGAAACATTCCACATCCAATACTAACTGCTTTTCAGGACCAAACTCTGGACAAGATGACACGCATTGCATGCGGCTCGGAAAGTGTGAACTACGACTGGATGCCGTCCAAAATCCACCTAAGTATCCCGTTGATGTGGGACCTTCTCCAGATAAACTGCATGCCGGAGCCGCAGGAGATCTCTGGTGGCTTATTGCATCCCACATTGATACCCGCCATTTCGCGTGACGACGCCGGGGAAAGCTCTACGCTGGAGGTCATCGTGGCCATGTCACCTGAAGTCACGGTCAATACAGCAGATGGCGGACAGGCCGTCCATATGCAACCCAGTGTGGCCAAGATGTCATCCGTGCAATCTTCACCAGACAGCCTCGCGTTCGCCGACAAGTTGGTCGCACCGGCCGACAGTCTCATGATGAATACTCCATGGCTCTGGACGGGCCAGTTCCCAGATGTGGATAATATGGATTACCAAGAACCCGAGTCCGGCATGGGGAATATCGACGGATTTTCCGCCTGGTGGGACATTGGGAATCTCTAAGTCCTTGTGCGCGTCCGCGTTCTGCTTAGCTTTCTGCTGGTATCTTGATGAGGTTCGGGTTTATGACATGAGATGAGAATTGCATGTACTTTTATAGCGTTTATTAGTATCTACGGCTTAGATGGTGCGGAGTTTACCTGGTTTGATCTAGCGAATACACCAAGAAAATATGATGAGGTTTGAGAAATTGTTGATACTTTGTTCATGACGTGTTATGCCTGATGAATTGTGCAGGTTACGTAATTATTTGCATAAACTATTTCGTACCCATCATGACTCTTCATTTTGCCGCGTTGTCTGCCCGGGCGGTGAAGGGGAGTTCCCAATATAGCGCCATACCCAAAGACGTTAGCCCGGCCACCTTCACATCGAGCCCTTTTCTCGTGCTAGATTAGGCCGACTACACACTTTTACTTTTAAGTAGATTTTGACACAACAGCCTATTCGCTAAGGTCAGTTCACACTCTATACTGTATATGATATAGCCTTTGCCGTGAAGGGAAGGAAGCATCCAAAAGCGGCTAAAACAGACCGGAGGGGGCTTAGCGTATTACATCACTTCCTATTTTGTTCTAGGAATTATCTTGTTAGTTGACAAGCGTCGAAGCACCAATGGATGAGATTCATTGCTATATTTTTGCATATTACATTGAGTAGCCCTCTCAAGTCCCACCAGAGAGCTGTGCTTACTGCAACAGAGAAGCAAAACAACGTCATGAAGAATATGAGGTCTCCGGCAAACTTATCCAGTAGTATATGAGCGTCGCCGCGATTCGAGAAATATATATTTCAGCAATCTCGTACGCACCACCTGCCAAACCATCACTGGCATGTTCCAAGCTTAAAGCGAAGCACCTTATAAATTTAGCTATGGCCATTTTTACATATTTCCAATAGAGAATATTAGTCGCGTTACAGTAATAATACTATGCCGAGGTCATATTCTCGTTGATACAGAACAAAATAAAGAGACGGCAGATACTGCTTCCGATCCCCGAGGGGATAAGCCACCTAACCTAAACAAGCCTAGTGGTGCGGATGCCAGCCGTGGCGTCAAAACATTAGTGTCCGATCCCTATTTTTGGCCGTTGGTATGTCGCTTACTGGACATCCGGGGTTTACTTTTGGGGTGTGTATTTGGTATTCAGGAGGTATGGTGTCCCTGCGAAATAACCTGTATTTGAGACACTGAATTTGGTATGGTTTCATCTAAATGGTTTGCATAACTCACTTGAAGGAGCTACCGGATCTTAGATTCGCAGTGAGATGCCACGTCCGTGAAAGGTGGGGAGGGCGGGGTGGTTTTCTTTCATTTTTGGGTGTTCTTATGCGGAATTCCTTGGACTGTGGCTAAAGGACTGGCAAATATGGCACCGCTAGTTCTATCACCTAAAGAACTCTCCTCTAACACACCAACATATTCCCCGCATGATTGCGTGGTTATTTCCCAGAATCAACGGAATGGTTGCAGGAAGGGTGTCTCTTTCGGCAACAAACGGGATAAGAACCACTTGAACCACGAAACGAATCGACACGTGCAAGATTAGTCTATAGTTGACCGTACATGCTGCCCTGGTTGGTTTCCCTGGCGCGCGAGAAGCAACGTGATGGAACGAATTGAGCGAACTCCACCCACGAAGACTGTGGGGAGAACACTTCTCGTTCTTCCAGTTCACTTGAGTCAATACCGGGTCAATGCTTAGCCTCGTCACTATCCTCATACCGGATGTTGACGGAAAGGCAGCGTTCAATGGGCGCCCCCTTTTAAACATAATTAGGGTTGCCGCCTGCTGGTGATCTAGAATTTCCCCGAATGGGGAATTAGTGGGCCGCCAATGGTAAATTCTAGAACAAAGCCAAAGCCACACCGACCTTTCCTCAGGAGCAACTTATTATTTATTTTTTCGTGCGAAATGTCGGTTCACCCCTATTCCGGTTCATCTCAAAGACTGGGATAGAGACTCTCGTTCATCATGCGCGGAGTTTAGACAAAGAGCAGAAGAACAAAGCAGGGGATACGCCATCGATTGCTGAGACCTCAACAAGGGGAAAGACTAGGATCAACTTCGATTAGACGACGGGACTGCTTATTGGCATTGTGCCAGCAAGAAATGATTTCTGAATATGTCGGCGAGATCGAAGAACTTCCGCCTGACTCGCGAATGAGGTCGGGACAGCGATACCGCAAGTATCTCTACCATACAGCCCGAGCGGCAATATGGACTGCTAATGTCTATTATCTTGTCCGCTTGCTTACAATTTTGCTGGAGCCTCAGCAATCCTGGCAAATGTGGTTAATGTTGGCTATAGAAGCTATATTTGGTCGTAAGTTCAATACATACCCTACTCTCAAGCAGGGATACGGAGCTCTATAATGCTAACCGACGACCAGGCTTGTCTTATCAAGATCAGCGCCTCACCGTTGCGGCCGGTGGGGAACCTGAACGCGGGCCGCGAAAAAGGCTACGGCTCAAGGGTAGCCAAAATCTGCCACGAGTCGATGTCTTGATCCCTTGCTGCGGTGAGCCAGCTAGTGTGATCTTGGCCACCGTTCGCGCTGCCTGCACTATGGACTACCCAGAGTCTCAGCTAAGAGTACTTGTCCTTGACGATGGCGCTTCACCCGAGCTACGTGATGCTATCTCGGAATTGCATTCTAAGTGGCCTTACCTCTTCTACCACACACGTGGCAGGCAGTCAGGTCGAGTATTTGCCAAAGCCGGAAATCTGAACTATGCACTGTTCACTGTCCAGAAGGATACTCCACCGGAGTTCTGTGCTATCTTGGATGCGGATTCTATCCCAAAGCCAGAGTTTCTGAGAGCAACACTTCCCCACTTACTTCTAAGCCCCCAGGCAGCGTTGGTCACTACCAGGCAATATTTTGACAACCTTCCTGCTGGGGACCCCCTCTCGCAATCTCGCCTTCATTTTTACACCTGCCAGAACGCCGAACTAGACCGCTGTGGACGTGCTATTGATGCAGGATCAGGGGCAGTGTTCCGGCGCAACGCAATCATTGATGTTGGTGGGTATCCCACGTTTTCATTTTCGGAAGATTGGCAGCTTTCCCTGATCTTACGGGGCATGGGTTACCGTACTGTCCAAGTACAAGAGCCGCTGCAATTCGGGCTCGTTCCCACATCCCTTGAAGGGCACATTGCTCAGAGAAACCGATGGCACATTGGGCATTCCCAGCAGCTGTTTGCCTTACAGCCACCGACTAGCAGTTCCCTGCCACGGAACCTTCAGTGGAGTATTGCATGCGGTGGTTTGGCTATCACCCTGGGATTGGTAGGCCACGTCATCGGATTTGGTGCTGTTCCTTGGCTTTTAATGTCCCGGTCACTCATCCCCGCCTCTTCTTCCTTCCTGATCAAGGCTCAGGTGATCCTGGGCTTGCTTCATATCTCTACAATGTGGGCGTACGGGTGGCTCCAGACTGCCCATGCGGGAATCCGAGGTTCCCCATTTTCGCAGTTGGAAAATAGTTGGCTAGCTGGCGGTAAGAAAGTCCCACTTTACCTACTTGTTTCTGTGATTGATATACGTATGGTGACCACGCGACTAACCCGACTGATTGCCTCGCTCTGTAGCACACCTATCTGCCGTCATACGATTTCATTTCATTTCGAGCGCTCCCAAAGGATCATTTGTCACCGGAAGCAAAGAAAACTCCTGGAATCGCATCACGAAGTCTTCATTTTATAAAATGCTATATCAGGATCTGTGGCAAAACGGCATTTTGCAAAGCATCTGCCTGCTTGTCGCTACAATTGCTGCGATGTTATTGTCAACATGGACAACACTGACCACTATCGACAGTGAGCTATTGACCACGCATTTACTTACCACCGTTGCCTGGCCGCCACTGTTGCACATTTGCTATCTGACCATTACTAACCATTGGGTGCCGGTTGCATACCTGTTCAGCCCTCCCGTTTATCCGGCGCGGCCGTCTTAGATGGCTGTACTGGTTAGCAAAGAAGGTCCTAGATGTAGACTCTATGTTGTCCAACAACACTCACTGTGACATTTATTCTTGTTTTGCCTGACACTGTCGGACTTCAGAGCGTTGCTAACCCTCGCACTATTGTTATAATAGTAGCCTTGGGGAGGACTCTTTCCAATGCGGAATGTTGCGATGTTACCCGAGGTTGCTCGTTTCACTGACATTGCTACTTGGTGCTAATCAGAAAGGCAGTATAAGCGTAGTGCATGTCTGATCTGTCTCTGAATTTATGTTGTCTGTTCTATCTATCTATTATTTTCTTGTTAATCTCGCTATCCTGATTTTCATGATCTCTAACCCCAACTACCTGACTTACCATAGACTAGAGTGCTTACCTAGATAGCGCATTTATACAATACCTGCTCAGTCGTGTATTTCTAATTTTAATGTTGAATTCTTTTCATTCTCATTTTCTTGCTCATGAACATCATGTTTATTACGAGAGCGTAAAGGACTGGTCATGTGACAGCCTCGGGTTTGGCATCGGAAATGAACTTTTCTTCGTACTTTTTCTCAACTCTTCAAATCCGAAGGTTATCCCGCGCCTCTGAAAGCCTCATTGACCGGGATCCTTGGCAGTCAAAACAGTGCTTTCCTGGAAACGGAGACTAGCAAGCTTAAGTATGCGTTCGAGCCTTTCGTGCGCGTTTTGCCGGTGAGTTGTACATCAAACAACATTACCCTCGGTAAACCAGAGGTCAACCCGGGGCTCACCCATAGATCCGATGGCGCAGAAAATCCAAAATCAAGTGTGTCAATACCGGTAATCCACCATGTCAGAAGTGTCAGAAATCAGAGATTCCCGGTTGCGTTCTTACCAGACCGAGATATGTAGCCTCGAGGGTTTCCCGAAGGCGAGGCCAGTTACGCCGTAGGAATGACGATCAAAAGGATGACCATGAGGAACAGCCGGTCCCATTAGATACCGGAAATAATAGACCAGATTCAACACCGGAATCTTTCAGCGCTGAGGTGGATATCTCACAGATCGACGAACATCTCGCTAGTCTTCCGACAAGTGTGATCCTCAAGTCGTTGAACGTTTTTACGAACAAATTCCCCGAGCTGGGAATTCTTCATCTCCCAACCCTCATGCAAGCGTTCCAGTCGGAGTGTTCGAAGGAGACGAAAGTCCTCCTCTGTGTTACCCTTCTAGTAACAAAAACACAACTATCGTTGCTCAACCCATCTTGGGCAAACAGTTTGCTGCCCAGTAAGCATTACGAATACTACATCCGGCAGAGCCTCTCAGAGCTCATTCTCCAGCCACCTGATATACAAGTCGTTCAGGCACTCCTGATGATGGCACTCTACGAGTGGGGGTGTCGGGACTTCCATAAGGCCTGGGTCTACTGCGGTACGTCATCTTGGAAGCGCCTCCGTGGGATAATTGCAGGGCTGAACAGGTATGCTAGGTATCGCGATCCGAATCATGCAATCCATACAAAGTCGACGTATTGCGCCGTACTCTCTCGATACTGACATCAACCCGGGTGCAGCAAAAGATACGGTCGCTCCGGGAATAGAGAATAGAACGATTTGGGCCTGTTTTATCATGGACCGTATGATCAGTTCGGGCACTTACAACCCACCCATGCTTCCCATGTCGGAGATGGAAAAGTTGAAAGTCTCGCGACCTTTGAGTACCGTGGAATTTGCATTTGGGACCAACGTAAGCCTTTATCCCGGGCACACAGGGCAAAATCTCACCTGGTCTGAACGACTGCCGTCGGGCCTTCTTGATATAACCCAGTGCTACGAGATTTTAGTTTCTGGCTTTGATATCTGGGCACAAGTAATGACTTTTATCTTTAACGACGGACGTCGGGCACCGGGGATGTGCGCCCCAGAGAATTGCCCTTGGGTCCCAGGGTCTCCGTGGTCTAGAACTAAGGCCCAATTGGAAAGGTGGAGGGCTGGCCAACATGATCGCCTTCACTACCCGAGCAATAGTGTTGCGATCCACATGACCCTGGGATATGGAGAGTCCTTCACATATATCAATCTTCTCTATTATCTGAGGTTGGGCATCATCGTTTCTCAATCCGGTACAGTAAGACTAATGCGTGTTTATATATAGTACTCTTATGCTCCACCGTGAATATTTTCCATTCATGCCAACCGCGGAGTCGGGCCCGAGGGGACCTGTGGACCACCCTCTGCTCGAAGCGGAAGCCCCTGTCGGCTGGTGGGAGTCAAGCGCACTAGAGCTGTTCTCTGCAGCAGAACACATTGCGAGGCTTTTACACGAAGCATCGGAATGCGGAGCCCATCTGATGACTCCCTTTGTTGGATTCTGTGCTTTTTCCGCATCGTATATGAATCTCTACATCTACCGATTTCCTCGCATGAACCTCGGCCGTAGTCCTCAGGCTGAACAGCTGATGAACTTTTGTCTTGCTTACTTGGAAGAGTTTCGACACGTGTGGAAGCTGGGAGAGGCTTGGGTGCGTCTCTTTGTTATCAAACTTCTATTTAGTTCTTGCATGCGGAACTCTAACATTCCATTAGGTATCTACTCTCAAACATGCCTCGCTCTTATACGAGCGTGCTTCCGCTGACAGGGGAAGATACCTGGGAAAGACTCGGCAGGACTTCGATCATCTTCACCAGTCCATACATGAGTTTCGAGTTGTTGACCGATCGAACCAACATATACAGGAGATCGAAGGAGCCGAGGGGGCAAGCCCAGGAGCGACATATAGTCAGCCCGCACAACGGATGGTCCCTAGCTCTGAGTCGGATAACCTTAGTGCACCGCTAACTCATCTGCTTACGGAGGTCAGCACTTATTCTCATGAACAGGGCGCATGGTCGCAGTGGTGGCCTACGTTGGAGGACATCGATCTTGCCCTAGTCTCAGGATGATAGCTTTGCGGCACAACCGTGGCATCATACTTCAACGAGCAAGTGCGTTGAATACATTGAGCGCAGAACGATTGTGAAAAGAAGGCCAACTATAGACATAGCACCTGCATAGTATGCCGCTGGCCGATATGCCTCGATGTTGTCCGCTTTCCCGGAAAGCGAATAAATTCCAGATGCAATGGGTGACCCCTATGCAGGATTAGTATGGTATCATGAATTAAACCAACCGAAGGACGTCATTAGCTTACAAAGAAGAAGCCCACGAACCATCCTGCCCAGATGATCGGTAGTATCCCAAGTGTGTTCTTGCCGCCAAACATCGCGCCTATCGTGCTGGGAACTAGACTGAAAAAAGCTCCACATCCGAACCCATTTAGTACAATGAATACGGATAGCACGCCCGTTGTACTAGAGAAAGGCCAGATGACAAGAGCACTGAGCCCGGCCAATATGAGGGAGAGGATCAGACTGTTGATGGGACCCAAAACTGAGTCTGATAAGTAGCCGGCCAGGACCCGTCCCATGGTAGAGGCAACATTCCAAATGGCCAACATGATGACTGCGATATGCTGAGAATGGGTAACCGATCGCGCAAAGATAGGAATAAAGTATGGGGGAACGAAAAGGGGAAAGCAAGCCAGCCCGGTGCCGACGAATAAGATGAGGAACTCCTTTTCGCGGAAGCGATACCTGTACGGCCCAGATTGTCAGAATCTCTCAATGGTTCAATTGTACAATTTGTCAGGCTCACCACTGCGGACGTGGGACGGAGTTCTTCGCATGAGATGGCTGTCGGATAAGACATGCGGCTGGAGTACACACACCCCACAGCAGAAACGCTAGAACACGGAATATCCATTCCAGTGGCAATTGCTTCACCATCATGTTGGTTGCAATACTCATGATGGCAGAGCCTAGACTCCCACCCCCAAAGACGATTCCGACGGCTAGCCCGCGGTGCTTCTCGAACCATTGCATCGGGGCAGTCGAACAAGCCTGGTTGAATTTGTGAGATACGAAATGGCCCAGTAGTACTTACTGCAACAACAGCATAGAGGATAGAAAGAAATAACGCCAAATATGAAAAATATTACAAGGAAATCATACCAGAATCGTCAGGCCTCCTCCGACGCCGAAGATGATACCATGAGTCACAAACAATGCACCAACGTGCTTCGTTACCCAGCTCGCGAGGAATTCCCCTAGACCCATAAGCACTGCTCCAGCTAGAGCAGTTCGTTGGTATCCCCATCTCCGGATTATCAGTCCTACCGGGATACTGATTGACACCATGAAGGACGTAGCCAGAGAGCCGACGAACGTCAATGTCGTCAAAGAAGAGGAGGTTGATTCTAATAGCTGAACTTGCAAAACTCCCCAGGAGTAAATGATGCCGAGATAAACAAACAGTGAGCAAGCAGCAGCTCCCACGACTATCCATCCTCTCCAACCGTCCACAACATCGTCACAGGGACATGAGGACTCGCTCTCGGTAGTGATAGGGAATGGAGCCTCTGTTTTTGTGTGGGGCGCTGAAGGGCCTTTGCCAGTTTCCTCCATGACTGACAACGCATGTATTCTTCCAGAGTGCGTCTTGTCTTATCTTGTAGGCTCAGACGGTGCCAATATCGTTTGCAGCGAGATTCTTATCCTCTCAAGGAGGTATCCCGAATTTTAAGCATTTTGTGCGTCTAACATGTTCTTATACAACCGAAAAAAATGACATTACCTGAGAAGATCCACAGTATGACTATTAGCACCAGACTAGTTACCGTGAGGACTTGCTTGAAGCCGAGGGATGGCGATCAAGTCGCTCGCACAGTCGAGTTTTGAAATCCGAGGTTCTGTTGCCTCCGCGCGGTACCAACAAACCCGAAGTTGGTTCAAACCCGATGATAAGGACTTGACTCAATCCCACCCCGCCTTATTGATAATCCTTTCTTCTATGCTGCACCTCAAATACGAATGCTTCACTGACCTGGCTTTTGTACTTCAGGATGCAGAGTCCATACGTTGATCATAGTTTGTTCGCAGAGGCAAGACAAAGCTTCGGCTATTGGCTGGAGGTTTGATGAGCTACGGAGGATACAACTCATATGGTTGCTACGAAGGGATAGATGACATCTTGTACTATATCTGCACTTGCCTGAATGCGAAAAAAGGAAAATAAAACATGAGGTTGGGGAAGAGTCGTGTCGTGGTAAGACAAGATCCACATAGGTTACCTGAAATTGCCGCGATATTCGGAGATAGATCTGGACGGTGACTCGGGGCGATCCGTCCTACAATATTCCACCGGTTATATTCATGGTATTGGCCATTAGGAACGAGAAGGATCGGTTAATCTGGCTTACCAGTCTGAAGTGTTGTTGCGAAAGCCGAGTGGATTTCGGCTTTCGGTTTTAGAAGAAGTTCAACGCCAGGAAATTCCCAACATCCCCACGTATATATTCTTAGTTAATCCCAATTAGGTCCATCATACTGCGATTCATATGATATAACGTAGAGGTGAATCTCTGTCTCCTTGATTTTCTTACGCGAGGAAAACTTCGCCTCCTCGCAAAGCATTTGAATAGTTCCGAAATCATACTCTGACCTCTCGCTCAGCGATTCATCCTTACCAAAATGGCACCTTCCAGGGTAGATGACGATATGCAGCCCAGGCCAAATGAACAAAATCCACCAACCGCGAAGTCACATGGTGAAGGTCATCTTCTGCACCGTTCCCTCATAGAACATCCCGTCATGGTGGAGAAGGCTAAAGGGCTGACGCTACACCTTTCCGATGGTAGAACTGTTCTCGATGCGTGTGCTGGCGCCGCAGTTGCCTTAATTGGCCATGGTAGGGAAGAGGTTCATCAAGCCATTATGAAACAGATGCAGAATGTCAGCTACATTCATACGCAGTCCTACACCACTTCTTCAGCGGAGGAGTTGGCCGACTTTCTTCTGAGTGGAAACCCCTACGGGCTCGAGAAGGCATTTTTTGTTGGCAGTGGTAGCGAGGCGGTCGAGTCTGCTTTAAAGCTGGCGCGACAGTATCATTATGAGAAAGATGAGCCTGAGCGACTTCATTTCGTCTCCCGACAGCAGAGCTATCACGGCAACACCATTGCTGCCATGTCAATCTCGTCGAATCTTGCTCGCAAGGTCCCCTTTAGTGGCTTTATGTACCCTCATACCTCTCATGTTTCCCCCGCATACGCATACCGGCATCAGATGGCGGGAGAGACAGAGGCAGAATTTACGTCCCGACTGCTGCGTGAGCTTGAGGAGGAATTCCTTCGCATCGGTCCCGGGAAGATTGTTGCTTTTGTAGCCGAGCCGATCGTTGGCGCAACCGCGGGCTGCGTCACAGCCCCTGCCGGATACTTTACCGGCGTCCGGGCTCTGTGCGATCAGTATGGAATTCTACTGATACTTGATGAGATTATGTGTGGCGTGGGACGTTCAGGGACATTTTTCGCTTTTGAACAGGAAAACGTCGTCCCTGACATTATGACTATCGCTAAGGGGCTTGGAGGTGGATATGCACCCATCGCAGGAGTCTTGGTCCACAAGAAGGTAATGGATGTGCTCCGCAAGGGCAGCAACGCTTTCAACCATGGACATACCTACCAGGCCCACCCTGTTTCTTGCGCCGCCGCGTTAGCGGTCCAACAGATCGTTCGGCGAGAGAATTTGGTTGAACGCAGCGCTGCTCTGGGACAGGTTCTGGAACAACAACTGCGGACTAAATTGGCGGGCTGCCCATCAGTTGGCGATATTCGCGGGCGAGGCCTCTTCTGGGCAGTAGAGTTCGTGCAGGACAGAGCAACCAAAGCGACATTTGACCCCCCGGTTAAGTTCGGCTTGCGAGTCCAACAAGCTGCGTTCGACCGAGGATTGGCAGTCTATCCTGGTGCGGGGACGGTGGATGGCATGCGAGGCGACCACATCCTCCTGGCTCCTCCTTTTACTGTTACTGAGACGGAACTGCAGCAGATCTGTGAGACCTTACGAGAGGCGATAGAATCCCAAGAAAAGGAGTATATGAGTTGTTAACACTTGTATCGCATAGGCGTTCTACAGGCCCATATATGTATATAAAGCTTTACTATAGACTCAATACTCCCATTCAACATTTCGTCATTTGATATGTCGTCGATATGATTTCTCTGCAAAATATTTCCGAAATAGGTAACAAATCCCATGGCTGTGTGCATGGGCCCAGTATCTCTCCTCAATCCAAGATCAAATTCCCTTCATCCGAATGGTTTGAGATTTATAAACTCTTCTCAAGAGAACAGTGGAGAACTCCATGGTTGTGTAGACAATTTGCATTTTTTCGTTATAATATAACTGGAAACCTTGTACCATTCATAGAAAGACAGTTATTGCATCGTCCTAGTATGCTTGGTAATCGTCATAAATCCGCTCATATTTGCTAAAGTAGTCTTAGCTTCTAACATGCCGAAAGCTAAACCGATCGTGCTTCCACCGAGTACCATCTCTAATCTTCCACTCGAATCATTCGAAGACCCATCCCGAGGCGAGGTATCGTGGCGCACTCTTTTCACGCAACCAACGACCCCAACAGACAATCTTTCTGCCGGGATTGCTATCTGTCCAGGGTATTCTGGATGCTTATGCAGCCATCACCATGCTCAGGCTGAGATATACTACATTCTTCAAGGTCGAGGAGTAGTGACTATTGATGGCGTGCACCATAAGGTTGAAAAGGGCTGTGCCGTTTTCATCCCGGGTGGCATGGAACATTCAGTTACGAATAATGATGAAGAAGAGTTGAAATGGCTCTATGTCTTTCCTGAAACCAAGTTTAGTGATGTCGTGTACCATTTTACCGGAAATGGGAGGCCGAAGTTATAGTTTGAGTCGACGATTGGATGGATATATTGGTGATTCTCGGCTTTGTCAACGGGAGCCTCGTCTTTATCAGATATTTGTCTTTGAAGTTGAATACTCATATTTTCGTCAACTTGTTTCTCTTGGCTTTGGTAAATCTTACATAGCTAAGGCGTATGTACTGCAGAAAGCTGGATTATCATCGGTCCCATGTCGTTCGATCATGGACCAGAGTTTGGTATATGACCCGCTTGGAAGCTCTCTTATGACATTGCTAAGGAAATCGACATTCTTCGGAGCTAGGAATTCAGGAAACGGGAATGCATGTTCTATCGAGGAAACTTCCAGTCGTATTAAGTAGTATCTAAAGGTGTTGTGCCCTATGGTTAAATACTCCGGCAAGTATTCCGACCAATCAAGTGCGTTGCCACAGCTTTGAAGTCGTCGATCTCGAGATACGTCATCGTTACAGCAGCCGCGCTTAACCCTAACGCCTCTTTGATTTTGTATAGAGTCTCCTGGTTTATATTGATCATGCCTCCGAGATACTGTTAGATCAAGAACTACTTTGTACAGCATTCTATCACTCTTCTTCTATACCATGGATCACCCGCGCAGAAGTATCCAACCGGCCGCGTCGACCAAGCGTGTACCAACCGTTCGTTCGAGCCCCGCCATCAAGCGTTCAATCTCGTCTGCGACAGCTGGACTTCAAGATCAGACTGGTTCGGGGTCTGCCGGTCAAGCGCAGGAGCCAAACAAACAGGCCCTCAACTACAGTCTTCAGATGAAGAACGCGCTCACAGAGCTCCTTAATGACGCCCGAGCCAAGGGAAGCGATCAGGGAAGCCGCTGCCTACAGAATATCCTGATGGAAAACGAGCGAGAAGTGAGGGAGAATAGACGGAAATCGCTTAATACCCGAGGCGCGAATTGAGGATATATTTGATCATCGCGGAATGTCATCCTATCTCTTTCCGGGGAAACAACGTTGGAGGTCTCCCAGCCGCATGCAAGCATGGGGTTCTATAAGGATCATTATGTCGCTTCCAGGCGTTGTAATGATGAAAGGGGGTTTTACAAGCGTCGTAACGTGGGAATATGATAATTCCTTATATTGTGGAGAGATCAACCCACCAACACAACGCCGTGTTTCCAGGCCTGTATGCCGTCAAGGAATACCATAATGGCAGTATGTATGTTTAGCCACTTCCACTATTGTGACATTGTTTAGAAGGTCATGTCATGAATGGCTTCGGGCATCTCTTCAACTTGTGCCTTCGTGCTTTCGGGAGCGAAGCATGTGTATAGCTTCTGTCTTTGCGCTGGGTCTTTAAATTACTAGCACACGCACATAAGGCATACTAGTGGTGAAGAATTCCTTTCCTAACTTTTGTGCTTCATTGTTGGTTCTATTGGTACCAAAGGTCAATACAAATGTACTATGAGGTTAATGGTATATGCGTTAAAATACTCTCAATTCGATAACCTTTCATATCATCCTATTCGAACACTGCTAATCATTTTCAACATCCAACCAGAAAACCCCCACGAGCTATCCATACACCTGAGATAGATGCTGACTGCATTGTCGAGCTATGCTGAAGGGAATCTTGATGGTCGGATGCGGCTCGTAGAATTGAATGACAACTCGATTCATAGTTCGGCTTCAGAAAGTCTTCCAGGCGTACCGAGCGACAGTATAATGCAGTCGATCTTAGCAATCCGCAATAGGTTCCAGTCAATGCTCTCTCCGACCGAGCTTTAGAGCTGCCGAGGAAACCAGTATGTCATGTGGGGTTTAATTGTACATACATCCAATGGGGTTGTTTAGGACTGAGAGCTGCGGTTCGGATACATTCTCCTATCACCTTTGATAGGGTTCACGACTCGGTCGGTAACCGTGGAAAAGCACAGGAGTCAGAGCGTATGACCGCGCCATGATATCATTGAGATGTACAGGATCAGGGACATGATGGGACGTATATAATTTTTGGTGCCACTGAGAAGCTTCGCGGGAAGCACAAGAACAATTACACCGTTCACACCAATCGACAGAAAATCAACATCGATTCGTTCCCTCTTCGCCACAATCCTCTTTGAAGTGTAGGTCTAGATATGTGACACAAGTTGGACACTACAATTTCGTTGCGTCACTAAAGCACATACTAGAGAATCTTTTGCCTCCCTTTCCGATCACTATGGGAATCGGCAAAGCAATATGTCATTTATAATTTAGGGGCGATCTCCATCAATGGTTAACGTCACTCCACTTTGAAACACTTCACTTTACAGAGTTGGGTCTATCCTGCGATGATGGAAGACATAATTCGACTTTTTATGCCGCGCATACGCCAGCATGTGGGCTCATCCTCTTCTTTCTATCCCACCTAATGTGCTGTGAAGACCTAACATATGTTGCCAGCTAACAGTGAGCGACCTCGCCAAGCTGGCCCGCGTGTCGCATGAGTTGAACGATCTGGCCACACCGTACCTCTACCATACAATGCACTTCCATAGCCCAGGGCGCATCAAGCCGGATGACCAGCTGTTGTTGCAACTGGATATCATCGGGGATCTCCGATTTGACAAACTCGTATATACAAAACGCGTGGTCGTGTCAGGATCATGGTACCAGACTTATGCGGCGATTGACTCGGAGCTTGGGGAGCACCAAATGCTCTCTCCAGCAGCTCGAATGTTCAGCAACATTATCAGCAATTGCATTTTAAGGATGCCTAATTTAGAGGAGTTCATGTACTATCCATTCTTTCACCTACTCTGCTGGGGTTGCCCAATGGTACCCATGGCTGTTACCTGGAGGGTGCTAGGCTAACCTACTTTCCAGCTGGGACATGCAAGTTTCACTGACACAGGTCTTGCTGACGACCGTCATGCTGCGGCCGAGGCTGCAGTGCTTGCGAATCTGTATGGGTACCAACTGCACCCCGAAGCCGTTCTTTCGCCCAACCTTGAACCTCCACACAGCAGTTAAGTTGAGGGTAATGCACCTCACCCAAGTCGATAACGTCTCAGTTTTACAATCGTTAGGTGTGGCTCTGAAGAATGCTACACAACTCGAGCGCCTTTCAATATGGGCTGATGACCGTTCCGAGCTAAGCATTAGCAGTCTCTTGGAGAAGTGGCAAACGCCTGCTCCGTTTCTATTGCGCTCTTTAGACCTCCGTGGGTTTTCCGATATAGGAATCCCAGCGAAAAACTTGTGGGCAGCAATCCCACCGATCAAACTGAGAGATCTGACGCTAGAACTTGGGCCGAGGCTCCTGACGCAGGACTCAACAGAGTTCTGGGACGCGTCCGTTGAAGCTGAACTGCGTCCGCTTCGGTTGAGGGTAAACTTGGGTGTCAAGGGCATCCAAGACTTCATTTCGTCTTTCAGTGGTTTGGAAGCATTCCATCTTGTCCCATCTGACACACTACGACCGATGGAGCCAATATGCAGTCTTGTTGATGCTCTCAGAAGGCATCATTCCTCTACTTTGAGGGTTCTGGGCCTGAGCCCATTTTTGGATTGGCCCAGTTATGTACTAGATGTACCAGATATCAAGTACTTGGTGGGGGCGTTGCCAGATATCGAAGAACTCCGCTTGAGCCAAGCGAACCTGAATCGAGTGAGTCCTGCTTAAGTCAATGCTGCTCTGAGCTACCACTGACTCGGTTTCCGCGCCAGGAATTAATGCAGATCGCACTGTTGTTGCCCCGTTTACGTGTGGTTCAGATTGATCTAGTCCACGAAGACCCGGCTACAGAGTATATCTTTCTGGACTTCATCGTTTATCTATTACGCAAGGGCTATGCCCGGAATCTTACCTATGTAGCCTTTGACGATACTACCGTGCGTGAAATACGCCGAAATCCGATACGGCTTTCCGACAAAGCCTCTCGGGTTGGATATGTTGGTGGCACGGTACTTTTGGATGAAGAAGTCTACGACTGGGTCAGAACATCCTTCTAAGGTTGAAAAAAGTACGACGACATCAATCATTCAGCAGGAAGCCACCCCTGAGGATGTCAAGATATCTGCGGACTTCTCTCGCTGACTTTTCGACAGTCAATGCCCTATAGATAGTAAGTCGTCTCACACGGGTCATATGCAGGACCCTTTACAGTTTTCTAACCCGAGGCAACTGGCCTCATGCGTATATTACTGCGTTCCACTGGATGTTGCGAGCCATGTCAGAATGCCAAGAGTCGAAGCATTACGACTCGGTCCGAGAAATTTGTGGTCGATTTGCATTTAGAACTCCGGCAATAAGCTCTATGTATTTACTTATTTGATGGTTTGGCGCTTGGACAGTGGGCCTCATAGCATTGGATACATAAATACTAGCTTTCTACGGTAAATAATGGTGAAGAAGCGCTTACGATCTGGTAGTTTTCACGACGGTCGCAGGGACGACTTTCTTTCCTCACATGACTTGCCACACCAGAGTGTCCCAAACCTACTCTTGTGTTGGAAAAGCACATCATAACACATAATCCGAGGGTAGCAAAATTAACTCAAATGGGCGATCATGACTGGAAACGGATTGCCACATGAAATAGAATGTAAAATCGATGTGGAGGGAACTGCGTGACTTTAGGGCTGCAGTGTCTGTTAAACCCTGATTTTCTCAAACGCCACACCAGAAGCTGCTCGTTGGAAATCCGACACATACAAAACGACCAGTTCAGTCCTGTTACGCAGTACCAAATTCAGATTTCCATTGGAACATCTGGGGCGAAGCGTCGTCAGACAGCCACCGCCGGGATTACGTATCGAGGGTGATTTGTGGGCTGTGTTGAAGCGCCGGGTCCACTGTATCCACTCTACGCGTCAGGCACCGACCAGTCGGTCCAGAACCATGTGGGTGACCCGCTCTATTGATCGAGATTAGTTTCTAGATTGGTCTTCAGGTCCAGGGACAATGGCAGTATTGATGTAAGCTTCTGCCTAAGCATCTAAGCCCAAGGGTGCCCGGGCCAATGGAACACTTGCCCTGGACGTTCGAGACTTGGACTCCACAGTTCGCGTGGGAATGGTTATCCGAATTCTGACATGGCACAGGACTGAGCCATACAATCGTACGGAGTAGGTTTCCCCACTGATTATGGCGTTGGCTGGTGTTCGCCATCCTATCCGGCTCCACCATGAGGCATATAAAGTGCTATACTCCTCCGACCTACACCCTCTTGCTTTTTCACACTGCACAGACAATCCTTTCAGTTCTTTCCATTCCTTCCTTTTCAATTTGCTTCACGTTGAGGTTGATCCTCCGACTTTCATTTCTAAATCCTCATTCTTGACCACTCATTAGAGCCAATTTTTGACCTCCCACCTTATTTTCACGACAACCCTTGTCACTTCTTATTCAATACCAACCATGATGCTCTCGAACATCCTTCTTTCGGCAGTCTTTGCGATGACTGCTTCTGCACTTCCTCACCCCTACCCCAGAGGTAGTCCGACCACCACTTCCATCGCCGCCAACTCTAGCGCCAGTGCTAGTGCTAGTGCTAGTGCGAGCCCCAGTGCCAGCGCCAGCGCCGGCGGAAGTGGCAGCGTCAACATTGTGAACAACCTCGGCAGCACCGTATACCTGTGGTCCACCTCCGATAGCTCCAGCGATACGCAAACCATTTCCTCTGGCGCCTCGTACTCCGAGGCCTGGAAGACCGAGTCTACCGGCGGAATCTCCATCAAGATGGCAACCACCGACAGCGAGAGCAGTGTCTTGCAATTCGAGTACACCGCGGATGGCGACACTGTGTACTGGGATCTCTCGTCCATCAACCTGGGATCTGACTCAGAATTCATCACCGCTGGCTTCTCTGCCACCCCGAATGATTCGAGCTGTTCGTCTGCTTCTTGTGCAGCAGGAGATACCAACTGCGCCCAGTCGTACCAGAAGCCTGATGATACCGACACCAACAGCTGTTCTGCTAGTGCTGGCATCACGGTCACCCTGGGTTAAGAGAACGAGTAACGTATGCATGATTGGTGGTTGGATTTGCCGTTCTTCATCGGAGAAGACACGGCGAATTTTAGACGGCAAGGCAGGCCTTGCAGCTTCACGGCTACGACGGAAATTGATCTTATGATGCTTCTCTTTGAATTTAGAATAGATCTCAACATCTAGAATATAGAATACTGATATTGTTGAAATATGGGATTTCCACATCAAAAAATATGCTCTTTTATATGTACTAGACGCTATAGATAGAGTCATCTTTGATGGTGAAGCAGGAGACCTTAAAAAACAACTATTACACCTGACTATTGAAATCCTGTGCGGTCAATATCAGGAACATAAACTATAAGTCTCGTATATATTACGTCAATGAGGCGAGGTACCCTTCGCCCTGTCTATACTGTATCTATCGCTCCAGCTATGTTTGAGCATTCATCATCACATCATGATTTCATTCCGTCGGACACATCCTTCCCTTCAGATAGTCTCCGTAATATTTCTTTTAATTGCTTCAGTGGCGTAGGCTTTGTGAGAAATATATTGGCGCCACTCATCATGGTTTCATGCTGCATAGAGGCTGACACAACTGCAGTTAGTATGAGTATAGTTGTGGGTGGCAACTGTTTCGTGCGTTCAAAATGTCGCATTTGCCGCGTGGCTGTCAAGCCGTCCATTACGGGCATAGACATATCTGACACTATAGTTAGCCTTATCTTGCTTTGCCATGATCGGTCCCATAAAGTTGAGACTAACCCATTACTACAGCGTCATATCGATCGGTCTTGAACTTCTCCAAGGCTTCTTGGCCGTTGGTTGCGGTCTGGTATTTAAATCCAGCACTCTTGACACACATCTCAATAATCTAGGTCCGACCGTTAGAACAAATCAATCGCACAAGCTCGGGTGTCAGACCTTAAGGTTGACTTGGTTATCCTCCACGAGAAGAATCTTGCCTGACAATGACTTATCCTGAGTTTCTTCGTTGTCGGACGATTCTTGCTTGTTGTCGCTAACATCACCGTCAACATCAGTCTTTCCTAGATCCTCAGATTTACCATTATTCGCTTGGATTTCTGGTGCTGCGTTAGGTTTCTGGGGGGTTTCCCTGGCAGGCTCGGAAGGGGAGTGGTCCCTTTTTGGCGTTGAGCCCTGGGAATGATCTGACAAACCCAGACAATGCTTGAATGCCGTTGAGAGAGTCTTGGGACTCACACTGGGTAAATTTGTCAGCATGGGGTGCTCGTATTGTGGTAGGGAATACTCACGGCTGTGTAAGAAAGATAACCGATTCGTCCACGCTCTCTCCCAATGCTTTCCAGCTACTTGTTCCCGCACTCAGAACAATCAATGGAAGCGACGGTTTGATTTCCGAGCTACCTGGTGTCGGCTCATTGGAGCCTTGTCGATAATACTTGTAGTACTCATGCTCAGTAACAATAGCGAAATCTGGCCGTTCATGGTCAAGTTCTTCCTGGCTCAATACCCGTAATCCAAACCACCCCGACACCATATGTCCAAGGTTCGACAGGACATCTTCAAATGTTCGCGAGTCGAATCCTAGATCGCCCATCTGAGAGCTCCTCGTGAATAATGAGATTGTCATGCCGTTCAGCTTATCTCTCAAGCCGGGATAGTCAGAGGATTGAATAGAGGTCGACCGTTCTGGCGGCGTGACAGGGAGAACAACATCTACATTTGTCCCTCGATCGACTTCACTTGTGAATTTGATCTGTCCATCCAAAGACCTCACGATTTGATGGACTAGATGAAGGCCCACCCCTAAGCCAGGAGAAGTAGTATCCTCTTGGAGAAAGGCACTGTACAAATGATTCCTAAGAAAGTCTTTAGACATGCCGCGCCCGGAATCACTGATCGTGATATGAACTGCTGGTCTAGGGTCCTTGCCGTCTATCGTCAACGTTTTCTTTTTCATCAATAACCGAATGTAGCCTGAGCGCGTGTACTTGAGAGCGTTGCCGAACAGATTCATCACCACTCTGCGCCAAGCGCCGGCATGAACACTGAACTGCCAACTGTCTTGCCACTCAATATCCACAATAGTCATCAGTCGAGACTCTGGGATATTGGCATTGTTCTTCACGGCTACCTCATTATTATCGTTTGGTCCACGACGCTGATACTCTGCTCCGGCAAGAAGACCCTCAATCACCTCCTGGACCAACACGCCCAGGTCTTCATCTTGAAGAAAGCCAGGCACCGCTGATTGGGGCTTGGACACGTCCGAACCTCCTTGTCTACCGGCTACATCTGACGGCCGTGGTCGGGTGAGAGTATTAATCTTAGCATAATCAAGAAGATGGTTTAACGTGTCCAACAGTGTCCTACCGCAACTGTATATGGTCTCGATCAACGACCGTTGCGCGTAGGAGTTCACCATATCTTGGAGCAGCTCTACAGTCCCAAGTAAGCCATGCAAAGGTGACCGCAACTCATGAGATATAGAAGAAATGAAATCGCCTTTGGCTCGGTCGGCTGCCTCTAGGTCCAAGCGTGACACCTCGGCCATAACCGTGTTGCTGAATGCGGCCATATATGTTAGATCCTTTGGCTCCGACAAGACTCTGCCCGGATCATCAGTCCAGACCAGATTAACTGTAAACCAGCGACTTCGCTGAAAGTCCCAGACCGGAAATATGGCAATGCATCTTGCATCCGGTAGAACCTTCATCAGTTGCTTGATGTCCATAGTCTCCTGCTGAACATCCTTCTTCTGGGCATCTGTAGTCTGCGCGCCCCGTCCACCACTTTCGGAGTAGTCCATCTCATCTGCTAACCCCTCATAACTTAACGCAATGGAACCATCTTCCTCGATGTGAAAGATCTTCCCCCTGGGGTACTGATCAATGAGATGGCTCACAAACGCACCAGAGAGAGAGACATAATGACTGTCCTTCAGGTTTTCCGCTTGGTCAGATGTAGACGAGGTGAAGTGACCAAGGACCAGGCTTCTGGCCTCCTTTTCGCCGTCGGCGGAGCCTGGAAACCCCGACTCTGGGCATGAGGCGGAAGGGACTTGGTCCTCGTCTACTTTGTTGTCGATGCTGTATGCTCCTGGTGTGTCATGCGTAGTCTCAGTAGAACCCACTGTTTGGCGTCGAGCATACACGCTTGCATCGATGAACATTGCCCCTTCGACATCCAGTGCCTGATATATTAAAGACGCGGCGCGGTTGACCACGGATCGCACACTGGAGGGGACAAGTGTTTCTTGAATTTGGCTAGTGGTAGGGGACAGCCGCGGCCGCTGTCTTTTGCTCTTTTTGCTATCTGTCTCGTCCTCATCCCCACTGTCCATTTCCTGTTGGTTCTCAAACTTTCGGACAGGGGATCTATATCTGTTCTTCTTTTGTTCCCGGGCTTTGGCGTTGGCTGCTTCTCCATCTTCATTCAGCCACTCCCGTTGATTCTCTTCCTCATCGGGGCTTGGACCAGAGACTTGTAATTGCTCCAATCGCCGGTTCACATGTGCCATCTGTGAACCATATTTTTTGTCCGGAGAATTTCGACCGTAGAACCATTCGGCCAGGTCTGACTTTCCTCTGACGAACAAACCCAAGGCCCGGACCATCTTCTCCTCGCGATACTCCTCTCGCATCGCTCGTTGCGACAGCAAATAGTCCATAACTGTCACCGAGAGTTCTTTCAGGAATTGTACTTGTTCATCACTGACTCTATCCCTCGGCTGGTCGTCAAGCACTGCCACACTCCCAATGACATATGCATCCGGTGACTGGATTGGTACAGACACGTAGAACCTGTTATGCGGATAATCAGATACCGATGGATGGTGTTTGAATCGATCATCTTCAGTCAGATCCGTCGCAACAAAAATGTCCAGACCGTCCTCTACAAATGATCTTACTGCATGATAGCACATTGTGATCTGCTGGCGCGGGAGACGACAAACGCCCAGCCATAAGGCTTCTGTTCGCTCACACCCCTCGGTGCCGCGCAAGCTAAGTCCCGGTGTGGCCTCTGCAACGACATGTTGCATACTCTTATCAAAAAGTGATATTAATGCTCTTTGAGCGCCCATTCGTAGCGCGGCGAGTTGCGCAAAGACTGTCAAGACATTGTCGCGTGACACATTCGGATGGCTTCCAATCGACTGTTGAGCATGTTTCTCAGAATCTGAAAACCCCCAATACGGAAGATAGCTGCACCATTGCATAGTTAGAACTATTTCACCGGAGCATTGCAACGGAACGGAGGGTCTAGTTACAGGTGCATCTCTCGTTCCCGGGCTCCCTCGCGATTGTAGGCGTACTTCCGAGGGCCCCCGTCCCAACCTCCCCTGGAACTCTCACGGGAATGCATTTCTCGTAGGTCTAGGTGTACTCCAATCGGCACAGTGAAGACTGTGTAGAATCACGTAAAATCACGTTCACTGCCGTTAAAAATTATGCTAACAACCGATTTTAATCTTCTGTTTGTGGCAGATGCTATTGACGGTAGATGTTCCATCCCCTGGTGCTCAATGAAGCGGAAGCAGACGATGACAATATATACCACTTAATAATACCTTCGAGTAGATTCGGGGTCATGAGGTGGATTTTCGTGAGATTCGTAATTCATGTTATATTGCCAAACTCCCTGGGACGTAGGCCATTCTGCGGGCCGAATAGCGTCATTTTGTATCGTGTCTGGTCGAAACCACACATATTCTAGGTCTCCTGGTGATGCTAGACCTCGATGACGTATGGAAACAAATCTGGATTTCTGGTAACATCACAGATGTCGACATCTGATCTCTCCGATATTGAGTGGAGATTCCGATCTGCCAGGGTTCCTTTGTCCACTGACGTCATTAGGCCGGCGCGTCACGGAGACTCACCGCCTTCCCTTAAATACGTAAGGACGGCACTTCTATTGGCTGTGGGGCCTCATCTTAAGAATGAAATAGAATCAGCTCGGCACCTTCATCGGGTATGCAAGTAGTAGAGGGCACGGCATCATCAGCTGACCCTCTACACCTGCCACTTTCCATCTCCTGATGCTTGCATTTATCCTACCCAATTTCTTCGCTGATCATTGTCGGACCATACCTTAAGGTTTAGTGTGCTGCCTGCTACATCTATTTGTTAACAATACCAGTAGACAGCTAGTATATATTTCAACAGACGGTAACAGATTCAGAAGAAATATCGCGGCGCAGGTTCCTATCACTCAACATCTCTGCACTATTAGGCCATGACTTGAGGAAGCTCACCTACAAATACTCATGGCCCAATGAATTGTAACATGGCCTTCTTCAAATCAATAATTTGATCCAGGAGGTATTCTACTCTCCTGTGTCTTATGGACAAACGTGCCAGGCACTACGCGAGTTGCGATTCGTCGAAGCTCGGCGAGACAGTCTGGTATCTTGCTGATGTCTGCTTCTAATTTTTTCTCGGTCTCTAAAAACTATTTATATGCATTTATCTATCTTTCCCTTATCTTGGCCAAGAGTAGAGTTCCTTGAGGTCGCCAATAGACCCCTGGCACACATGGAGTCGTTGGCTGCAGCAATACGAACATGAGCAATGCACAACGATAGTACTCTGCAATAACAAATTGTAGACAAGTTCCTAGCAAAAGCCTTGATGCAATTTTCTATGCGCGAGAATGGGTCATCTTTACCAGACACATTCTTTCCCAAAGGTAGGGGGAGCATGGTTTAGCCGTCTCTTAGGTCAGCAGACCCACCCGCCATTCGGCGTGTTGGTCTGCCTCACCTCAACGATAATTCCCATCTCAACGATAAAATTGAAGCCATTCAAGCTCCTATACAACATCACCTTGAGTATCTATCTAATAAGATAGATTAGGATCTTTATTATCTATCTGACTAGCCTCTGTACTAGGCAGATTCCCTATATTTCTCTGTTGTAATAATTTATTGTATTCTAAACTTCCCACTTTCCTGATCTGTCTGAGACCCTGTAATCTTTCTTTCTCTGTACAATCAGCAATATAGCGTTTTATATTATATACAGTCAGTGGTCTATTATACCGGACTCTTCTCTGCGATTTCTATCTATTTTGAGACTTCCGATATTGATAGTATTATTATAGATTATCTTTCAGCTAAGCAGCTAGTTCAGTGACTTCCAGTAAGCTCTGGAATACTCGGTCAAGATATTATACAAAACTCTAATCAAGCTCCGGACTATTATTAATAAAACTCTATGCTTTACTAATACTTCGATATAAACCTTGTATTGTAGATGGCAGTAATAAGCTTGATAGTGGTAGTAATAGTATTGTAATTATCTCAAGTTCTGGAGTAGCTTCTAAAATCTTATATAGAGACTTTATTATCGGCTCTAAATTCAAGAGATATATATCTTGTTTCTTAAAGGCATCCCGGATTATATATTATTTGAAAGTCTTTATATAAATAGAATAAATCTATTTTAAGAAATTACTCTTATTATCTATCTCAGCACTTTTCTAAGCAAGCTTATTGTTTTACTTACAATAAAAGTACTTATAAACTTGAAAAGACTGTCTATTAAGAGACTATACAAGATATATTATATAAGAAGGGAAACAATAAGATATAATATAGTGTTGTCCACAGAACTGAAGAAATTTGTAGGTAAGATAGGATTCGTAACTATTAAAAAATAGTAATCGAATCTCCTTTTTAGAGATACAGCACTTTGTATAATAGTGGAAATATTGAATCCAGTCAAAACTAATCTTATCTGAAGTATAGCCTTTAGGAGATAGAGCTATTCGATACTCACTAGAAATATCTACATTGTACCATCTCTCTAGATAATATACACCTTTGAATATAAAGTATAGAGAAAAAACAAAACTATCTGCTACAATACACTCTATTGCAGAGACCAGTTCCCCTATTTCTTTAGATAAATTCCCCCTTGCAGCTCGTACAGACATAGTAGTTACAACTTTTTAAGACTTTCCCTGCCCCAGTTAGAAGTCGGTTTCATCGAAATTATATATATTTTTGGAAAAAATCTACTTGATAAAGGGCTCTAAGCAGTCAAACCAGTGTTGAAAAACACCTATATCCTCTGTATTGAGACAATTCCTATCTTTAGGCTTCTATTAAATAAGTTTAAACTCGCTTGGGAGGTATTTAATAAAGCAATAGACCCAATTCTTGTCAACTGTACGAGATAACCCGTCAATTGTATTCCGCTGCAGTATTTGATTGGTACTCTGCTCAATCTGTCCAGCTGTAGGTGAATAATATAGATTATCAAGCTGACAAATCCAACAAATCAGTACCTTTTCTTGTGAATCATCAAGGGTTTTGGTTAAGATAGAACATGAGCTTCGAGTAGCTCAGCCCTAAATACACGCTCTGAGTCGTTGATAAGGAACATCAAATTGACATACTAACGCAGAGATATTTGGTTTTTTTTGGCCTTGAGCGGCTTCACAGGCCTGAGAGATTCGCATCTCTATATCAGAATAAGAATTAGGCATAGTAATGGTAAATAAAAGCTCTGAATAGCTTCAATTTTATCGTTGAGATGGGAATTATCATTGAGGTGAGGCAGACCAACACGCCGAATGGCGGGTGGGTCTGCTGACCTAAGAGACGGCTAGACACAAATCGCTTGCAAACAATTTAAACAAGCGGCTCAGGTGTTCGCCGAGGCATCCGAATGCGCAATATTGTGCATATTCATAAATATATGGGAAAGTCACATAGGCTACTCCAGTACATAGTGGGCGCGAACGTAGATCTTGTGTACACATCCAATTGTTATTTTGGTGTCAGAACACCAGAGATAAACTCAATCGAAAGGATCTTCAATAGGACTTCCAGAATAAGATATTGAAACTTAAATGCTGACTTCCGCCCCACCGCGTTCGTCCAATCGAAGAGTGTCAACTTTAATGCTGACATCCGTACCGGACTTGGCATGGAAGATAAGGATGGCTGAAGGTATGAGATGGTCGTCGACGAATTGTAATCTTGGGCTATATATTAAGGTCCATATCTCCCAGTCTCTTCGGCAGAGGGAGGTCAACAGATTCAGAATTCACTGATCCCTCATTTTTTCTCTAAAACAATAATGGGCTTGTTTTCGTCGTCACAGCCTCCCTTGACCGAGGCAAATCTCAGTGACCAAAGTGGCAAGGTATGTTAACGACACTTTGAATAACGTCCATATACTGACCTAGTGGGCAACTTAGACATTCCTTGTGACTGGTGCTACCTCAGGATATGGCCTGCACCTAGCAACCATTCTCTTTCAACATGGTGGTAAAGTATATCTTGCTGCCCGCAACGCATCCAGAGCGCAAAGCGTAATCGACGATATCATGGCACGCTATCCCGAATCCAAAGGGCAAATTGCCTACTTACATCTCGATCTCGGTGACCTATCAACCATCAAAAAGTCAGCCGAGGAGTTCCTGGCGAAGGAATCCAAGCTCCACGTTCTCTGGAATAATGCTGGCGTGATGATCCCTCCACAGGGATCCACAACCGCTCAGGGCTATGAGCTCCAGCTCGGTACCAATGTTGTCGGTCCATTTCTCTTTACCAAACTACTCTATCCAGCTCTTGCCAGTGCTGCAGCAGACTCTCCCCCAAACTCAGTCCGTGTGGTATGGTTATCCTCTTCGGCGGTCCGAATGGCCCCGACCCCGGCGATTGATTTCTCCAATATGGACTACCACAAGGACGAGGGAGCTTGGACAAAATACGCGAGAAGCAAAGCCGCGAATGTCCTGCTAGCCGTGGAGTTTGCGCGGCGCTCTGAGAAGGACGGTGTCGGCAGTATCGTGGGTCTTCTGAGCAATATCGTTCCATGGAGCCTTGCTGATTCAAAGATAGACTCTCGATCCAGGGACTGCAATGACTGACCTACAGAGGACAATGCCCTGTTGGCAACAAGCTGCCGTTGTAAGTTTAACCCACTCGCCAGCAATATTACTGCTAATGCTCCTACAGAAGCTAGTCGCACAGCAACCGGAAGTGGGTGCTTATACCGAGCTGTATGCCGGCCTTCAGCCTGACATCGAATCCGTTAACTCTGGAAAATGGAGTAGGTCCCAAACCCCAACATAATCCTCACGCAGCAGGGTTAACATGTGCTGTAGTTGTCCCTCCGGGAAAGGTGGTAGCAGGTCGCAAAGACCTCTTTGATCCGGAGTTGTGTGAGAAGTTTTGGCAATGGAATGAGGAACAGGTCCGGTCATACTTGTGACGGGTTGTCTTTTAAGTGATATTGAATTTGTTGACCTTATAATTTAATTTGATGAATAGTTTGGTACGAAGTAGGGAACCTGCGCCAAGGGGGAAATGATGGTCAACCTTGTACCTAAGGCATCCATTCTTAAAACCGATTATCTCCGGCTTATTTCCGCCAGACGCGTGACGTCTTGGTGCTTCGACCACCTTGTAATATCTCAACAGTCTCAGACCAACAATAGCCTCCTTTACTATCTCTAATGTCGGAAGACACAAAGTATCCATACCCATGGATGCGGGAACGGAGAAGAGAGCAAAATGCACGGGCTAAGCGGCGTAGTCGTAAGTATCCGTTACGTGCTGTTACGGGACACCTAACCAACGAGACGAAGGTCAGCGGCAAAAGGCGCAACAAGTAGCAGACCCCGAGGCTGTGAAACGGCGTAAGAGTCAGCTTAGGCTAGCTCCTCCAACAGACTCTGGTCCTCTCTGTCGCGTTAACAACCACTCTGTAATGTGAGCATATGAAATCAGATCGCACGATGCACACCAGAGGCTCACATTAACCAGCTCGGCTTGCTGTATACAAGAGCATAGAAGTGCTCGACCACACCTTTTATTTCGAGAGCTTCTAGGCTGTTTCGCTAGCGTTTCTGATCTAGAGAACGTTGCGAAAATCCTCGACGTGGAACAACTCGGAATTGCTGCCATCTTGAAATATGGCATTATTTCGATGGGTGGAGCCCTTGACGATCGTTTGCTGGACATAGCAAACCAAACATGCTTTTGCTGCTGGCTTGAGTTGATCATATCTGACCTCAACTCCCCCTTTAATGTCGGGTTGGCTTTGTACTCCGGGGTTCGTCGTCTATCGCAAATGAAAGGTCCTCCTGGGTGGAGCACCGACGCCGTAGGCATTCCGACGGCAAGAAGATTGTTGCAAGTCGAACCGAAGTGTAGCGACCTCAGAACAATCAGACTCACCAGTTTCTCAAGTACTTCTGCCTTTCTCGAAAATGCCAAGCAGCTGGGGTTATCCATCGGCGATTTTGTAGATGACAATTCGGAATCGCCATTTTGTTCAAGAGTGGGAGATGTTCGCCGGTACCAGCCTATTTCCTATCAAGCATTGGCCGCAGATCTCCAGCCCACCCCGGAGCAAATGAGGATCCCCCACCATCCCTATCTGGACATTGTACCATTTCCCTCCTTTCGTGCCAAAGCATTGACAGCAATTTCATCCGGGACCCCAGCGTTCAGCGAGGATGAGCTATGTTTTGATCTGGCACATGATAGCATGCGCTGTTGGGGTTCCACCGCCACTTCTTTACATGGCCGTGGAAACGGGACTCCTTGGGATGCACGCAGCTGGGAGATCTCTCCATGGTTTCTGAAGAAATGGGGTTTCCTTGTCGGAACCGAGGATGACACTATCTATCAAAATAGTCTCTGGTGGTGGTCCCAGAGGTAGAATCAATGTTGGGCAATGTTGCTATACGATAAGGTCCACGTCTTAACATCCATTCACAGTGAAATCGGTGTAGGATACTGAGATGAAGCAAAAATAGTCTCGCATCTTTTCGCACGATTAATTGACGTTTGATTTCTGCAGATTTCGGTTATCCTCTTATATCCCATGAGTCTAAAACTCTTCTTCCGTCTTCTAATAATTATCCTTCGTGTTACCATTTTCCGACATGCATCGTAATCTCGCTGGTTGATGAAGAAATTTGCTTGCAGACTTTAGCCCCCATCCTTCCGGGGATGTTAAGCCATCCTATTGAGCTCTCCATGATTGTAACCGAGGTTCTAACACACGGAGATAGCAACCGGTACGGCTACCGCTATAGTAGTATATACAGTGGGAGTAGAACGGCACAAGTAATGCCCAGGAAGCCGCCTTGCCATGATGGCTCTGCCCGGACACTGTTCCCAAGGATTTTATCCTCGAGGTTCTTCGTAATATTCCTCGCTTCCTCTATGGTGAGATCCCGGTAGCATTGCGTTATCTGCCACCAGCTCTTTCCACAGTGGTTCCCCGGACTACAGTAGCGACCGTTGTCACAGCATTGGCCTCCTTTCGGATAGCATCCTCCATCACAGCACACCTCATTCGGCGGGCAAGGCTGGTTCGGACAGCATGTGTAACCAGGTCGCAGGCAGAATCCATATTGACAACAGAGAGTACCGGTCGGACAGCAACCTCCGATATCTGTAGGCAGCAGTAAGCCCCAAGAAAGAAAAATGTCAACTCTGGGAACAATATGAGCAGATACACGTTCACGTACTCGCACAATACCCGAAGCCAGCGCCGCACTGGACGCTTTCGCCCCGAGTTGATCTCGGAATCAAAGGTGCCACAGGCTCAGCCTCGAAGACTTCTGCAGATACATTGCTCAGAAGGTCATGTGTGTCGGTAACAAACAGATTAGCCTCTCGTAGGCCCAGGACATAGGCGGGTGCAACGAACAAAACAAACGGGTAGAGGATGAGGTGCCAGTCTGCCAGAGCGACCATGTTGAACGTCAAAGATTGCTATGGAGCCTTTGTTACTTCAGAAGACAACGGCAATGAGGATTGAATAAAGAACGTGTTGCCCGTGGCGGGCCACTGGGCCTAATAAGCCAACAGTCCCTGCGCCACGCAAAGCCAAGACCATGACTACAAAGGATATGACAAGAGGAGGCTAAATAAGATCAAAGAGAAACCTCTCTTACTGGACACAGGGCAACCACCGATTACTGTTGCGTGTAACCCATCATAGTATTCTCACTGGTGGTCAGTGTCCTGGGGCTCCGTTGGCGTGATATGGACAACACCTATAGGTCAGCTTATTTTCCTACAATCAAACTCACTGTGCCACATATCTTTCTTTCTTCTCTTTTGTACTGTTGTGTATCTACTATTTTAGGGCCACCAATTATTCTACTCATGCTCTATTGGCTGGTAGTACCAATCTAAAATTTAATAACTAGAAAGATATGCGCAGGTTGTATTGAAGATGCAACATCAGCCAAGCCTTGGATTTTGCCTTGTACTTATAAATATAATACCTACGGTTACAAAATCAGGACTGTTCAACAATAGCACGAATGTAGCTTCTCTATGATCGATATTTAGTATCTTAGTACAGCTCACTCCTAACCATATATGCTAAGCCGTTGACCTCGATGCACAAGCTGACCCCTGTAGACTAACTTGATAGATATCAGTCGCTCTGTCCAGACCAAAGTACCATAGTGACACTAAATATATATAATATAAGTGTCGTGTACCAGGAAGCATCGCTATAATCTTTCATACCTCTGTTTTCCTGCTCGATGGTCTGTCTCCTCTTACTGGCATAGACCCTCAAAGTCTCGGTAATCCGGGTTGGTGCCAGCCGCTGACCCGCAGCAAGTCTTGAAAGCACCCAAAGCTGTCTTATCTTTGAAGTGTTGACACACTCGAACGCCAGATTTTGTCGATATGACCCCATGGTTCTTCATACAACACATTTTAGTCCACTCCCCGGCAACCTGGGGAAATTGGTTGGCTCCGTCGTCGCAGCGACAAACGTCTTTAGGAGGTGGAGTAGGCGGTCCCTGATTAAGGAAGGGTGGAGGAGGTGTATCAGCTGCATAAGCAGAAATCACAAAGGTCGAGATCAACAGAGTAATGGAGAACCGCATATTGAATAGGAGTTGATAACGTCAGGAGCAGTAGTAGTTCGTAGAGGCCTTTGATGTAGATAATATCGTTCGATAGGAATGGGCTTGAGGAATAATTTCCAGGGTTCACAAGAGGCTTTCCTGGCCTTTTATATTTCATTACTGGTGAGCTATGTTTCTTTCTCACTGCTCCTGGAATGTTGCCTTGGGTTCTGCGCTCTAGCAAAAATTGTGATCCTTGCCATCAGGGCAAGGGTTGGATGTCCTGGAGATCTAAACCTGCGACAAAGGCAGTGTGGATCCAAATCCAACTTGTAATTTCCACCAAAAGCAAGTCTCGCGGAAAGAGATGCCTTGTGGATGTGTAGCATCCTTTCCTTGACGTCTCCAGAAGTCAGAGGAGGCAAGGCTTAGACCCAACAAGCATCTGTGATTGTATGCTCCGTATCCACTGATAGAGCTGAGAAGTCGTTAATACGTTGTCACAACTGTGTGTGTTTTCCTAAATGACCATCTACCATGGCTATCCAACCTTTGTGAGGGAGCGTCAGAGATGTAATAGCTAGCTGCGCTGTGATATCGTTGCAGGTGACATGGAAAATCTGAGATTCTCCATCCGTTGTGCCGTTCGGTTTCTCCGCCCTTGTCAAACACTCTTGTTGCTGTTAGCAATGATACCAAGCAAGCCTTCTGAGTAGTAGGATTGTTGAGTTCGCGCTACAATCCCGACCGAACACCTTGCATAGAAACTGGGCGTTCGGGCGTCGGGTGTAAGAGGTGCATCGGGCGCATTCAGGATACTGGGCGCATTAAGCTTTGATAAAGTCCACAAAGCAACCGATGAATTGAATTTCAGACGTAAATGATCTTCTCGCCGCGGAAACGTCCTGACAAAGGCCGTGCGAGTTTAAGCCCTGATCCTGGAGAATGAGAGTCCTTGATACTAGTTCTACTACGTCTACTGGTCTGTTACCACCTCGAAAGCCGGCAGAGTTCTGTCTCTACTTATGAATAGAATCATCAGCGCCCATTGCCCATCTTATTTAGGTTTTGAGGAAGTCAAAGCAGTTGGTTGATGCGCTATTGCCAAGACGATGTCACGACGACATTGCTGTTTAGGATCACACTGGTGAAATAGAACTCAAGTTATTATCTGCGACAACTTAAATGCGCGCGTCTCCCAGAGCAATGACTATGCAATCGGCCAGGGTGATCTAGTCTGGGATCAGAAAATACCGGCAGTTAACAAAATTCGCGCCTCTGAGCAACACATCTCGGGTCATCCTCGCAGGTCGTCGCGTTCAGGTCGGCCCCGTCTCTGCTCCAACGTATTGAAGTTTTCCAGCCACGTAAGCTTTCGAAGGCTTAGGTAACAATAAAACTTTCATGTCGTGAGTGTGGTTGGTTTTCGTGGCAGACCTTTTGAATATAGGGAGAGGAGGGGACCAAAGGAGTGGCGATCAGGTAGCATGCCAGTGAGAAAAAACAATCATAACTTGGTCCCACCAGCGTTATGTCTTCCAATGCTAGAAGAATACAAACGTGATACCCGACCTCCTTTTCTTTGCAAAGATTCGGGGAAGCAAATGGCTGCACCTGGTCTGCGCTCACTTGTTACCTATTGGTCTGAATCGGGTCCCATCATAGTCTCAAGTTTCAAGTGAAGTCGGATAAGATGTTAGCAGGGGATTTCCAGCCAGTTGGCCCTCCGTGGCCTGAGGCAATGACCTCCATCGATAAGAATTAGCCGACTATCCTGTAATATGATAGGACCACACTTGCCAAGTGGTTCCAATAGTTCAGCTCACGATCTTTAAGCGAACTGCACCACTTGGGCCAATACGATCTTTCCCCACTCTAAAGGTCAATGGATCTGCGTGGCGCTGTACTCCGTCAATCACTTCCAAACGGGACTAGTTTGAGGATATTGACTGGTCATATAAGATTAGTTCATTCGTAGGATACTTTATTTCCCCCTGTTATACAAAAATCTTCCTGTCTAACAATTAATACATTGGGATTAACGAATTGACAAAATGGTCAAACTCATTCTCCCCTCCCTTATGAGCGGTCTTACCCTTGCCCTGGCGGCTAGCAGTGTGTTCTCCATATATAAATTCTTTGATAATTTGCCAATGCTAATGCCCGTTCTGGTGAAAATTTCTAGGTACTGCCGGCGCTGAAAATACCTTGCTACGACGAGACACCGAATGTGACTATTGCATATATATCACTAAGGGAATCCAGGGTCTCGAGTTAGACCTTGACCAGGTGCCTGAGGCTATACAAAATGCCTGCTCCTTGCTCCCAATAGACTATACGCAATGTAAAAACTACATTGACATATACGGCTATACGATTTCTAAACTCCTGCAGCAAGATCTAACCGCCGAAGACGCATGCAGCGGGGTGGGATTGTGCTAGGTGGGCTAAATTGAGCTTAGGATAATACATCGGATTTTGAGCAATTCTACAGAAATTCCACCATTTTGCATTCGGCTACGGCTGCCGCGCACTTCTAGTCTTGAGCCCTAGATTCTAGTAAATATTAAAGCCTTATAAATAAGGAAGATACGATTCTATAGTATATTAAAAGTGGTAGGGGTCTGCAGGATTGGACTATAAAAGCGGTAGATATTTTCGGGCTCGGACTAGTATACTTGGTGGATGACCCAGTGGAATCTAAGAAATAAATTTAATGCGTTAATGAATAGTCCATTGGTGTTCATAAAAGTTGGCAATCTTTTGTATTGTCTGGGCCTCAATTTAGCCCACCGTCATTGTGTGAATCTTTAGGGGTGAGGGCGCATATTTACCTACCGAGGCCTTAATTCGTTCTGTTGCAATCCTAATACATTCCTCCATAGGATTCTGAACATTCCCTATCGTACCGGACTATGCATCTTGCCTATCGCTCGCTGGCCTACATCGTTCCGAAAGCGTACCGCTGATAGATTCCTGTACTCTGCGAGAGCGCATACAGGGGATCCTTAACCAACATGTTCGTCGCCATACATGACTGCCTTCCTTCTGTTCCAAACATAATCTTTTGCCAGTGTGCTTCAATACTCAAGTCTACAGCAAACATGTTAGTCAGCTTAGAGGTGCATGTCTCGATACAAGCCTTTCCAGACAAAAGCCAACATATCAGCCTTGTAGGCACCGACGTCACCGTGGTCCCTGGGCTTAAGATGTCCAAATCCTTAGATGCATGCGGTCACAGCTGTGGCTTCTGGGCTCTGGTCTATCTTGATGTCAGATTCAAACGAGGGGAGTAACCGCAACGTCAGATGGAGGATATATTGTAAATAGTAGGGGCATGTTGCAAACACCGGGGTAAGCACTGTCCAGATGCTTGCGGAGATACACATATATATGCTCACAGCCGCTCTCCGAAATGTATCCAGATGTAAAACCCCAACTCAACAACCTCGGCTTTAATATTCCAGAAAGGAGATCCACTCAAATAATCTAGACACTGAATATATGAGCAGCTGCTCGTGTAAAGTAAAAAGAAGCATAGTTACTAAACCATATAACTATATATTCCGTTTGTATATGCACTTACCATAGCTGAAATGGCAACCCTCCCCTGGGTTGTGATATATAAAGTATGTCTTCTCTCCCAAACTCTCCGCTAGGGCCCGACGTCCCAGACCTCAAACTTCGAATTCTTGCTGGGATATACCTCGCTCTGATCAGCTCTTCTCCACCTGGTACCCTATGTAGTATGTAGTCACCGCCGGCGACACCCACCAACGCAACGCTGCTTGCAGATTGTTCAGCTAGCCACCGGAGGAGTCATTTAATAGCAATCATTATACAAGATGCGAAGGTGGGTCTGGGTCACCCTTAAAATACAGCGATTGCCGCAATTGGTTTCTTGTCGACGTCAACTCCTCGAGCATTTCTGACTCTGGCTTCACAAAAAGCCCGACCTTCAAAATTATCAACGAACAGTGCTGCAACACCGATATTCAGATTTAATATTACTACTTAGGTACTAGCCAACTTGATTCGGTTGTCACAGCTCCGTTCATGACTCTGCATGATGGCTCCCTTATGAATAGACAACTCGGTGTATATCCGCTGGCTTTCCAAATGACGGACAGTGGCCTGGGTGCCTACCGGATTCTAACAAAGGATCTCGGACCCCGTTAGTTATGAATAGTGCTTTAAAAGTAGTCAAAGAAAGCAAGAAACAGTTTCCTGTCTACATAGTATCTACTGCCTGCCTTTCTGCCTACCCTTAGCTAGGTTGACAGGTCTTCTACCCTGACTTAGTATATCTCTGACACTCGTGGTATGTGAGGTTCCCCCATAGTTCCCCCGTTGTCTGACCTCATACCTTACCCTCGACCCTGATCTTGCTGTGAAAGGTAACTGACCATTTCACTGAGTTGTGACAGGCACAAGGTAAGGTAAATCGGAGACCGTCAGTAAGTCCTTGCAGAAGGGCATGCGTCTAACTGATACAGTTTGAGTTCACAATGTCGAAGAACAAGTCGGGAGCAGAATGTAGAAAAGCGGGATCTCTCGGAAAGATATCTTTCTCTGCACAAAGCTATGGTGAAATGATTACAACGCTGATTATATGGAAAGTAAGTTAAACGGCTCGCTACGCGATTTGGATACCCTATATATCGCTCTTTTGATGATATACTACCTGTGCATCTTCAAACAGGAAACGACCGATTTCCTCGGGATGTGGAAGGAAGAATGATATTGGGTGATACTATATTCCTTGACACGTAAAGCCATGGGAAAGGTTGGCCGAGACTGACAAGGCCAGCGCTATTGTGGTGTCGAGTTTTAGTAAGGGCGAAATAGAGACTCTGCTCAAGGAGTTGTCAACGGTTGTTATGTTGGCTCAGTGTTAAATGACGTCGGACTAATATACTCTATAGGTCCCAGCTGTTCACCAAATAGAAGTTCACCTGTATTTGCAGTCGAAGGGCTTTTGCCGAGTGGCTACGGGCAAAGGGGATCCATGGAATATAGTCCAGACTCTTGGGTAATATAAATAAATTTTACCGACAGACAGGGCGGTCCAAGGACATTGCGTATATAATGCGAGTGATTGACCAACCGATCGTAAAAAAGACTGGCTAGAAGTATCGCAAGAGCCCGATACAGGTTGTCCTCGCATGGTGTATCAATAGCGGCCGTTCTGTGATCTCAGAAAGTGGCGTCGATTGGCAAATCGAGGAGAGCCTGACAGCCCGTTTTGAACTGCAGACTGAGGACATAGCTAAGGCTACTACGCTAGACGCAAAAGCTCGCTTCAATACCCCAGCCTGGACTGCGAGTCGTATTGTACGCTGACCTGGAAGGCAGTGGCGGCACCACGACGGGAAGAACTCACTAGTCTCCTCTGCTCTAGAGTACTCGTTCAGATATTACGTCTTTTCGAGTTTATGTACGTCCCTTGATTAAATGAGTAACCACATTTGACTGACCTACCTATTTTTTTTTTTTTTCTGTGTTGCCAGTTCAATCCAAGTTAGGCTTCTGAATAGCGAGGGACGAATGGAAGATAATTCCATGCCGCCAACTAAGCAAGCAACAGTTAGGACTGTTGAGGCATAGAACAACGACAACATCACTCCTTATATATCTCACTGAGTAATCTTATAACCAATCATGGTTGCCGATGGTTCGGTTCGCTCCCGATAAGCTTGGCAAACAGGACTCGGCAGCCTCCCGATCATTGGCATCGGCAGTGCCGACAGAATTATGCACGGCGGTGGAGCTCAAGTGGAGTTCTCCAACGTGACAGGCAATGTTGTCGAGCAATTGAACCTTGACATATGGATGTTTGAGCCCCAGAATTTGGTTCGGAGGCGGGAACAGGCCGCACAATGAACTCAGGATCTTCCTTCGATCAACAGTGCGGAAGAACCGATAGACAAAATGTGACTAAGTAGTATCCTAATAACAATACCATACGAGACAATTCTAAACTTTGGTTTTTCATTCGGCTTAGATATTTGCAAGGATCAAAGTAGTGCCATCGGCTAGAGGCGTATTGAATTAGGGGTACTGAAAAGTTTTCTCCTGTGCCTACTCCATAATGATACAAGCAACTTGTACAGTATCCCAACATAACTACAGATTGGGAAGGTAGTATTGGTTTCACAATCTCTATTGGACTGCCGAAAGAGGTAATCCGTACACAGGACTCATACTGTCCCCCAATCCCTGAGTGGCCTTTGATGTAGGATCTTCGAGGATAGTCTAATTCTTTCTCCATGCTAACCACACTAGCCCGCTACTAGTTTCAGAGGATCATACTAGACCCCACGGAACCTGAACATCGTAAGAACCCACAGAATCGGGATATCGGTTGAACCAAGGTCGACATGTGATTGAGAGACATACTTACTCCTTTCAAACGGATGTCCAATGGATACCACTTCCATTGTTTCTATACTTCATCCTTCACCTCTAGCTACTCCTATACTAGTTGTCCAAAAGAGGTACCATATCAGGGATAAATGTTTGAAGGCCTTAATAGTATACATCCACCATGCGTGAATGAAATGCTCTCCAGCCCCACTAACATTTGCAATGCAGGGCGTATGGATTTCAAGGTATTTAGTAGACTAACATAATGTTCATCAACCGACTCGAGCAGGAACCGAGAGAAGAGTATCCAAAGGTACAGAGTAGTTGGGAAGCAAATTCGGCGAGGAGATGGCTGTTAATCGATGGCTTCCCTATTCAACTGGTCCTTTGCTATTGGACTCCTTCTAGCTTTCAGTAAGTTACTGTGTGATTCTGATTTGAGCATAGAGGAGCCTGATGGTCCCACTTCAACGTGGGGATCTTTGAAATCCACCGGAGATACTGTATCTTCCGCCTAACGGCGTCTAGGAACTGCCAAGGATGCGCTGGCGGAAATCGTCTCAACACCGGGAGTATCCACTATGTGGCTGTGATTGAAACGGGTGGGTCCCAGTGCTCTGCAGCTAGGGAAGCTGCCAACTGTAGGAGCCTGGGTAGTTTGGTATGGAAGAAGGGCAAAAGGGGGTACGCTTGCTGTCCCGAGGCTCTGGGGAACGATATACTCCACAGCTCAGACCTAAATTTCGAGACATCATGCAACGTACCCAGAACCAAGCCCATCCCTTGGGGGCCAAATCCTGCTATGATGATCTATACCAAGATTAAGCGAAATCTATCCTGCCACGTGAATCGGAAGGCCTCTGAAAGTCGGTCGGAGAAAGCTATATAAGGGACCATATCCCCCCGGAATAAAGACAGAATCATCAAGCAATCATCCCTCGCTCAAGCCAACTACCTCATATCCATTTCCCGGTATCTCTTCATTAATCAGTCAAAATGGTTAAGATTCTCTGCCTCGCTGCCTTGGGCCTTGCTGCCCTCTCTCAGGCTACTAAGCTGGTATATCATCCTCCGTCTATCTGTTCCCAACTGCTGTCTAATCCTCAATAGCATGTCAACAATGGCTACATTACTGTCGACGAGGCTGTTGTCCGCAGCTCCATTGACGTTAGCCCCCCTGTGAACATCTACGCCCGGTTCGATGGCAGTTCCAACAAGGAAATGGTCAAGCCCGGCTGCAAGTTGCACGCGAATTGGGAAAGCAGCTATGGTGATATTTACTTTGGCGAGGACAACTGCCTCTATGACTCCAAGGGTAAGTTTGGCTTGGTAGTTCTGTCCTGGATCGATGCAATAGCTGACTCCATTCAATAGGCCAGAACATCAACGGCCAGTGCTGCAAGCCAGAGGGTAATCTGCCCGAGGTCAAGAATCCCTACTACTAAGTTGGATTTTGTATTCGATGAGGCGGTGAAGGATGGAGAATGATAGGACCACTCATGTACTCTACCGGTGACGTTCATGTCATATGTATGGCAAATACAATATACTTTATAGCCTCACGTGATGATTCTTCGATGACTACTTGTTCCCCGATAGACGTCTGCGATGATGAGAGTAGGTGCCACTGTCGCGCAGAATGCATCGTTGCTTGTGGGTCGAGAGAAGGACAGCATCGAGGCTCTCGATGGGACCCCGTGGTGGGTCGGTGATGCAGCAGGCGAGAATGGGGTCGCTGGAAGATTGGCACTGGGCGGGCCGAGATTGCTAGTCTCTCGACCGAATCCCCGGTTTGCATGTCACGAGGGTGACAGAGAGCCCATGAACCCCCGTGGCCGGATGTGGCCGGAGGTAAACGGCAAACTGGAGCGGGATATGTCGACTTAGATCCATTCTATAGGCAGATTATATCACTGTCAACCACCCTTATGCAACCTGCCCCCGTTAATCTACGTGCCATATGAAAGAGCCACCAATTGGCTATAATACCGATTCGTCACTCATTTTGAGCTACTTGGGTCAAATAATACAACCTTTGAAACGAATGAATATAACTAACTAAACAGTGCCAGATAGGGCCGCCCCATTCTTCTCCAAACAGAAGTCTGACGACTATTCTGAATGGGTGGTACGACTATTTAAAGGTAGGACAGTTTATCCTTGGGGAGGAAGAGACAGTAAATCCCAGCCCCTCGCCGGAGGTACTTGTGGATGGAAAAAAAAAAAAAAAAAAAGAGAGAGAGAAAGAGAAACGAACAGAGCACGGACGTGAGGGAGAGAAACGGTGCGGGGACTAGTCATGCAAGTATTCATACCTCTCCGAGAGTACGACAGGTCATATGAGAAGCGTGCGAAGGGCAATGTATAGGCAGGTTTCGGTTGGCATTCCCAACTGGTTGAAATAGGAATATTCAACTCACACGCGGTTTGCTACATTCCCAGTATGCCTACGATATATGGACTCTGGGTGGCCTGCATCGTGGGCATCTCACAGAGAGATTATCGAGGAAATTGAAAGTTGGCTAACGTCGTACCGCCTGACTCAGGCTACAAGGCTGAAAACAGCTGATTTACCCCCCGGAGGCTGGAGGAACCAGTGAGGAACCAGCGCTATCTTCGGGTTCGACTCTTGTTACGGTTAGACCACCCTATGCCCCAGATATTGAAAGGCGCTAAGGAATCGTTCCAATTCATTTGGTCATGCGCAGGGTATAGATATGATCAAGTACCTTGACGTGTCGGGTTTCTTTCTCTATTGAGACAAGAATCGGCGGATTCAATTGTCGCGCCCCTGACTAGTCGCCGGATCGGCGCGCTTGAGCGTGGCCTCCGTGCCAATCACGTCCTATCTGCTCAGCCTCGAACAAGGATGTACATCTTATCATGCCGGACCATCGTCTATTTTCCCGCATGTTCCGGTGCCTGGCTGCTGGAGGCTGGGGACAGAAGTCTGTTCCTTCACGTGGCTTGGCTCACCAACTCTTGAACGCCATCCTTATATAGCAGAAAGTAGCGATGGAGCAGGATGTACAATCGATTTCACCCAGTGGTACTTGTGATCTCCCCCTAATTTTGTAAAATGTCCGTATCAACATTCGTCCACTTTAACTACACAGCCCTTGAGGAGCTGAAAGTGAACAAAAAGTGTGTCGCGGAAGTGGTCAAGGGAGGTTCTATCAAGCGCTGTGGGCAATGGATCCTTACAGACTCTTTTTGTACACTGAGGGTTCTCTACGAAAATAACCAAGACACTTCCCGAAATGAGCTTCCTCTCCGAGAGATCGCGAAGCTATGTCTCTGTAAGACGCATCGCAAAGAACCGACAAACATCTCGCGGGCTGTGGAGCAATGGACCCGAGAAATTAGCGATCCAAGCTGCCCCCCCAACGAGGCACTGCCAGACACCAACCCCCCATTGACACCACCAAATAGGAATGATGGTCGACGGAGATCGACTGTGTCTCCAGGCCGTTTCAAGGCATATAGTCGACATGGCTCACCCCAGAAAGTTAACGAAAGGATAATTGAAGTCCTCAACCAGCCGAAAAAAATAAAGCCCGAAACGGGGTTTGTATACGTTTTTGCGGCTGCGAATACCCCAAACAGATTCAAAATCGGATATACGAAAAAGCCCAAGGATCGATTTAGGGTGTGGTCGAAATGTTACCCAGACCTAATCGTTCATATCTTGATTGAGTGCACTGATGCCCACAAGGTGGAGGACCTGGTGCATGCAGAGTTCGATCTACAACGCCAAGAGCACATATGTGAAATATGCAAATCGAAACCTGTTCACCATGATGAGTGGTTTGAAAAAGGGCTTGAGGATATTCGTCCCGTTGTCAACGGATGGGTGGCGTTTGTGGATTTGGCCTATCTTGATGATGGGGGGATAAAGCCTGAGTACCAATCGCTAGCCCCAGCATTGGCCGTAGACGAGGGGCGATGGCAGAAGTGGATCCAGGGAGAGCTCAACCGGAACAAGATCGCCGCTTCCGCTGCTCCCGAATTGGTGGAGGATCTCACGGATAGTGGCACCAGTGAATCACCGGCTACCCCGAAGACCGATTCCTCTGGTGCCTCCAAAGCACCACCGTCTCCCATACTACTGCCCATCCCAGGTGCATTGCCGACGGTCGAAGAGCACGTTGGCTCACTGCCTTCTGCCAGAGAAAATGCGGTGTCTCCAAAGCCACTAGATGGGAAGGCTCCCAAGGGAGAAGAAGACAAGGTCACTCTCCTTGGCCTGGCTCGAGGTATCATTTCTATGATTGCCAGCGTTTCTGGCTGAGGGGAGAGAGAGAGTACAGAGAGTAAAAAAAAGAGGAAACATACAACAGGAGGAATTCGCTGGTGGTCACCCACCCAACTACTAACCTCCCGGCGTGTGGCTTCTGCGCGGTCAATAGGTTGTTGCGTGCCCCTGCAGGGTGAGTACAGGTGATAATACCAAGTTATTGTGTACTTAGCATAGTCATATTTTAGAGAGAGGTAGTAAATTGCTATAACCACCACTCTGTAATAATCAGTCCAAATCTATACCTGTACCTGTCTATATCTATCTAGACCAACAGTACTGCCAGCTCTCTGGTTGGTGTATAGCCCGGTTCGGTCAGATACCCAGTCTCTTGGCAGCTGTGCTTTGCTACCTTTTTTACTAGTTAGCGAAGGCTGAATGATTAAGCTGTTTTACACGTGATAAGGCAAGTATGCGAGAGTCTCCTATATTAACGTGGGACGCAAAAGTTTGAAACTTTCGATTTATTTGCCGTATCTAGCCGACTTCCTAATTAGGAAATCCTGCCTGGCAAGAAACCTCGTACATTCAACCATTTCCAGTATCTAGTATACCAGCCATCTGCCTTAGTAAGTATCGGAGCTCAGTGAGGCATAGGAGTAGAATGGCGTATCAAAACACGATATTCTATAGAATGCCAGGCTTCCTGAGCTGCCTTGATTAAAAGCTCACGTGTAGAAGCAGTATTGCGAGCTCTTAGAAGCTCTAGATAGAGCTTATAGATTTCTTCTTTTATCAATGTTTATAGATTCTTAATAGGATTAAGAGCAGGTGAGTAAGGTGGTGGCCCCTAAATCTCATGCCTGTCTTCCCGGCTTCCGCTCAGTACAGCGGCAAAGTATACTTTCTAGCTCTTTGAGTAAAGGGACCATGAAGAGCAATTCTCTCGTATAAGCTGCAGTCACGGCTGCAGCATATGTCTGCCATTCTTTGTTTTCGTGCGAGTCTGCGTAGTCACAGATACCTCTTATCAGAAGGCATGAAACAGCATTCATCAGACGCGCTGCCTCTATCTCAAAACAAAGAACACCACCGAGCTTCGAGCTAACCTTCTGTCTCTCAGCAGCATCTTTCATGACTCGATTACCGGATACGATAGTGCCATAATGGACCTCAATGCCTTCGCTGTCGCGATGCCGCCGCTTCACAAGTCTTTCATTACTGCAAGAACCACACGTAGCACCCCCAACAAGTCAGGTCCAGCATATTCACGAGTGAATATTGGCAAATTTCCAAGTCTGGAAATGTGCTCTCGGAGCCTGTTTTTCCCTCTGAGATGCAATGCCGGAGGAAATCCCTAAACGCCGCATTGTACCAGCAATGGTACCAAAACGGAAAGAGGGCGCACCGGCGAGCTCCTCGATCCTTTCACGAGTAGTGTTATCTATGTGCCCAGTTACTTCTACCATAGACTACCGCGGTGTTAACATCTAAGCCGCCGTACGAGCGACGCTAAGCACCATGATACAGGATAAGAAAAAGGTAGTTAATCTCCGTCAAAGAGAAAATGTGACATTTAATTAGCATATCCACAGACCTCGTGATGCAAAACGCTGAGTGGCTGCTAGCGCCCTCTTGCATAATTGGGACCCTTGATCATTGGTGATATTCTAATCTAAGGCGTCGGGAAACTTTTGAGACATGCAGCAAAAGCTACGCAAGGTGCAACCAATGGGACCGAATCCGCAGTGGAGTGCAGTAGGCCTGAATCAGCACTGGCTAGCGACTTATCTAGTCTATATCTAGGCCAAGCCCCCATCAGTGGGCATGCCGGATTTTTTACTGTTGTTTCCCTTTTCTATCCATTCCAATATAAACCCGAATATCCTTCCCACATGGATCAGAATGTGCGTGCATCTCAAAAAGGATGACGAAACAAACCAATATGCTGACACCGAATGAGTCAAGCTTTCTCCTGATTCCTACCATTCTCTAATTCCTCCCTCAGTTACTCCGAGTATGGCGCAAGAAAGAGTTCACCAGGGCTCTCGCTTGTCTACATCTTGTGCAACTTATTAACTGCCACTGAACAATTAACCCTTATGTTGTTTGAACTTGTTAATAATATTTTGCGAAAGGATGATGCCTTAAAAACGGTCGGGGATTGGATTAACCAGATCCAGTTGGCCTCGTGAACTAGATTCTCGGACTAGGCTACATGCTCTGGGCATGGCCGGCCTTGCTATCCAGGCCATCACCTTCACCATTGTTGGGATCTCGTGGATTTCTAGAATCAATCTCTTTCGTGATGCTTTAACGAGGCTTCCTTTCTGGCTCACCGTCACTGATTGGTTAAAGCTGGTATGGTGGGCAGCGGAGGATGATCTGGTGTTGACTGCAGTCCAGGCAGGCCTATTTTTCAAGGCACGTCGCAAGGCACGGCTGCAGACCGGAGGCGAGACGGAGCCCTTACTCAGAGACCATGATGAGGATAGTTAGAGGGCCAGAGACTATAGTTGCAAGATAGATTATCTCATATTATTCTTATTCCGTAATACGAAACTCTACCGCGTTAGACGCAGGGATCACAATGTCTGGTCGGCTCCCATTGTCTTGTCGTACGCCTCCCTCAAGCCTATTCCATGGCAGCTTCACCGTCGTATGGATATGTTCCTCCTGAGTTCCATAATCCCACCACTCGATAGTGCCCCCCGTGAACTGATATCGGAATGTATCTCCTATTGTCCAGTAGTTGATATCGTCGAGGATGGTTGAGGAAAAGGTCCAAAACTCTCCAGGCTTCAAGAAGACAAAGTTCCAGTCCTGGGTTACGTTTACCGTGACGTCCGGACCATCTAGCAAGATCCCAGGGCATCCACGGTCCCAAAGCTCCCATTGGTCCTTTTTAAGGCGATAGTGATGGAGATTTGCCAGTAGCATGTGATTATAGAAGATAATTGGCCGGTTAGTGGAGTTTCCATGGTACCGAACAAGGAGATGTAGGAGAGCATCATGCTCCCGTGAAACAGTACTTGGGCCCATGAGCTCCACGCTCAATACTGGTGCACTAGAGCTATATTAGTATGAGCATGTGGTAGTTATCTGGAGCTTGTTATGTAAGGCGGGGAACTACCTACACCTGCACAGACGGTAAAATGGGCGGCGGAGTGGAAGCCGGAGTCTCAATCTCCTCATAGGTAAATGTAATACTGACATCTCCTGGGATAATAAGATCCGGCCGTGCAAGGTCTGGGCACAATCTGGCCTCCAAATTATCACTCAGCGTCCCCCAGTTCCATAGGGGTAATTTAGCCCCTAACCAGAGAAGTTTATACTTGTCACCGGGCACTAACTGCTGCCTATACCAATCGGGAAGGCCTTGGTAAAATAAGACAGAACCGCCCGGCTTCAGCTCTGTGATATCGAATGGGTCCCTGATATCGGCTGCACCTTGCAGCTTTCCGGTCTCTTCAACTACATCCGGTACGGGGACCTCTTCCAGGGCGCCCGATGTGGTATATCGCAGAAGTAGGAAGGCATTCTGATAATACCTCTTGTCAAGTGGAGACCATTTAAAGATAAATGGCCTCAATTCGCTATCTTCTGCTGCGCGACAAAGGATACATGACAAGAGCGGCATGAGCTTTAGTTTGAGATATAGACATGGTGTTTCGGGGCTGGGAACAGTAAACATCTTAATTTCATCATACGCAGAGATTTCACGCCTGAAGGGCGCAATAAAGATAGGAATACATTACGTACTTTCTATCATCCTCTGTAAATTGAACATGGGTGGCACGGTCTTGGGCCATTTTTTCAGTGATTTGTGCGACGCAGAAAGCATGCTAAGCATATCTCTTTAAGTAGCTTGACTTCCAAGTGCGGGGACGATGTAACGCCCGAAATGACAGTAAGACAAGGCCCGGGAGATTCCAGATGCAGTTAAGTAGCTTTATTTCTTAGCGCAGGGACGATGTGACAGTATAGCTTGGTCCGGGACTCCGGGTGCACAGTACACAGGGGTTCACTTTAGACCAGGAACTAGCTAGTAGAGCTAAGTGGATCACCAAGATTGCCAATATTACATCTCAGACTTTTATGCCTTCAAAGGTATCATGACTAATCATACCCTCAACATCGTGGAACTTTCAGTGTTCCTGGCAAATAATCATTACTTTGACTGAGTTGTGTTCTGAATGAGACCAATATTGAAATCATAGCTCAAGCATTCATGTACGAAGAGGAGTGAACGTTGCTGATTAAGAGTGCTGAATATGTGGAAAGGAGATGACCATTCACACTGACCCTTGCGCCAGGAATCTATTTAAATGATAGTAGGTTGCCCACACTATGTAGCCTACCCATGGATATCCGATTCGCTGACGCTAAGCGTCGTCGAGATGGAAGGCAAAACCATTGGTTTTATTACACCTCTTCGCTACAGGGCTTAGCAATTACTGTACATGGCACCATACCCGTCTACTAAACTAGCATTCTTGTGCCGATGAAGCACTTGTTTACTGACATTTTGGTGGAACGAAGTGTTTGATCATTGCGCCTTCCTTGATCATTGCACATTGGGACTTATCTGACCCTAGCGATTTCAATGGATATCGTTTGGGACCCCGTGGAGAATTATACCGCTGCTGGGTGGTGTCGTAGAAAGAATCACAACCTCGTCCTGTCTTCCACCCTTGTAAATGCACCGGAAATGAGGTTTACCAGCGGAGCTCGCTACCTGGCAGACCATTTCATACTGACATACGCCAAAATTGCTAGTGTCATTCTACCTAACCTCAAAGGTACTGCTCATCTGCATTATGGTGGGCCATAGCGCTAGGTGAGACCGTCATATAGTTTACTGCATAGACAATGCACCAGTTAAAGCTAAGCAAGGTGTACTATTCCGTGATGACCCCTCACTGATGCATAAAATCGCGTTTCTGATCAGCGTTACCAGCGAAGTCGAACGAGAAAAACAATTGAAAATTCTCTTCTTCCGCTGCTTGAAAGGCCGGTGCCAGGGTATCTTCGTTGGCATACCAGCCGTACGCCGTATTAAGAGCAAAGGCATCAATATGTGCTGTAGCTGATAAGTAACATATGAACTAGTTACTGTTTCATAATGAATCACCGAGCTTTAGCGTCACTGCTAATGAGACATACTACTCTTAGCCAGAATCAGTTCAGTCAAAGAAAGATTAGTCACACATTCCACCCCCAGTTCCCTCCCGCGCTTGATTATCCAGCCATTGATATACTCGATCTCCGTCAATCTCCCTTTACGGACATCCTCCCGCATGCTGCTGGAGTTACCCGCGGTCTTTCTGATTGTGTCCATCACAACGGCCTCCAAGGACGCCGGGGAGAAGCATGAGGGATCATGAGCCGAAAGACTCTGGATCTCTGGCAGCCGACCAAACACCGTTGAAATCTCCTCCAGGAGACGGGTTATTAATGGTCTGACCTGTGGCATATCTGCGATGACGCCGTTTCGGACATCGAGTAGGGCTGTGAGAGGATTGAGGACACAATTTGCTGCCAGCTTGAATAGTTGATCTCGGAAAAGTCTGGTCCAGTCCAATTCTTCACAATTGAGAGTTGTTGACCGGAGCAGAGTATCGACTAGAAAGCGATTTCTCGGTTGGGATATGGTTAAGCTATCTGTATCTACAAAGCCCACGGAGACACAGCCATTGCGACCAGCCAATACCGCTTGGAAAGCCGCTTTTAAGTAGACTCCGTGTCGAACGATCCCAAACATATACGTTGGTCGTGTGGCGGGGTTGGGAAATAGCTGCTGATTCAATTCTTCCACTTGGCCCAAGCCATTCTGGAATAGACAAATAACGGAATCTGGCCCGAGCCGTCCTTTGATAGGTCTGATAGCGTCTACTGTCATCGAGGCCTTAACTGTGACAATAAGACAACGAATTGGCGATGTGGGTGTCGTATCGCTCCCCAATACCTCAACATTGAAGTCGGATTGTTCGTCCACGTCTCCATCTTCCCCGACCTGCAAACTTATTTTCTGTCCAGTGGAGATGAATTCGCGACGCAGAGATTCTCGATGGAGAAGGAGTGTAATGGGGGGTATATCAGGCAGAGAACGAAGAGAGTGGGCGATAAAACATCCAATGCTTCCAAGCCCTAAGATATAAATGGGGGAAGAGTTCGCCATTTTATAATAGACTGCTACAATCGAGTATGCAGAAACTATCTCTCTGGTCCCTGGGAACTCGCCTGGACAGCCGAGGAAATTCAATCCCCACCATGAGTAATCCATTTATTGCGGGGCCGAATGCTGGCATCGGAAAAACACCGACTTGAGGCATTCTGACTCCCGGGTTTGCCAGCCCTGGTGCACATGATCTATCAGCCACTTGTAGTCAGGAGATGTTGAGTAAAGGTGGGAGTTTCTGTTTGCATTGGCTCATTTTGGAAATATCTAGTCTCGTGGGCCCATTCCCATTAAAATACAGGTAGCCTATTCATGATAATGTCTCCGTAACGGCCCTGGTTCAACAGGTTCTTCTCAGCATACATGTATAGAACGATCGCTGTCTTAACTGAATGCCTGGGCCTGAATTACGAACCAAGGTCAATGGCGATATACATAGTTGGATATCTTCTACAGTTCATCGTGATTCTCCTGCTTGTCCCGAGCAGCTTCCAAGCCCGGGACTGTAAAGATGATTCGACGATAGGATACCAGGACTCCGTCAGAAACCTGGACGATCAGGTGTAAGTGTTTATCACTTTCCGGGTGTGTGTTGCGGCCTTCTCGCCTTATCACCTCGCTCGGGGGAATTGTGACAGTGATTCGGGGGGAGTTCGTAGAACTCAGGGAAAGCTCAGCAACATCCCTCCGGGGATTGTTGTTATTGGAAGAAGGTTCCAAATACTGCCACCACTTGAAGGTGAGGTTGTCTCCATCGGGATCACAAGAGTCCGTCGCGTCCAGCACGACCTCCTGACCTGGTTCCACCGGGATCTGGATAACTCGGCGAGTTCGGTCCCCGTCGATCGTGACAACCGGAGCGTGATTCGCGTCTGAGAACCTGGACGCTATCGTCCATTTCATGCGAGCCGCGAAATCCTGCTGAAACGCCTCGCGCCATCTCCAGACGGTGACATGCGGTCCCATCATCGTTCGCCCCGAGTCGTCCACGATGGTGTCAACACTGTCGGCAAAATGACCTTCTCCAAAAGCCACCGGCCCATACCGACCACCCCATGAGCCCCATTCTGGGTGCTCTGGGTCGGAGAGACCGTTCGGGATAACGTGCAGCAAGGAAGGGGTGTCACCCTCGAGGATAAAGTCCGCGTCTGGATATTTCGCTCCTAACGGGCCGACGGTCTGTATGTTCTGCTGGATCCAGGCGGATGAGATGACCTCCTTATTAGCATGATTTGGGAAATGGTAGTAGTTGTCTCCCGAGATGCCGCCCCATCCAGCTGCCGCATAGCGATTGAAATGGTGCACACTGGCAATGTAGAACAGGCTCGGCCAGTTGCGTCGCAACCAGGTTCCCGTGTTGTCCTGGTCGGAAATTGAATACACACGCAATTTAGTTACAAAGCGATCGATCTCTGCCGGCGACCGGGTGGCATTGACGTGCCATAAGGCCTGGGCCAGAACCGACGCACCACCCCACACCAGGACCCAGAGGGGCTCTTCGGACTTGTCGACCGCATTGACCAAAAGTGTTGAGCCACTGCTGTCCTTCCCTTCTCCAACGCCATCCATACCGTACACGGGCAGTCCGGACGCGATCAGACTGTGCATCTCGCTCGCTTCGGGCCATCCCGATGCATGGTTGCGAAGATATGGCAAAGATAATTCAAAGGCGTCGACGATGTCATGCATGAGATCGGGTCGAGTCGTATCGTTGAGCCAAATACTGGTCGTGGCCACGAGACCTTCCAGACGTAGTTCATTGGAGTACACCATCAGGCGAACCAGGGACTGCGCATCGTCGGGCTCATTGTCGATATCGCTGAGTACCAGCACCCGCGGCTTATCCACCGTCGAGCTCGTGCATTGTGATTGCAGTGACGGTCGGACACACAGGCCCGTCAGTAGTAATAATTGAAACACCTTATACAACCAAGCCATGGCTTCCTGGGATCGATTGCAAACAGTAGTATGGCGTTAGCATGTCTGTTGTGAGGCGTTGCTTTATGAGTGATGATGGTGGTGGTTGGAATTGCCCTTTTTGGAACGTAGGGTTGGAACTTCCCGAGGCTACGAATTGCCGTATTTGATGTAGGCCCTGGATTGACTAAATGGGTTTAGTGTGGGTGGACGCCTCATCAACATCACTCATGCTCCATACTATTAGTTAACAATGCAGATGGTCAAGGTGACAGAATACGAGTAACCTCACATCACACCTCCCTCCTTGTTATTTATCTAGGTATAGGGAGGGGTTTCTGTATATCACAGACGCTCCTAACTACTTAGCAATTAAAAGCATTTAAATGCACTGGATGACAAATGTTTTTTGTCTCACAACTCAACCGTAAATATATATATCGCCCACATACTCAAACATTCATAGTACCCTTATTGAAACATCGTAAAGAAGGCTAGAAAGATATTCCAGCCGAACCCCACACACGAGGCAACAAGGACTCGAGACTCCACAGGAACCCAAATAAAATTGCATAGAGAACAAGCTGGCCAGACTTTCCAAGCGTTCATGATTAAGGGCCAGATCTTCCGGTTGACTTCTGCCACAAGCACGGACGCACTCTCGGATTTCTTGAAATTGGTGCAAAGTAAAAATATCGTGTTCATGAAGAAAAGCCCGATGGTCTGATCCAGAAGAATCTTGTAAACAATGTTCCGCCACTGGATGATCTTTTGGGCAGCAGTTGCCTCATCCGCTGCCGGAGCGCTGGCCAAGTACGAGGGAAATGAATCTTCCAAGAACTCCTGCCAATGGCAGTTCACTTGGGCCTGAATTAGGCCGAAGACAGCGAATTCAATGACTGCTTTCCAGTCCGGGGGCGGAGCTGTCGCATTGGTCGAGTAGCGGAAGAGCTGTGCGGTGAGGTTCGCGGCAGACTTGAGGATGGCAGACTGCACGATAGTCTTGGTATGACGGGACATAGTGAATCTCAACTGCAGATTCATAGAGCAATGATGAATGACAGTAATATCAAGAAGCGCCTGAAGTTAAAGTGCGGAATAATGGTGCGACGGAAAGTTAAGTACATAGACACAGTCTCCGATATTGGCTACAACTGCTCCATATGCCCGGGAGTACCCCAGAAAGGTCGGCTGCATCCGACATCCTTTGGGGGTACTCCGTGGGGGCACAGTTGGTGCTTCAGGCTTCCTAGTTTGTAGAAGCCTGGGGATTATGCGGGGAAAGCAATGGCCGTATAGACTCGTATATCATGGTCCATTAGCCTTGTGGAGAGACTTGGTTGCCCCATCACTCGCACCATCTTCGTCCCACTTGCAATACGTACGTTATGTTCTCACATATGTTGGAACAGCTGAAGGCCCAGCCGCTGTATCAAGATCTCAACTGGCGGCTGGCGCTCATCGGCGGGGTGTCGTCGCTGGGAGCCCTGGGCTTCGGATTCGATAACGGGTGGTGGGGAGGCGCATTGGGTCTTTCCCAATTCCAGCAGAAATATGGGGAGTATGATGACTCCCTGGGGCATTTTGTGATTCCATCCCAAAAGACATCGGTCGGCACAGGTACGGGATCGGCAGGTATTATTCTGGGCTGCATCATCGCACCAATCGTCACATCTAAGCTTGGCCGCCGTAACTCGTTCTTGGTGCTATCGCTGCTGATGTTAATCGGAATCACCCTCGAAGCATCTGCGGTGACATCCTTCTGGCAACTTGTCGTTGGCCGGATTGTTGTCTACTCGGGGATTGGCTTAGCATCCAACTGTGTACCACTGTACTTGTCGGAGTGCTCACCCCCGCGTATTCGAGGTATGTTGTAACGGATATACTAACGGGAGTAGAATCTCACGTATCGATAGGTGCCTTTCTGGGACTGTATAGTTTCTTCAACTCCCTGGGCGTTTTCTTGGCCTCCCTTGTGGTTTATCTATCCCGTTCAAGGACGGATAAATGGCAGTATCTGTAAGATGCAACCCTGCTGACTGCGAATTGGTATGAGGTGAAATCTAATATTCATAGGGTGGTCATCCTCTGCCAGCTGCTGGTGCCCATTGGATACATCGCATTCTATGCATTTATACCCGAGTCGCCTCGCTACCTCATTTACCGCGGTCGTTTTGAGGAAGCCGAACAAGTCTTGCGATCGCTATCGAATTACCCAGATACAATTCCATATGAGGTGGAACTGCTCAAGGCCCAGGCCGAGGAGCAACAGGAGCTGCATAAGGCAACGTCAATCTGGGACTGTTTTCGAGGCTCCAACCGGATACGTACTATAATCGCTATTGGGGTCCAGGTGCTCCAACAGGCCCAAGGCGTTTCCTTCATTCAGAACTTTATCGTCACCTTCATGGAGCAACTGAAATTCCCCGACCCCTTGCGTACGAATCTCATGGTGACCGGCTGCAGCTTTGCTGTCCACATCATCACATTCTTCAGCTTTGACAAGGTTGGTCGAAGGTACTCTTTGTGCATCGGGTCAATTCTCCTCGGTGGCACAATGTTCGGAACCGGTATCGCAATCGCCACCGGAGACACAAGCAGTGGGTCGTCCCCTGCAGCGACAGCTTCCATTGCACTTCTGATCCTCTGGTACTGCATGTATGGCTTCACCTGGGGTCCCGGATGTTGGGTCGTGGCAGGCGAAGTAGGGACTGGCCAGTTGCGGGAGCGCACGTTGTTCCTTGCCTCGATGGGGAGCTTCCTCACATCGGTTCCTATCAACTTTGTGAATCCGTACGTACAAGCCCGCCTAGGAGGGTCGGTCACATTTATCTATGGTGGCTTCTCGGTGGTCGCATTGATCTGGGTGTTTTTGATGGTGCCGGAGACCAGAGGCCGTTCCCTCGAAGAGCTGGACGATATGTTCCAGGCTCAGGTCCCAACCCGGCAGTTCAAGAAATATGAATGTAATGGGATCGGAGCTCATATCACTGGTGCTCACAATGCACAAAACGAGAAAGTCAAGGTGATTGAGGAGGAATGGGTGGAAAACAAGAGAGATGCTGGTGCGCAGTAGCCCCGGGCATCGCAAGTCACAAGCTGAAGCGCTACTGCCATCGGAAAGACTAGGCCGAGGACGGAAAGATATCTACTTTGGGATTTCCTATTATGTAGTCGAATATATGCCGAGAAAGGCTCAACGAATGCGGAGAGACTTTGGTCGTGAGTGAGCGAGGTTCATGATGTTTCTACTCTCAATTAGGTGGATGATCCGAGGATGGAACTCCAGACAACACCAGTAAGCTTACAGCATGCTGGCAATGATATTCCCAACCATATATGACCTTGCGTCACCTAACGCAGGGATCAGTCTGTGATTGGCGTTCTTTTGTTGTTGTGTGTGCTGATGCCTTACAGTAGCGCATCCTCTGCGCTTGGCGTCACAGGGGAAATCAAATAGTGCCTTTTATCCACATATCAGCATGCAGGTCACTTCAAACGCCTTAACGAAAGGAGTAAAAGAAGAAAAGGGATAAAGACCAAAGAACAAGGAAAAAGATCAGGGGAAAAAAAAAGGAAAACAAGAAACCAAACCCCGCAGTCTTCAGCGTCGCTGTCAGATTTTGTTTGCGTTACATCCTTAGTTATATATAGCAGTATTAAATCAACACGGAGCGATAATGAGGGACTTCCTCACACACCTCGCCAAATAGTATCCAAGATCTCTTTCTCTGGTGTGGACCAGACCCGTGTCATCGGCACCAGGACCCGCGAATAACGCCAAACCTATCACGCTGCTTGCAATACACAATGGCAAGTTTACCAACAGATGAGAATGTCGCCTCGACTGGATTATGTCTGGACCATTGTCAGAGTGATAATAGTCCCACCAGTACTTTGACAAATGGCAATCATAGACCAGAGATTGCACACCAAGTGCCCATTGCCATATGTGGCATGTCCACACGCCTTCCGGGAGGATTAAACTCGCCCCAGGAACTATGGAAGTTCTTGCTCGCCAAGGGTGATGCTCGTGGTCCTGTGCCAAAGTCCAGATACAATCTCTCCGCGCACTACTCGGACAAGTCCAAACCCAGCACCGTTATCACGGAACATGGGTACTTCCTTGATGATAGTATTGATATTTCCACCATTGACACATCTGGGTTCAATATGAAAAAGTCCGAGGTAGAGCGGACAGACCCGCAGCAGCGCCAAATGTTGGAAGTTGCCAGGGAGTGTCTGGAAGATGCCGGAGAAACTAATTGGAAAGGACGACCCATTGGATGCTACATGGGTAGCTTTGGTGAAGACTGGCTGGAGATGTTTGCAAAAGACCCACAGCAGTATGGCCTCTATCGGGTCACTGGCTACGGTGATTTTATGCTGCCCAATCGTGTTTCCTATGAGATGGATCTCACAGGTCCAAGGTTAGTCAGGCTCTCGAAGAAAGTATACCCTATGTAAACGGAAGCTAACACGGAAGCCATAGCTTGACTGTCCGTACCGGCTGTTCTGCAGCCCTTGTGGCACTGCATGAAGCATGCATGGGAGTATCCCGTGGGGACTGTGAGGCAGCCATTGTTGGTGGAGCGAACTTGATTATGGGTCCCGGCATGAGCTCAGCCATGTCAGAGCAAGCCGTGATTGCACCAGACGGCTCCTGCAAGAGCTTCTCTGCCGATGCGAATGGGTATGCTCGCGCCGAGGCAATTTCAGCCATTTTCATCAAGCCCCTATCGAGTGCAATCCGTGATAACAACCCCGTGCGAGCTGTTATCCGCGGCACAGCGACCAACTGTGATGGCAAGGGAACCGCTGCTGGGATTCAAGTTCCGAATGAATATACGCAAGAGGCGTTGATAAGGCATACCTACAAGATGGCCGGCATCACCAACCTTTCTGAGACCGCGTTCGTTGAGTGCCATGGCACAGGGACACAAATAGGAGACCCTGTGGAAACCGCCGCCGTCGGACGGGTTTTTGGCCCGGTCGGAGGCATTCAGATAGGATCCGTGAAGCCTAATCTCGGTCATTCTGAGGGTGCCTCAGGTCTCACGTCACTCATCAAAGCAGTCATGATGTTGGACCATCGCATCATTCCTCCTAACATAAAGTTTAACGAACCAAATCCCAAAATTCCCTGGGGTTCTTGTGGACTCTCAGTTCCAACGGAGCCAATGGCCTGGCCTGAGAACCGCAGGGAGCGCGTCAGTGTCAATTCATTTGGAATTGGAGGCAGCAACGCGCACGTTGTCCTCGATTCAGCTCGTAGTCACGGAGTCCTTCCAATTCCTACGCGGCCCCTGGTGTCTCCAGAGCTGCTTGTGTACTCTGCCAATACTGCAGAGTCTCTGGAGAGAATGATTACTACCTACAAAGCCTGGGTGCAGAAGAATCCAGATCGATTGGTTGATCTAGCGTACACCCTGGGTAATCATAGAGAGCATTTACCCTACCGGGCATTTGCTGTGGCGGACCTTTTCGGTTCTCTCACACCATCCCTGCCCTTGAAAGCAGGAAAACCGCCAAACGTGGTTATGGTGTTTAGCGGCCAGGGTGCTCAATGGCCAGAAATGGGACGTTGTTTGCTCTTGAGCTCGGCATTCCCTATATTCAGGAAAACAATCCAATCACTCGATGCTCATTTACGAACTCTCAGCCATACGGACGAATGGACCATCGAAGACGAGCTTCAACAGCCAGCGAGTGTTAGCAGGCTTGGCTCGGCGGAGCTATCCCAGCCTTTATGTACATCAATTCAGATTGCTCTCGTCGATACTCTTGTCTCGGTTGGTGTTCGCCCTAGTGCTGTTGTCGGCATTCCAGTGGAGAGATTGCTGCAGCATACGCGATCGGGGCTATCTCGGCATTTGAGGCGATCGCTATTTCGTTCTACCGTGGCAAGGTCACGTCACTGCAACCAAAGAAGGGGGCAATGGCGGCAGTTGGCTTAGGCTCTAACGATGTCCAAGCATATCTTGAGCCGGGAGTAGTCGTGGCTTGCCAGAACTCACCACAGAGTACTACTCTGGCCGGGGACACTGATATGGTTCAGCGTGTCATTGCTAGGATAAAAGAGGCCAAACCTGACATCCTCACCAGACTTCTTCATGTTGACAAGGCGTACCACTCGCACCATATGGAGGAAATTGGCGACTATTATTATGCCATGATTAAAGACAAGGTCTCTCCAAACACCCCCATTACACCATTCTTCAGCACTGTCACAGGGAAACAACTGACTCCGGACACCATCCTCGACGGCACGTATTGGAAGAGAAACCTTGAATCACCAGTTCTCTTTCACTCAGCCATTTCCTCAATCATGAAGCTTGATCTGGCGAAAAATATGGTGATGCTCGAAGTTGGGCCCCATTCAGCACTTGCAGGCCCTATACGACAAATCCAAGCGGATCATTCGGACTCCTCACCGTACGTGTCAGCACTGACCCGCAATCAAAATGACGTGGAGTCATTCCTGAGGGCAATCGGAACACTGCATTGTCTCAACGTTTCCTTGGAATTGGAAAAGGTCATAACCAAGGCATCATGTCTGCCCGACCTTCCTAGGTACCCATGGGATCACTCGCAGAGCTTCTGGTATGAATCTCGGCTAAGCAAGGAGTGGCGACATCGACAGCACGCACATCACGATTTGCTAGGGGTTCGAGTCGTGGAGAGTACCGACTCTCATGTTCTTTTCCGAAATGTCTTCCATCTAGAGAGTGCGTCTTGGGTTCGCGATCATAAGGTCGGGGAAGACATTGTATTCCCTTTCGCTGGCTATGCTGCTATGATTGGCGAAGCTATTCGGCAGGTCACGGGTATCAATGAGTCGTTTACTTTGCGAAAGGTCACTATCAACGCTGCTCTGGTGCTAAATGAGGGCCATCCTGTTGAGGTTAATACTGCACTTATCCGCCATAAATTGACAGACACCCTTGACAGTGAGTGGTGGGGGTTCACCATTGCATCTCACAATGGCACTGCTTGGACCACGCACTGCTCGGGGGATGTTAGTGCCCATTCTGGAGGGCTTGGATGCGGGAAAAGGGATAAACCACTGGTTCGCAAGGTCCCAACTCGTCGTTGTTACGAGGCAGTGGCCAGGGCAGGCCTCAATTTTGGTCCCGCATTCCAACGACTCCATGATATCCGATTTGACACCACAACAACCAATACAACATCGGAAGTTAGTGCTAAGTTGGACGATGGTCTGGGGTACCATATTCACCCTACGGTGATCGATGCTTTGTTGCAGCTGATCACCATAGCACCCTCCAAGGGCTTTGTCAACACCACGACCAAGACCACGGTGCCCACCGCGATTGAGGAAATGTGCATAGCCCGCTGCTCTGATGACATCCAAGTCCAGGCCTTTGCATCTGAGACTCAGTATGGTTCTATTATTGGAGCTGGGAAGTGTGTCACATCCGACGGTAAGGTTGTTCTGCGCAGCTCAGGGGTAAAACTGTCGGTTCTGGATGAACAGGCCTACGGAGAGCGTGACGAAACCACAGCTCGGGAAGAATGGGGGCCCCATATTGACTTCCTCGATGCTCAGACTCTAATAAAGCCAGCTATGGATCGAAGTGTCCATATGCCATTGATAGAGGAGCTTGTTCGCTTATGTACGGTTCAAACCAGAAGAACAATTGCGGGGTTGGAGACCCCAGTTGACCACATGTACAAGTACAAATCGTGGATCGAACGGCAGCGCGAGGCGGACGACATTCAATGTCTTGAATATCTCGATAGCGTGGCGATTGAGTTCCGTGTAGCTCAGATTCTTAATGACCTGTCGCAGACTCCTGCTGCATCGGCTGCGGTGGGTGTTCAGGTGGTTTGCCAAAATATTCAAGACATTTTCACAGGCAACGTGGACGCTTTAGATGTCCTTCTTGTTGATGACATGTTGGCTAAGCTGTATGTGTATCTGGATCAGGCTGATGAGTCCCAGCTGTTGAAATATCTGACTCATAGCAAGCCCGATTTGAGGGTGCTTGAGATCGGCGCTGGAACAGGTGGATCGACTGCCACAATCTTGAAGCTGTTGACTCCTGGTGGGGAAGCTCGATACTCAAGGTATACTTACACAGACATTTCGGCCGGGTTTTTCGTTGCTGCGAAGGAGCGGTTCAGTAACTTTCCGCACATGGAGTTTCTTCCCCTGGATATCAGCAAGGACCCATCTGAGCAGGGCTTCAATGGTCGGAAATATGACCTTATCCTCGCTAGCAATGTCCTTCACGCAACAAAGAGTCTCAATGAGACTTTATGCAACGTTCATAAACTACTTGACCCTAACGGTCGACTCTTGCTTCATGAGCTGACCACGGTTTCGAGATGGCCTAATTATATTTGGGGAACGTTAGCTGGATGGTGGTATGGTGAAGCTGATGGCCGACCTGATCAGCCATATATCAACATCGACCGATGGACAGCCGAGTTGAGAGCGGCTGGATTCTGTGCCCCCGATGCTGCAATCCCTGATTCAGATGTGCCGCACCAGCTAAATACTATAATCCTGGCTAGGCCAGAAGCCCGGGCCATGCCCATGAAGAGGGCCACTTTGCTTAGGTTCTCGGAGTCCAAGAACGTGCGCTCTGTTGTCAAAAGCTTCGAGAACAGAGGATACACTATCGACCAACGAGGACCACAGGAAGATGTGCCAGTCGGCCAAGATGTCATTTCCTTACTGGAAGAGGATGGGCCATTTTTTGAAAATATCAGTGATCGACAACTCGAGGACTTTCAGGCATTGGCGGGTAAACTTAATGAATGTGGGATTCTTTGGATAACTGCTGTTTCGCAAGTCCAGTGTCAAGACCCGCGATTTGGCCAAACAATCGGTATTGCTCGGGTTATGAGATCTGAAATGCTGATTGACTTTGCCACCTGCGAAGTGGACAATATCAGTTCATCGGCAGATAGGATTGTCGACGTGTTTGAGAAGTTCCAGAGACGACAGGAACACGACGGCTTTATATCTGATTTGGAGTACACCATTACTGATAATACTGTCAGCGTTCCACGCATTAATTCCTTTTCACTGCAGGACGAGCTTCCGAATTTCGAGATGGGTGAGAGTAACATTGCTCTCCGTACCAACCATCCGGGTCGTCTCGCTGCTTTACACTGGGAGCAGACATCACTTCGAACGCTGAAAGACGGGGATGTGGAGGTAGAAATACACGCAGCTGGTTTGAACTTCAAGGTAAGCCCAATTATATGTCGTCATTAACCGCGGAAGCTTAAACCCATTAACAGGATGTACTCGTTGCTATGGGCATCGTCCAGAATCCCGGCAGTGGGTTCGGTGTCGAAGGAGCCGGCATTGTACGCCGCACTGGTGCGGCTGTTCAAGAGCTAAATCTTGGGGACCGTGTCATGGTCATGTCTAATTCTATCTTTGCTACACGTGTAGTTTTGTCGGAGAACTTTTGTGTGAAAATCCCAAGCGGATTAAGTTTTGAAGACGCAGCTACCATGCCATGTGTGTTCGCGACAGTTATATACTCCATCTTTCACATTGGCAACTTGAAAAGGGGCCAGGTAGGGCTTACATTCCCCTACCTTAAAGTTACAAAGTCGACTCTAACCACCATATTTAGTCTATTCTTATCCACAGCGCCTGTGGTGGCATCGGCCTCGCCACAATCAGCCTTGCGCGCATGGCGGGAGCCGAGATTTACACAACAGTTGGTAATGAAGAGAAGGTGAAGTTCCTCATGGACAATCTAGGGATTCCTCGTAATAGGATTTTCAACTCTCGCAACACATCGTTCGTCGAGGACATTATGCGGGAGACCGACAACCAGGGTGTTGACTTGGCGCTCAACTCCTTGTCTGGCGAGCTGCTTCATGCGACATGGAGGTGTATTGCGCCATTTGGAAAGATGGTTGAGATAGGCAAGCGAGACCTTCTCGGCTCAGGGAAGCTAGATATGCAGCCTTTTCTGGAAAATCGAAGCTACTGCTCCGTTGATCTGGATCAGATTGGTCTCCGGAAGCCAACCCTAACAAAAGAGTAAGTTTATCATGACACTGTACGTACGGATGCTCAGATTTTTAGGCTCCTTAAGGAAACTGTACACCTACTGAAGGAATGTCACATCCAACCTATTCGTCCCATCAAAACGTTCGATTGCCATCGAATCCTGGATGCATTTCGTTACATGGAACAAGGCGTCCACATGGGCAAGATTGTAGTTTCAATGCGGAATGCAGCCGCGGAGGTCACTCTGAATACGCAGACTGTGACGAAGCAAAGCAGGAACAACCAGCTTGATAGCTCGGCAGCGTATCTGCTTGTTGGTGGTCTCGGAGGATTAGGCCGCGCCATTGCTAGTCGAATGGTCGAACGAGGTGCCCGTCACCTCATCTTCCTTTCCCGCTCTGCAGGTGCAACGAAGACCCACTGGGACCTTTCACTAGAGCTTTCTTCCATGGGATGCCGGGCCGACTTTGTTCAAGGGAGCGTTTTGAACGTCGACGATGTGACCAAGGCTATCAATTATGCTCATGGTCGTTTGAAGGGTGTTCTGCAAATGTCCATGGTTCTTCGTGACAACAGCTTTCCGCGGATGACGAAGGTGGAGTGGGATACTTCGGTTGATCCCAAGGTGAAAGGCACATGGAACCTGCACAGTGCTGCTCTCTCTATAAATGCGGCTCTTGACTTTTTCGTTCTCTTTAGTTCACTCTCTGGTATAGTTGGCCAACCTGGCCAAGCTAACTATGCTGGTGCTAATACTTTCCTGGACGCATTTGCGAAGTACCGCTGGCATTTGGGGCTCCCAGCCTGCGCAATACAGATCGGGGCTGTTGAAGGAGTAGGCTATGTTGCCGAGAACCCATCACTAGTGGGCCGATCTACTCATTCTGAAATAAAGGTTTCGGAACAAGAGCTCCTGGGTGCCGTTGAGGCCGCCATGAAGTCGACGTCAAGAAGCTTTTGTCTTGGTATCCACTCAAATATGTTCCTCGGAATGCCGGAGGAGCGTTCAACCTGGAAACGTGATATCCGCATGGCAGCCTTTCACCAAGCCAGAGATCTTGGACCCAGCGCAGAATCCAGTTCCAAAACCGGGTTACGATCCTTTGTCGCCAAGGCAAAAGCTGATCCTGCTTTACTGGGTCAGACCGAGTCTGCTCCCTTTCTCGCTCGAGAGATTGGGAAGAAAGTGTTTAGTTTCTTGTTGAAGCCGGAGGAGGATTTGCGCACCTCTTGCTCTTTAACTGAGCTGGGAATGGATTCCTTGGTAGCAATCGAGGTGAGACAGTGGTGGAAATCCATTTTCGGGTTTGATATTAGTGTCCTCGAGATGATGGGCATGGGAACCTTGGATAATCTTGGAGCCCATGCTGCTAGAGGTATGCTCCGTTTGTTTCATGGCGTTGAGGCTTAGGTACATTTGCCGTATTGAATGAACAGGTGAGTACTGGGCTGAGCCTAACACATTTCGAATGATTATGATTAATATTCAATCAGGTTGGTCGTCTACGCTCTCTAGCGCGCGTCCTTTGACCAGCGGAGTAAACCTATTCCGAATGGGCTAGGGGGGATGCAGGAACGGATTGAAGTCAAGAATGTATATACAAAACTATGCCATTGACAAGGATATGTCTCACCTCACTGGCAAGCTACAAGTGAGCCATATCCGCTGTCGTTTCCCCAGAGGCATTGCCAGCTGTTATATTGATAGCAGTCAGCTCAGGACCTGCCTTCTTGTAGATCAACTTGGACCCAATAATTGGGCCGTCATCCGTTTGGCGGATATAGTACGCTAGATCGGCATCTGGGGTCATCTCAAGCTTGCTCATACCGTTTCCCAAGTAGCTAAAGCGGTTTCCGAAGTATTGTACCTTAAAGTCCTCATATCGTACCTGCTGAAGGGTTTCAATATAATGCAGTGTACTCCCAGGCCATAACGCAATTATCTTCCCGTCCGATGTGTTGCCTTTGTACCAGGACCGACAGTCTTGGTTCCACACCATGTCTTTCATATATTGATCCTTGTGCTCGATAAAGTCATCCACGGCTTCCTTAGTGACCTCAATCGACTTTATGCCTTGCTGTTGAATACGCGTAATGTGTTTGCAAATGTAGTCTGCTTGGGCTAAGCAATTATTAGCGATGGACTATTGACCAGAACCCTTTCAGAGAACGATACCCTCAATGCCTACTAGTACTGGGCCGTTACCAATTGGACTATTGGGCCCAAGAAACATATAATAGTTGGGGTAACCGGGGGCAGCAATTCCAAGGTAAGACTTGGGCTCATCTTTCCAATCCTCCGAAAGCTGTCGGTCATTCAAGCCTGTGAGCGGGAAGCGTGGCTTGAAAGTAGTATCGAATCCGGTCTATGAATTAGGCATTATGAGATATCAGTTCTGCCTTTCCCTAAAAGGCGATGGAGCTTACTGCGCAGATCAGCACGTCTACAGGATACTCTATTCCATCCTCCATCTGACAACCTCGATCGGTGACTCTCTTAATCTCACCATGGACGACCGTGGTCTTGGGATGGTTCAGAGATTGTAGGTATCCTACACCGGGTGTTAACCTAGAAGCAAAATTAGCAAATTGGTACCCCTGCCAGCACACCAATGAAAAAATGTCTGGGAAATGTTACCGTCGACAGCCAACGGCCCACGAAGGAATAACCTTGTCTTCCAAGCCCGGGTTGCTGAGAGCGTCCTTCATTGAATCGACAAAGAGCTTATGCGCGTCGTCTTGGGCCTCGGATTTTGCGAAGATCAAAGGGCATATTCTGTTCATGTTGTGTTCGAGCCAACGTCGGAGGGTAAGCAATGCGCTCGGATCCTTTGCAAACCTGTCCTTCTCATCCGGCTCGAACCTTCGTGGCTGCAAACCCATAAGGCCGCTGACGGCAACCCATGTTGGCCCTCGAATAAACGTGGTACAGCTGGCAACCTCGGGGAGAATGGCTGGGAGAATCTGAATTCCAGATGATCTGTGACTGGATCAGTTTTGTTATATGTGTTGTTCTATCCTTCCGACAATTGCGTACCCATTTCCAATCAATCCCACATGCTTTCCCTTTAAATCAATGTTGGTATCCCAGGCGGCACTGTGTACTAGCTGTCCCTTAAAGTCATGCAATCCCGGAATCGTGGGATATTTCCAGGCATTCAAAATTCCTCCTGCATTGACAAGCACATCACAAGCGTCCTGCACCACGGTGTTGTTAGGGATATCGTTGATCTCAACGTTCCACTTCCCCGCATCACCGTCCCACTTGGCTCCGATAACCCGGTGAGACACTTTGGTTTTTTCGTTCAGGTTAAGGCGAGATTGAAAGCGTTTGAAATACTCAAATATCTCACTAGAAGGGGCATAGGTACTTGACCAGTTCGGATTTGGATCAAAGGACTAGCAGGAGCCGTCTGTTAGTGCCACAAGCCCGGGCTGATAGCTATAGATTGCAACAGGCCCGTAGTATGGACATACCCAAACATATGTGTGGGAGGGATTGTCACAGGCGCATCCCGGATATCGATTTTCGTACCAGGCCCCGCCAATATCTGGGTTCTTTTCGTAAATCTGGAATTCCACATCGTCGAAGTTACGTTGGAGCTTATAGGCCATTAGAAGGCCACTGGCACCGGCTCCAATAATGATAACCCGAATGTGGCGGTTTGTATTGATGGGATTCGCCATCTTGTAGGCAGTGCAATCTATTTGCTCAACAATATGATCGCTTCCCTACTGGGGTAAGGTCATTTGAAGTACGTCTGACACCATTCAAGGATAGAATTTATCTGACCAGATGGCTGCTAAAGCTATAAGAGGTTACATTAGAAAGTGCCATGACTAGGGCCAAGTGACCCCGCAAGGGACGACGTCGTCCACCTATGATCTGACCGTCCATTTCGGAGATGCACCTCATCATTGTCTCTGAAAGCAGGCGATTTACCATAGCACACATCCAATGCCGTTCACACCCAAAAGCAAAACTCGGCAAAGGCAACCACCAGCCGAGGATAGGCCAGTAATGTGAATAATTTCATGTACCAAATTACAAGTTATGCGCAGTGTGTAGGACATAAATCCTGCCTATGCCACCCATGTCTCTAATGCAAGCCGACAGCGATCAGATCAAGTCAGTTGATACACAAAAGTTGTCATTCGTATCATCTAATAGACGATCAAATTTCATACCGACCTCTTAAAGGAAGTCGACTATTATACCGTCGTTGCACAATCCAAGCGTTCGAGGTTGTGCAGTCCAGCCCATTACGAGACTGGACAACTTAATGCAGTGGGCCGAGTACTGCGGGGTCCCTAAAAGAGGAGAAAAAGAGGGGAAGATGTCGATCTATTCTGGTCCCATTGGTATTTAATACGAAGCCAATAGGAATGACTGAAATGCAGCGGAGTTGATTTCCGCACAGACCGTGATCTCCTACACTTTACCGATGGCGATCGATCGATAGCCTGGATACTGGAGATAGCTGTCATGCCTGAGGCTCTCTCTGGGGGTGGTCTAGCTGCTAGTGAACACAGTAGGCAAACAGACTCGCGGCGCGTTATGGACTACCATTGTTTATACCTGTAGCCACCACTTTATCCACCTCGTCTTTGCCTTACTGGCTGCAACTGACAACTCAGCGGTCGGAAATAGCATCTGGAATGCATGGAGTCCATCGGCCAAACATGCCACTCACACTGTATATCGTTTTGCCAAAGTCGTTGTGCAACCTGGACATCTTCATCGCGAATGTTTTCGCAGAGCCGACATCATTAAAAGCCGGCGGCAACCTGGATAAATCGGTAGCTCGCGCAGGTGCTGTGTGGATCGATACTTTTCGCTTCCTCTACGTTCTTCCAAGATAGCATTCCACGCCAGCAGATTGTTTTCACGACTCCAGACACTAACCCCGGGGAACTGATTGATATATATAGTCACATGACAGCGAACTACCGGGTCAACTAGGATTTAGAACTTGTATTAACTAATCAACGGCGGCTAGATAGGTGGTAAAAGAACTCGACAAAAATAGCACAAGAAACCCTAAAAAAATAGGAAAATGAATTAATGCTCGTTGGCCGCAATGAGATTCGTTGGGATCCGGAATTCGCCTGGCACGGTAAGTACTGGGAATGGCGGTGCGTATCCGCTGGTTACACCTTCCATTGCTCTTATAGTTGGCTTACTAGCGATGAGATGGTCCGAGACTTCATGAGTTTCCACAAGTTGGCAAAGCCTGTCCAATCTTCCCAGTGCCAATGTGAGGTCTTGTCGCAACTGGGGCATTTCCTCCCGGGTCGTGTCAGATAGCTGCTTGGCCTTCTGACGTCGGAGTCGCTGGTGCTCTCGGTTTAAGATGCGTCTGCGCTCCCGCTGGGCTGCATTGCGTATTTGGCCACGTCCGCCGGAGGGCTCCCGACTCGTTGACATACTGAGGATTGAGTAATCTAGAATGAATTGTGAATACGCTCTTCAAAGCCCCAGACACATAAAGACGGAATCAACGGTTGCAGCAGATATGATATGGGTTGATTCCCCGCATTTATCTGCATTGTGGAATGTGTGGTAGACTCTCTATTGCCGAGCTGAGGCCCAATACTAGACCTATGTCCCACTGAAGATCCGCTTTCATCCAACACGTGCTGCGTGACTGTTGAGATCAAGTCCTTGTAAGATACTTATGAATTACATGCTCCTCCCGGAGGCACAAGTTACTGGTGCCACTATTATTGCGCATAGTCCTTGCAATATAGCGAGGTTGGATTCGTGATCCTCTACTTCGGCAAAGAGTTACGAATCTAATAGCTATGGTTGACTTGCTGACATATATAGGTCTTAATGATAGGGGGTTCCTTTGAGGCTACACAAAAGAACGTCACAATGTATTGCGCTGCTTTGGAGCGAACGAAGACTCATATTGGTCATCTCCCTCTGAAGTAAGATAGTTACAAACGTGAACGTCCTACGACTATTCCTCTCCATTCTGCTTCCGCCAAAAGACTCGGTAATGTCTCTCCTTACCAAGCTGAGAAATATCTCTCACCTCCTCCGGGGTCAGCTGGAATGTAAGAACATGAAGGAACTCCTGCAATCGGGATTCCTTGCTACTTGTGGTGACTGCCACATCTCCGCGGTCGATGGACCACCTCAGTAGGACTTCTCCTTCTGTGACCTTGTACTTCGCAGCTAGTTCAGCCACCTTGGGATCAACTGGGCCCCCCGGCGCACGTAAAATAGGAGTCAAGGGACTGTAGCTCGCTGTCTTGATCTCCTTTGCCTGCTGGAAGCGGACCAACTCCTCTTGCTGCAAATAGGGGTGGTGCTCGATTTGGTTGATGACGGGTGCAATTGTCGCAGTTTTGAGCGTGGTTTCCAGATGTGACTGGTGGTAATTTGATACACCGATCGCTTTGGCCTTTCCACTTTGTTGGACCTTCTCCATGGCCGCCCATGCCTCTTGCAGTTCGCCGTCGCTTTTCGCAAAGAAAGGTGAATGGATCAGGTATCTGTTTCAACATGTCAGATTCCGTTGGTCACTCGTCATCATTGCACCTACAAGTCCACATAGTCTAGTTGAAGATTTCGCAAACTCTGATCAATGGCATTTGGAATATCCGCAATATTCGTAATCACCTTGGTTGTGACAAAGAGTTCCTCACGCGGAATTCCGCTCTCTTTAATTGCTACACCCAGCTCGGCTTCAGTGCCATAGACCTCGGCACCATCCAAGTGACGGTACCCCAGGCGAATTGCGGTCTTGATTGCTTCGACTAGGTCGCGGTTGATTGAATCGTCGCCTTTCTTGTACCACGCCGTACCGGTGCCGTAACCAAGCTATCGGCATCGATTAGTGTACCAGCAGACCCAGCCGCGGAATGTCTTACAATTGGTATAGACACATTGTCATTAAGCTTCACACGTGGTGTTTGGGGAATCGCGTTGCTCGCCATTTTGAGATAGACGTGACAAATAAAAATGCGGGCGAACTGCGGCCCTTAACGTGGGTGGACCCGTTGGTTAAGAAGTGGAAAGAGCGCAGCAATTCCGCACAGTTGGATAATCAATACAATCACGTCTTCATAAATTCGTCATTCAACCGTGGAATGTGGAGTCGATCCACTTCCCTTCGCGCAACCAATCCCGATGCTACTTTTCGCACCCTGATCTTGTAATTACCCACTTAGGCTTTACTGTGGAATCTCGCCGAGGTTGCAGAAACCAGGTGTTTCCTCGACCACGTGGGGAGTCAGAACCCTAGTATGATGGACTTATATCTCTTCCCTACAGATACTACTAGAGTTGACCGGGTGGCCTGGTTGGTATTGCTGGCCTTTCAACTTCGCCGGCTGTGACTAGGATATTTTCACCTCCGTACCTCAAAATAAAAACCGATATATCTCCACACGATGACTTTGTAGTGCATAAGAATTTGTGTATTCTTTATCATTCAATTCATGCTGAAGGTTAACACTGCAGGACAGCAGTAAAGTCCAGTGGCTATTTATCCTATGGTTCCACCGGTAAGTCCGGATTGGTATTGAACTAGCGCTCATTGCACACACCCCCTGTCTTGCTTGTCATCATGAATAACCTTATGCCAATGGATCCTCTATTGGGCATGGGATAGGTATGGACTAGTCTCCTATAGCATGTTGGTAGGTCTATCGGACCTGATGCTTTATCTCAAAGCTGGTTCCCCAGACCTGTGTTGGCCAGGCTACTACTTTCCGACGCAATGCTTCCGGAAATCTTCGCTGTTCTGGAATTGATGATCACATTCGGTGCTACATGTCAACTGATAACCATACGCTACTTACTCGACCTGCAATACATTAGTATGTATAGAAGCGATCAATGGGCTACAACGTACACCGGTGTCTGCTTCGATATTTGTCTCAGGGTGGGAGATTAATGATCTCTCTCTTACGAAGATGACCAGACTACGGACATGTGACTGCTAGCTTTGCTAGGACGGCGATGATGGCGTGGGAATAGAAACTTATCGTTGTTTGATAAACGCTCTTTTGGAAGATCCTCATTCAAGATGGTCTTTGTGCTATGAAATATGATCGGTAAATGGATGGGCTTTCGATAATGTTTCTTTCAGACACGATCGCTACTTCTATCTATCTAGACGAAGACATGCGAAGTGGAGTTAGGCATTTTGTCGGGTGACACTTCTCGCTCCCCGTTCTTTGAATAGCTAAAGATAATGAGCCAAGCTGTTCAAGCATTCCAAACCATGATTTGCGAGCCATGGACAATTATACGTGGCAGAGGCACCCAGTGAGAACCTAGAACGTTACGGTAATGGGATTGTTAACATCCGGACATACGATTTCTATCATGAAGCTCATTTCTATGTCAACCGCACTTTTCCTGGCTCTCATTACTGCGGTCATCGCATCTCCCACGATGAACGTCAAGCGAAAGTGTATTCAGACGCAATGTGACGATGCCAATCCGGCCACATGCTGCCCCGACACTTTTGGGTACTGTGACTCAGATACCAATGATTGCCACTGCTAAAGCGACTGCTTTCCATGGAAATAAAAGCAGGTAGGTTGATACATACTCTCTTAGCACCTGGGAGTCATCACTCATTAGTAGCCTTATAGCACCGGCATGACGTTCAGTGTACGCAGTGGATCGGCCGTATTCAAAATCTATCGCAGGTTTACCAACATGCTTATGACTGCCCAGCTATCGGCAATGTGGCAGGAAATAGTTGTCTTGCAATGTGTTCTGGCAATCTTTAGTGTTGGAATTGTCATTGATTGTCGGGTTGAGTCAATGAAAGCTTGGCCTGCAATGTCTGTCACCCATATCGCACAAGGGATTTAGTTCTTGCTTCAGTATGTATTTATATCAGCTCCCGAGTATCACACGGATATTATCTAATGTTGCAGACACACTGAGCAGCTTTCTCCGATAGCTGCCACTTCCTCCACATTTATCACGTATTGTCTGCCATGTACGCAATTTAAAGGTCCCGTGAGAGCGATTTCTTCTTCAAATTCGTAGCATCGTTGACCTCCGGACTGTGCACATGGAAATATTAGCTTTCAGGTCTTTGTATGCTGGCTTATTTCTATGAAGTCTATAGTTAGGGTATCATTAGAGCTCATGCCAAGTAGGGCAGGGATCATGAACTGACTCATCCGGAGCGGAGTAGTGGTGTCACGTGCAATAGGCAGAGACGAGGCTGTTAGGTAGCAACAGGCTATCTGAGATGACAGCAAGACCAGTGCAAGTGCCTAATGCCTTATCATTCCTATCGTATATGAGGAATATTGTCCTGTTCAACACGACGAAATTTGGGCGGTGATTCTAACAACACCAAGGAGGGCATTTGAATCAACCAGTAACCCTAGGAGTACACCCATTAGGCCCAAACATGAGCGAAACTCTGGGCCCTCTGAGGTTCTCCTTCGAGCACGAACAACGCCAAAGTCCGCTATTCTCACGGCTACCATCCGAGATCCGTGAGGAGATATTTGCATTTGTCCTCTCTAGTTACGATGACACGACTCGAGCATACCAGAAGGAGACCTATTGGACTCGCCCAGGTCATTATGGTCCGCAGCATGTCTCGACGGGCCTCCTGAGAACGTGTAAACGAATCTACACCGAAGCGTGGTTTATGCCGTTCATCTTCGCCGAGCATACTGAATACCTTACCGCGTCAGACAGAAAGCCGCGATCAGCTACGTGGAGCGACTGTCTCAAGATAATGGACGCTGATTACGAAAAACTTCAACCACGTTTTATTCGCATCTTCGCGCAAATGTGGGTACTCGAGCCGGGCGATCGGTTCCAACAGACACTCGATATGCCGCATTTCTATCCCAAACAGATCACGCTCACGATTCGATATACCGACTTCTGGTTTTGGGAGGATGATGAGCCGCTCCGGATTGATTCAACATGGGTGAACAAAATTCGTTTCCCGGAAAGCGTCTCACGGTTTTGTATCGAGTTTGAATCGATTGAGCGACGCAAGAATGAGGTCGACTATATCGCCCGCGAAGCCGCAGAGAAGTGGTATTTCCGTCGGAAAGACGGGTTCCTACTTACCCCCCATGAGTCCGAGACGCCAGTTTTCAAATGGACCGGTAGCTCATGTTTGGGGGGCGAGCGCTGGATCCGCGATGAAGTTCGACCAGGGGAACTGGATTATTATGTTAAGACCGTGACATGGAAGCTGTCGCGAGAGCATGAAGCACGGCCCGGGTGTCCGAAGCTCCAAGTTCCCTATACGATGGAACGGGAGTTGCCCCCATACCTTACTGGTCCTCCATGTCTGGATGTCGATGAGCTTCGTACAGCTGAGATACCTAGCAGTTTGCCGGCTGCTGAAGCACATGAAGCGTTGGAGAAATATCGCCAGGTCTATGATGTAGAATACGACTCCTACGATAATAACGACGATTCCGATTCACGCTAGTCAGGGTGAGGCAGAACAGGGAACTGAGAGCCAGTAGCAGGCCAGTGGTAACAGTTTGATCATTGTGGGCATTTGCGTGCTTGGACCATCTAGGATTGAAGATGTGAGCTGCGTTCCAGTCAGTGACGTAGCCTCCCCTTGCGGTCAGGATGGAGGACAGGGTGATGAAGAAGCTGCCGAACGTCAAAATTAAGGGCCACAAGTAGAGGAAAAAGATGCATGAGCTAGGGAGTTAGTGTAATCGCTGCATCGCGATTTACCTCTACGCTATAGGTTGGATAGAATATAGCTCCAAGCTGTAGGACCTGTTCTGCAATGGATTCCGCTGCTTGATTCTACTCCTATTCTTATATTAGGTGGCAATAACGCCCCAGACTCAATCGGGTAAATAGCTAGTAAATACCTCTCGCGTATCTTACTCTATTTCTGATTTAGGTGGTTTCGCCAGCTGAGCCTTCCGGCAATACTGTCTCTGGATATATCTAATATAAGTACTAAGGGTGATGGGACGGGGAAGCATGCGAGCCGTGATCCCTGCCTGGCTCTTAGACTGCAGGGAGTCATCGGGAATTACGGAAATGTTCTGACGTGACTCGAGTATCCTCACAAAGGATGCGATCGGTTCAGTACTGATGCCTCATCCAGGCTTGTAGGATGAGACGGTGATGCTATCCCAACAACGAAATTTAAAATATGGATCCCAATGTTGGAAAGACAGAATACGGAGTGTCCAGAGGGTCGCTCCAAATCCAATCGGATACCGGAACAGTGTAGACCATGGTTGCTTAATATCAGGTTGTTTCGACCCTAGTCTAGACTAATTAGAGTTACGTTCTGATCACACCACCGCCAGAAGCATAAATGGGAAAATGACCGGCGCTCGCTATTTTGCACCAGTTTTACCATTGATATCAATCAGAATGTCTGTTTGCTTTCACTCTAGAGCATAGGGTCCCCTTCTCTGTACCATAAAACGATTAGATAATTCAATAATTATTAAGCCTTTAAGCTCTATTTAAACTTCTACAGTTGAGAGTCTCTTCCTATTCCTCATCCTCAATAGTTATTAACTCAAATTATGGCTCTGGACTGCAAAGGGCTTAGGCTAAACCAGGCCTGGCTCCCCACTACCCTGCTCAAACACAAAGTGGCCCACACCTGAAAGACCAACCAAGAAGTTAAAGGCCTTGAAGAGGATCGTAGCGTATCTCGAGCAACCCATGCAAGCCGTGTTTCTAACGAATGGATAGACTATCTTCTGTCGTGGGCCGTGCGTCATGGCAATGTCACCGCGACAAGAGTCGTAATACACGGGCACGGTTCTAGATCAGATGGAATGCTCCATATGCCATTTTTATTGAGGCTGATGCCTCACGCAAAGTGCTCTCGCTGCTACGTCCTTATCGTACTCTACAATACTACCTATTTGATATGACTCTATACAAACAATGAAGGGTAAAGCGATTGTTGCGATTCCTTTTGTGGGTCTAGCTCTAGCCGGTGCAGTCCTTGCCCGAAAGACGGAGAATCTCGCAGCTAGGGCGATTCCAAACCTTTGCAACAACAATGGCGTCCCTGACTCCTTTGGCAGCTGTGCTTGTTACGTCTGCCCGGGTGGTGGCGGACAAGACCCTCCGATTCCTCTTTGCACTGACCGCTACGGCAACAGTTGTACCAGTGATGTCGACATGAGTACCTGCTGTTGCGGCTGTTGTTGCACCCCTGTATCTATCCCTCAACTTCCTCCTTGCGCCCTGGTGGCTTCACCTGTTCCTGAAGAGAATTGTGACTCTAATATCTGCGTCAATTGCTGCGACTGCGTGAATGTCTAAGAACCACAAGTAGTTTCGGAGTTGAAAGCTTTCAGCCGTTGTATGGAGTTCCTTACTGGGGTTTAAACTCGGCCGACTGTTAACGGATTCCACTCACTTAGCGCTTGTATATCAATTTGCAAACCATAGTGTACTTGATATTGTTTCAACTGTGCCATCCTCACATCATTGTATATAAGGAAGGTCTATTTCGATCTCTAAGATTGGCTATGGACAAAAGTCATTGCACAAGGCCAGAAAAGCTGGATCTGACTCCTGGGACCTGTGGTTAGGTGCCTGGCAGGGAACAGCGGAATACTATTCGGTTGCATACCATACAAGTTCTTCGTGGAGGTTTTGTTGCTGTCACGCTATGAATCCCAGTGTACCAGCTGGACCCGGACCAAACCGGTAATCGTTGAAATGTATAAGTAATACTTTCTTTAATATACACCTATTTTTTACTCTCGTTTTAGTTTATTCTCTATCTTTGCGTTGTGTATAAACCCACGCGTTATGTCAAGCTCTAAGTAGATTGTGTCTTGCATACCCGTAACCTTCATATCGGCGGGTTCGGGTTGACTCCAGCAGGGGAACTTAATAAGATGATCGATCATCAGAGCTGATAAAACAGTGACAAGGCCGAGACAGACAACGTACCAGCGTCTAATCGTGACCCACTCGTAAATGCATTGTTTGAACTGTCTGCCGATATCACGTGGGGGAATGAATCAATCATATTTGCCATGATGTTGATCTCACTAACTGATGTTTGTGGTGGTGACCCTCACGCAACGCTTGGCAACAGCAACTACAGCCAAGCCAGACAGTGCGGAAGGGAGTTTCTCCTTTAGCTGGTTTTGCAATCTCAACACCCACGCCATCCGATTCTATTCACCTGGGAAGAAGTGATGGACGTTGCTTGCTCTCAGTCCTTGTAGGGCATAACATTCTCTGATTCTCGGAGGCCTGTTGAGTTGTTACTTGTTGAAAGGAAGTGGGATAGATTGTAAAGAGGAGAAATTCAGCCCCTCCAGATTGGCATTAAGCCGTAATTGGATGTGATATTCGGAGTACCTGAGGGGCTGTACAAACCTGGACCCACTGATGTCCAGCCACCAGACCCACACAGCTTGGGTCAGTGCTCTTCAAAACTTTACGATCTCACATTTTGCTGCACGGAATGAATTTCTGAGCCTGGGTGTCTTTCAACCCTGGGTTCAGTGACGGAGATATAGAACGTTAGCCTAGCATGAGGCCACCAGTATCTATGGTTCACTGCCGCAACTTAATTTATCAGACTCCGCTGTATCTATGCACTTACCTACGCAATATCCGCCCTGCAACCGTTATATGCGCAAGGTGAACCCAAGAAGCCCACCTCTTACGTAGGTCACCGCCGACTCACTATCAGATTTGAATCTGCGAGCTCCACCTGAGAGTTCATTTCCATTGTCCAATAAAGCAAATGTTTATTAATTTAGGGCGATGAGTTGGCTGTTTCTTCTCTAGGCATTATCAACTAGTGATCCAGTAAGGGCTATGATCGTCTACCATGTCGGTTGCTTACCCCACTACAAAGTATTGCAGACCACATCGGCTGAAAGATCTGCTTGTTTGAAACCCGGATGTTCAGCCAGCCTAAGAATTATTATGATGGAAGATGTTAAGCCAGTAAGGTCACTAAACTGTGCAATTTCTCCTGATAACCCTCATCCCACCATAGCTTTTTTTTTTTTTTGTTTTTATTTTTCTACTTTCCCCTTGTCCTCTACCTAGTTAGTACCCATCATATTATAATAGCAAAATGCACAAAAAGCACTATGTCCAGCTCACTAAGAGCATGATCCCAGAATTGTTTAAAAGAAGATGTCCGACAGTTGATCCAGAGCCATTTGTGGCTGCTGCCCATGTTTTCCCCATGCGCGTCAATAACCATGTCACTGAGAACCTGATTGACTGGTAAGTGTGATAATAAAACAGGAAAACAGGCCTACTGACGTTCTCGTTGAATAAATATTCAGGTCCAACATCCCTAATGATCCTTTATTTCAGCTTTCCTTCCCACAGCCAAAAATGTTGCATCCTAGTGAACTATCAGACATTATAGCCCAAATGCGCGAACCAGGTGTCACAAAGGTAGCCATGCAAAACATCTCCGAGTCAGTCAGAGCACGGTTAAACCCTCATCCAGCCGGTCAGAAGGAGGAGAATGTCCCTCGTGTAGATGGTGTAATGGTACCGGGGATGCAGCACAAATATCGTGAAACAGTCCTTTTCTTTCCGTCGGAAGTATGTCATCCATCAATATTTATAACTCTAAGGGGGGATGTATCTGACGATGTAGGGCCAATTCTGTCATGCCTTCTGCACATATTGCTTCCGATGGGCCCAATTCACCTCTGTCGGATCGGGCCAGACATTTAAATCCAACGACGCCGCCCAGTTACAGAAATATATCCAGACGCACAAAGAAGTCAAGGATGTCCTGATCACCGGTGGCGATCCCATGGTTGCCCCCGCCGAGGTCCTCCGATCCTACATCCAGCCGCTACTCTCATCAGACAACCTCGACCACCTCGCCACAATCCGTATCGGAACAAAGTCTCTCGCTTGGTGGCCATATCGCTACTTGCTGGACCCAGACGCAAAGGATGTCCTCAATCTCTTCTCGGAGGTGGTCGCATCCGGCAAACAGCTCGCGATCCAAGCGCACTTCAGCCATCCCAGGGAACTTGAAGTCCCCGCCACCCAAGAGGCAATTCGACTCATCCGCCAGACAGGTGCGCAGATTCGATGCCAGGGTCCCTTGATTCGAAACATCAACAACTCCTCTGAGACATGGGCACACATGTGGAGTCTCCAGGCCCGACTTGGCCTCATCCCGTATTACATGTTCGTCGAACGAGACACTGGTGCGAGGGATTACTTCTCCGTTCCATTGGCGGAGGCGTTCAAGATCTACAGCGGGGCGTATTCGCGACTTCCCGGTACGGCACGTACGGCTCGTGGTCCATCTATGTCTGCCAGTCCCGGTAAGGTTGCTGTTGTTGGGGATACAGTTGTTGCGGGGGAGAGGGTGTTTGCGCTCAAGTTCTTGCAGGCGCGGAATCCAAACTGGTGTGATGAGCTTTTCTTTGCGAAATGGAGTCCCGATGCCACGTGGTTGACGGATTTGCAGCCGGCGTTTGGTCAGGACAAGTTCTTCTTTGAGGATGAGTATAAGGATATCGCGATGAGGACGGGCGAGGGTTCTTCAGGGCAGTTGAGTGCTCTAATGTAGTCCGTATATACTGTGTATGCATACAGGATCTGGAGTAATACATTCTAGATAACTATATACTGAAGTATAGTACTACACGCACTTCAGGGACATACTTCTGAGCTAGATACCGCTAACCAAAATTCAAATTACCAAGGAATCACATTCTATCACCGACGGTGCGGTGCAGGCTTTCTATTTGCCCGCATCTCTAACCCTACCTCATCTTCGCGGCCGAACAACCCTTATGTACTAAGGCTGAGACGGCTTAGCAGTAATCTAATGTATCTAGAGTTTGGCGGGCTCTTTAGTTCGTTTTACTACACATAGTATTTATTTAATTTTCCTAATTTAGGAGTGGAGTATTCATACTTAACTATATATACAGTTTTCTTGTCTCCCTGAATATTATATCTTTTTACCGCCAGATGACAATACCAAATTTTGCGTTAGTATCTATTAATATTAGAAATCTTTAAACGAGTCAAACAAGATTATAATACTAGTTTTAGAACGATTCTAGCCCGTTCAAATATATTACTATTTAAGCAACCAGAGTTGCCAGAAAAAGAACGTCGGAGAACTTGGGATATCACGTCGTATTGGGGTTTGTCGACTTTTATCTTTGTGAGATATCCATCTGTTGCTGGATATCTATACATTCCATCAGCGTTATAGCCCATCTTCTGACAGTTGATAGTTGAAGTTGGTTCTGTGAGTAATACATCCACTCCAATGTTTAGGTTTACAAATAGGCATAGGAGAGGACCTCTATAAATAACCGCCAATTGCGGATGATGTGAGTTGGGTATGTTGATAGCGTAGCAGTGCTCCAGAGCAACTGTATTTTAGATATGTCAATATACAATGATAACGGAAAGCCGCGGAGAGCATAGAATAAAAATAATGTTTAATGCCGGGCCAATCATGGCGTGCACCGGACATCTTCGAGCTATCTGCCTATCCGCCCAAAGCCCAATCTCCAACCAAGTGTGCTATCAGACCCTATCTCTCAATCTATTTGTGATGACCGTGGGCCCGACGATGGCGAAGGAAACGGGCATCGCGGCGTACCTTGGCAGCAGAGATAGTCAACGTGTCCGACATACCAGCCGTGCAGGCGGTGCCATCAGCCATGTTTTGTGATGCATCCCACTGTCCGTTCACGCAGCGTTGGAAGGCTGTGCCGCCGTTACAGTACCAGACACCTTCGTCACTGCAAGAACCACTGAGCACACCCGAGGCAGTAGAAGAGACAGAGGCCGATGTGGCCGTACTAGCGACCTCATCAACGACGGCCGTCGTCGAAGAAGCGACTTGAGTCGTCTGAGATGCAATAGATGGTTCTACAGCGGCATTCGTCTCGACCGCGACTTCAGTGGGAGGGCTGGTGATGGCTGTGGGGGTGGTTGAAGCGGTAGTGGTAGCAGCGGCAGCCACAGAGGCAGTGGCGGTGCTTCCAGCGGTATAGAGAGATGGGCCAGGCATGGTATAGGAGCTGATACTTTGCCAGATATCGACATAGATACCAGGGTCAGTGTCCTTATAGAGAGCAGTACCCAGGGTACCACTAGGCGATGCGGTACCACTGCCGGTGACTTGCAAGTTGATACACTGGGGATAGTTCTGAGCACCGTCGAGATCCTCGGCACCATGGAGAGCAATAATCTCATGACGAAGCACATAGTAGCCCGCCTCGATATCAGTGGGAATGGTGATGCTGCGACTATAGCTGTCGTCAATCAGCTGATCCGAAGCCCAGGTACCGGGGATGTTCGTGTCATCGATCAGGCCTCCAGCATCAATTTTAAAGAACTCCAGAGATGTCTTATCGACGTCGGAGCAGGAGCCACTACACTTGGCTAGGTAGGTGATGATCGGGCCATGGTGATCGTCGGGCCAGGTGTTCCAGGTCATTTTCACAGTTCCACCGGGAGCCACCGGAGCGGACAGCGCACCAGGAGCAGAGCCACGGTGGCAGATAATGTCGGAGCTATCGTACGCAGTTGGAGCGACATAGCCGTCATCGGTAGCATTGGTGGACCACGCGATCAGCTCAGGAGGGTCGGACTCATAGTAGTACGTGTCGACCAGGTAGCCACCATAAGTGGTACCATCTACCTCAATGCTCGAGACATAGCCGTGGCCCGCGACCAGCGACACCGAGGCCAGCAGCACACTTGCTACTTTAGAAACAGACATGTTGAGTCAAAGAGAATAGATAATGAAGGAGTGAAAGGGAAAAAGAACTTCAGTCAATGAAGTTTAGGTAGAACTGAAAAAAGAATGGAACGAACCTTCACTCAATGAAGTTTTGCCGAACACAAAATACAAAAACGGATATTTGAATAGAGATGCTATCCAGACCTTTCTGTTCCATCAAGGGCTTATCAGGCTATTTAACCATTTTCTTAACCTAATTGTAGAAAAAAGCACCGAGCCACTGACTGACGAAGTAATACTGGTAGCCTAGGCGAAGGACCACGAGTTTAATGAATCAGGAGTATAATGAAGTCCCCATTTCCAGCATTGTTGATACCATGCTATCGCCTCTGCTCCAAAGATGGATCTAAGTGGAGACGGTGCTGCCAGCTACTATGTCGGTTTTCCTTTGATTCTCTTGATATCCGGGGCGACACCTTGGCGGTTGTCTGCAGCCAGCACGTAAGCTTGGCTACAGTCAAGCTTCTAGTCAAACACCGGCTGTCTGAGAATCATGTCTAGGGGCATTGAAATTGCACTGACGATCTAAGCGAGATCGGGACGTCGGATGCCGATACCAATCATGAATGGTAGCCCGAAATACTCCACCAGCTAAAACAGCCGATGACGCAGCTTTTCCTACATTGGCTAAGGGAGATTTTAAGCAGTAGGCGAACTGGATCTGCTGAGGATCTTTTCAAACCTTGGAATTTGGCAGCCTACAGCGGGTGGAAGTACATAGCTTGCAACAAGGTTGTCTGATCGTTTTTCTGGTGCCTCTCTTTTGGTCACATTTTTTATGCCTGGAATGCAGTCACGTGGATACTGCTGTCCACTGCAGTAGTCAGCATTTGCATAACTCGCATAAATCAGTGACGGCGGGTAAATGTTTACCCGGGAGAAAGCTCGACGCCGAGCATTCTGGCAATTATTGATCGCTGCAGCTACATACAGGGCGTAATAGGGTGACTCACTAAGGTCATATGTAGTGGCGCGTTCCAGGGCATGATGGCTGCCAAATAAACTGTCATGGATGGCATCACCATCAGCTACTGACGCGGTATGGCTGAGGCTCTTCGTGCTGTGCTAACTCACCCTTTCTATCCCTGTGTTGAATTTTTTGTTGCGGGAAGTAACATGCTTCTGAGATTGGACGGACGATGTCAAGCCCAGAAGAGTCGTATGATATGACCGAGTTTGTGAGTAAAGTTGGGGATGAGCAGTGACCTAGACCAAAACCCAGAGGGGAACCAATAAAGAAGTCTTCATTAGGGTCATTGCAACCGCTAACATTGTCACGACTGCACCACAACTCGGAGAAGTTTCTCATACTTGAAGTTTAGTTAAAAAAGAGCTATCAACTGCCATGTTAGTAGTCAGGGAACAATAATGAGAGACTCATGCAAGTCGGTCCAATTGAGAGAAAGTCAAATTGTCATCATGACGTGAGCTTCACACGCTGGACTTCCCAAAGCAGTAATTTTAGCCCTAATGTTGAAAGAAATCCAATTAATATATTCGAAAGGTCCCCCGTATCTCGCTTCACCATTGTTTACCAGTGGCACCGGAGGCATAAAACAGTGGAAATGGCCTCGTGGATCCAGATTGTCCCAGAGAATATACGAGTCGGGGTTTCCATGTAACAGAAGCCAGAACCTAAAACCGATGGACTGGTGACATCAGGACCCACGAAACCCGATTGTCTACATATTTTAACTCCAGGATGGACGTGTAGAACATTGATAGTTCAATTGTTCTCTTTCCATAATTAAATCAAAGACTTGGTTGGCATTAACGATGACAGGTAGCGGTCGAACAAGTGATGCCCTGAGCATTCTCTCCCTATGTATCCATGTCATTCAATGCAGTAGTGCAATTGTGGTGCTGGGCATTACAGCTTGGGCAGTTCAGAACACCAAAACTACTACGGTTATTTACTCCCTCGTCATTGCAAGTTGCCCTCGTTTGCTCCCGGCACAACCGTTCCTCTAACTATATCTCAGGCAGTTCTGACCCCTGCATTATATGTCATCACCTTGATAATAAGCTGCGCAACACGGCGTCGAAGGGGCAATTTCCTGCCGGTGTTGGCGTTTGACCTGGCATTCTCGTATCTGTCAGTCGACGATCGCGCTTTCTCAGACTTCATTTCCCTTAGCTTATGCTAACCCCTCCATTGTAGTTGGCTTACGGCCTTTATTCTTTTAGCTCTCGACTTCAACCAAATTAGCTGTCGTGTCATCCTCTGGAACGGCGAGACCGTTTGCAGCAGAAAGTACGCCGCCGAAGCCTTCAGCTTTATCGCATTGTAAGTCTCCTTGAGATTGCTTGAAGGGAAGGGCTCTCATTCTGTACCACAGTATCGTCACCTTGGCATCATTCCTCGTGGAGTTTGCATTTATGTATGCTGTCAAAGGCGAAACACATGCAGGAGAAATTAGGGAAGTTGGAGATAATGGCGATCTGGGTGCATTATCGCGAAACCTGCGCAACTTTGGGGTAATGCCATAGGTTAAAAGCGGGATTTGTCTGGATTTAATCGGCGACTGGCAGTCAACAAGCAAGGGCTGAATACGACAATGAACCTGCCTCCATGCCGTTGATCTGAACGCTGAGCTTGCCCGAGGACAGACTTGTATCAATTAAAGGTTCTGCTTTAGCTACACATCCGCAACCCATCTAGGTTAAGAATACATACAGAGGATGTTCCGATCCTGCCGTTTCTAACTGTCGCACAAGGTGTCAGCTCCAATTTGTAATGGCAGATTAACGGCTTGACTACCCATTCATTTCTGTCTAACAACAGCGCTACACATTTCCCTTACCCGTGAGGCAATACACTCTCACTGCATACACAGTCACAACCTATCTTGGCTATTGTTAAGGTGAAAGACAGGAGACTTGGAACAGGAGGCAGGGCACGAGACCACGAAACCGAACAGTAACCAAGTCCACCCGGCCTTGAGGCGATATACACCCCCTCCTAGTGGTGGGATTTTCCAAACTAAACATTTTCGGAACTGCTCTATGGTATTCAACATATGCCTCTGGTGGCAGAGTAAACAGCCACGACTTTATTGTCCTTGGCAAGGAAAAGCATAATTTGGCGAAGACTTTTGCCCTCTCTCATTCTTACAGCGACTGTCCTGTTGACTTAGGTTATCACTCATGTACCACAGCAGCGGGAAGGAAAAAATAGCAAAAGAAAATAACCTGCCAATACGAAAAAGTTATGAAAAGAGGGGTAGCTTCATCATCCTCTCCTCGGTGGGTCTATCTACCTCGCGATTAGCCTATAGGGCTTGCATGATTCGTCGTTAGCTCTGAGGCCCTACGACCTAGGCCCAAAATTGGGCCGCTGTTAGGTCAAGGCTGATACGTCCAGTCTTGGAGAATGATTATTGGCTAATATTCAAATCTCTTTCTCTCATGAGTAAGCAAAGCTATCAACGGATTAATTGGTTACACCACGTGCCACCTCAAAGTCAGCGTAAGATCAACACAATATATAATTGCGTCCTAGCCTAGCTCCCCGATGAACCAAAAGGGGCAGCGTCACAGGAACAATCGTTCAAATATCCCGTGTACGAAAAACACCAGCGATAGTATCCTTACAAGTCGGAAACACACATGGCAGAAGGAACGCTCAAGAAGGAATCAGACAGGATACACAAATGGGTAATGGAAACTCTAATCCAGGTAGGTGAGATGGACGATGTCAATGAAGCGAGTATAGTGGATGATATTGCCCTGAACGATTATACAACTCTCATGAAAAGATTGGAGGAGTTTCGGATTTTACAATATTGTATACCTGAGGAACGGCAAGGTGAGTGCCCCCAGAATATAGCTAGCTCTTTCAGCACAACTCAGAGAGTATAGGCGATTTCCAACGGATCTACTGCCGCCTCAAAAAGTACTCCAGCCGTGGCCAGTACATAGACCGGGTCCGGGTTCTCCTGGCATACTGGCTCCACCACTGTTTGTCCTCTCATTTGGATCAGTGCTCCGATAATTCTTTCGACATGTGTTTGCCGAAGCGCCTCATAGATCTCTCCCAATATGGACGTAATAGCCGCACGGTGAAGATCACTGTTGACCCTGATATTAACACGGTGTACTGTGCTCTCAGCTATCGGTGGCCAAGGAAGCATCCAATAGTTCTCAGACGGAACAATCTAAAGGAGCTCTGTGAGGGTGTATCCGCCGATAGACTTGATCATTCTATTCAAGATGCCTGCGAGATAGTCCACGCTCTAGGAATCCAGTATTTGTGGGTTGACGCACTAGTACGTATGACATTGTAGGATACGGCAGCTGATACGGTTAACATGGCTTCTCAGTGTATTATTCAACCTACTGGTAATGACGAGGCCGATTGGTGTGACCAGGCCCCCCGAATGGCGTCTATATACGGTCGGGCCTTGTTTACAATCGCGCTGACCGACGGTACCCGTCTGTCGAAGGCCGCTAAGGACCGTCCATTTCTATACGAGATGAACTCTTCCGTCCCAATGCGGGAATACTCAAATGCGGAAACAAGATTTAAGTGGCTCATGGAAAGTGGGAATGATGACTGTAGACCCGCTGGGGAGCTTGACTTTCGCGGTTGGACTTTCCAGGAAAATTTTCTCTCGCGCCGCATCATTAGCCTTACAAAGAGTGGTATATATTGGGATTGCCTCTGTGAAAGTGCGTCAGCGAGAAGGCCAGTGGGCGTGATGGGGGGAGTGACACCTGACAAACTCCGTGATATTGATAATCGGAGGGTGAGGAGATTAGCCCTGACTGCCACACATGGCATAACGGACCCCGCTGCCTACCAATTGTGGAGGAGTGTTGTTGAGGAATATACGTGGAGAAAGTTCACCAGAGGGTCCGATCGGATCATCGCGCTGAGTGGTTTTATCGACCGGATTGAAGCTGCTCTTCGCGATAGATATGATTTAGGCATATGGCACAATGACAAATTGCGATGTCTCGCTTGGTCAACACGGTGGCCAGAGCTTGGGCGACAGGATGATACAGAGACGCCTTCATGGTCATGGAAACAGATCAGCGTTCCAATTGACTATCGGCTACGCCCCGGGCACTTGACACATAAGATAGAGACCAAAGCGAAGGTCGAACGTGTAGAGACAAAACGTCTTGCATATAACCAATTTACTGGGCGCCTTACGATCACCGGCGCTGTGCTCCACATACAGATCAAAGGCGACCAAATCCGCCCACCAATATACGTACAAAATACTATGGCTGTATGGGATTTCAAACCTGATAGACGTCCTATCGAAAATGGAAGTTATAAAACATTGCTGCTCATGCGTTATGATACCGAAGCGCCGGATGTTGGACATGCCCTTATTCTCGAGCCAACCGGGAGAGCGCAGGAATATCAGCGGATCGGCATGTTCTCGTTTGGAGAGTGGATGACATGCTTAGACAATGCGCGGACATGCAAGGTACACCGTACCACCAAGGAGATACAATGTCTGGGTCGTATTGAAACAATTCACATTGTATAGACATGCGCTGCTAGAGACCCAACTTTGAATAACATTCTTGGTAGAGAGCGAGAAGGGCATTCATCTAGCGGAGGATGTTGCGGCCTGAGTATTTTACTACATATTGTAACGTTAATTACCACATTTCGATATTTCAATTGTAGAAATCAACTAGTTTTAATGAAATATATTCCCCTTCCGAATATGATATAACCTTGTCACTTTGACCCAACCGCATATCGAGGCGCTAGACAAGCGGTAAATTCAAAGGAAGAGACCTCGGTCATTACGCTCGTGTGTTTCTTACCACTTTGCCTTGCGTAGTTCTACCTCCTATCCAGTAGAAATAACCTAAAGCGTATAAACGACAAATAGAGATGCAGTATGCCTGTTAAGATCCACAACTATCTTCCTGATGACTTACAGATGACGCCAGCCCGAGACGCCATTGATCGGACCTCTCGCGAAACACGACGGCAATTTCCCAATTTGCCGATGGTGTACTGTCACACATGCTTATTATCATATCCTACACCGAAAATATCTCCCTGTATAAGCGGAATTATGCTGTCGTGCGTTGTCATTATCTGCTACCTGAGCATAAACACCAAGGGTATTTATCCTTTCCGCTAACCGCGGCTCTGATCACGATGATCGTATGTGTGGCAGTTATATCGCTTGACAGACCGAGAGTGTAGCAGTTACGCCTAGTCAATATAACCCATCCATCGTAGGACGACTACGTTATACGCCATTCTGTTACGTACCTACAGCTATATAATCAACACCGCAGGCCGACAGTATGCACATTCTCCTTCGGGGAAGCAGTGCGAGCGTGTGGCTTACATTCAAATATTGGAGACAAACGTTTAGGGTCATCCACCAATGAGCGAGAAGACCATGGTTAAGTAGAGGGGAAACCAAATATTCAGCGCTTGGCTCCCGCTTCCTCTATCGAGATCCGAGGTTTGTCGATCAGGATTGCGGGGGTGGCTTTCATATGCAACGGCCGATCAGCGAGGGGCGGAGGTTAGACTCCCAAGAAACAAATAGGAGCCCTGTATCACTTCAGTTTCGCTGGGACTAGTAGATTTTTCTCATTACTGTCCTTCGGCCCTACTCTCATCATTGTTAAAACCATGGCCATCGTCAGCTCTCCCGGATACGTAGGCAACCTGTCATCGGACCAGGAAGCTAAACTGCGCCAGATATGGTCCATCATTCTGACATTGAATGATATGCCTCAGCCAGAATTTCAAGATGTGACACTAGAGAACCAAGAGAAACGTCCTCGGTCTGTCCACCGGCGGAGCTCGTCTCTTTCGAAGACCGTGTCAAACACCAGCAATTCAAACCTTCCAAGTGACCTGGATCAGATCCTACTGGGTGTCGGAATCAATAGTACCGAGTTGAAGACCATCCGCGAGTGCTTGAGCCGGGCCTCCATCGATGAGATCCGCCGCAGCCTGTTAAGTACCGCCAAACAAGACCACCCCGACTCACTGCTCCTCCGTTTTATCCGGGCCCGCAAGTGGGATGTCAGCAAGGCTTTTGCGATGATGCTCGAAGCCTTAGTGTGGCGCGTGAAAGAGCAGCATGTGGATGAAATGATCGTTTCCAACAGCGAACTGCGTGCATTCCAAGAATCTCAAAATAAATCGAACCCCGAGAAGACGAAGGCCGGTAGTACATTTCTGGCGCAGATGCGAATGGGCAAATGCTACGTTCATGGAACAGACCGTGCCGGTCGTCCGATCGGAATCGTGAAGGCACGACTACACAACCCGAAAGCACAGAGCGAAGATGTGATCAAGCGTTATATCCTGCATGTCATTGAGTCCGCACGACTAGTCTTGGTCCCCCCGGTTGAATCTGTGGTACGTATCAAGGAGCTCCTCATGTCTACAAGACACACCCCTAAGCGCAATTGACGTCAAGGTGAAATGATATATCACTAACACTATGTATTAGAATATTATATTCGATATGACTGGTTTTTCTCTGTCTAACATGGTAAGTGACTTGACCTCTATCAATTATGAATAGGTCATGGCTCATATAATGTTCTGCTTAGGAATATGCGCCGGTGAAGTTCCTGATTGACTGCTTCCAGGCCAACTATCCCGAGTCCCTTGGAGTCATGTTGATCCATAACGCACCATGGATCTTCTCTGGTAAGTATCCTTTCATATCCGTTCCACCGTAGAATGTTAACTGAGATATCCACAGGGATTTGGAAGATTATCAAGGGATGGATGGATCCCGTGATCGTATCCAAGGTCGACTTCACCTACACTGCTGCAGACCTTGAGAAGCATATTGCCCCTGAGCAGCTTGTCAAGGAACTAGGTGGAAGGGACCAGTACGAGTACAAGTTCATTGAGCCTGTAGAAGGAGAGAATGAGAGAATGGAAGATACCGTCACGCGGGATGCACTCTTGGCGGAGCGAGAAAGGATTGGCGAGGACTTACTCAAAGCGACTGCCGAGTGGATCGAAGTTGCGAAAGAGGACGACTCCGTCAAGATTAACGCTGTCAAGCAGCGCAGGAACGATATAATTGAACAGATGAGACTCAATTACTGGAAGCTCGACCCATATGTCCGCGGCCGTGGCCACTTAGACCGCGAGGGGGTGATAGGTGTGGATGGAAAAGTCTCATTCTATCCCAAGACAGAGTCCGAGATCCAGACGACAGAGACCAAGGCAGTAGCAGTGAAATACATTGCCAGTACACAGGCTAAGGTGGTGAACGCTCAAGTTTAAGATGGGAGTGAAGCTGGCTTCATTATGTTTCGTCATATACGCTATATTATTTCCTTATGCGATCTACAGCTCATTATAATTATTTTTTATCCGCAATGCAAGATATATCTGTCCCATGCTACACGTATAGTACCTCTCCAGGCCTATGCCTAGCCATTTGGGTAGTGATACTGATCACTGTTGCTCTTTTACCTCTGATGACCTTCCCGTATACCGATTCTTATCGTCCACCCGGCATTTCCACACCGCAAATAGCAGCTTGGTCGCGGGTTGCAAGTTGTCTAAATCATGTGGCATGAAGACTTTAGGCAAGAACTTCTGTAATAAAATTGTACCTCGCCGATCATATCCAATATATGCGTTTTCATGAAAGCATGTCAGGCTCCTTTCACATCGTTTGTTACTGACTATCCCTTAGATAATTCTGTTTTTCTTTCCCACGGTTAACCTTTTCAACGACATCCTTACACCATCTGGAAATACTAGGTGTACTGCATCAACCCATCTATATAGTGGACTCGAGGGCTTCTTGACACCACGCTTTCTGAAACCCCTGTCCAATGTACAGAACGCGAATTGGCCCAATTTTGCTTGCTTAAGGGACTAGCATGGAACGGTATGCAGAGATTTACGTTTCCACTATTGCGCAACCTGACTACTTCTCAAACCCTAACACAACGTGGAATTATGGGTACTGCGTTGTACGAATTGAATTCAGTGTAAGGTGACACTGAATCCCCACCATGGAGATAAGTGCCACCACTTCGGTAACTTCCTCGACTTCACAGTTATCAGGTGGTTGTTAATTTGCACATTACTTTTACGGTACGACTTACACAATGGACCTTTCGTATTGCATTTCTATCCAGAGTTGTTTGCAGACTTGTCAGTCTCTCCCAGCCCGCTCATCAGGGTAACCATGCGGCGAGTCAGGATCTAGAAAGGTTGGTTGCTGGGGAGAATATCGTTTTGTAGCAACAGCAACGAGCACATTTACAAAGTGAGCTAAAGCTGTTTGCTAGACATCCGGTATTGCTCTTCGACAATAGAATTTGTCCAAAGAGGGCTGAGATGCACTACCCTAATGTTGGCTTTCCACTGGGTGGGTCCTTTTGTAGAGCTTGTGGGATTTTCCAGTTCTTTCATCCTTTTCTTGAACCTCCTTTAGATGCTGGTTCATAGTTCTACAATTGGACTATATCTATGTATGAAAGTCTTGCTAGAAAACCTAATATTAACTTGTGTGGTGGATGGCATGCATTGTTGAAAGCAGGAGTCAGGTATATCCAATAAGTCGACGCGGGGGAGAAAAAAACAGACATAGACCTCCCAGAGGAGGGCATCATAATGGAAGCCAAAGGAAAGGTTTCAATATTAACCAAGCCGGTTTGATGCTCAAGAGCCACATACAAGCGGGGTTGCCAAAGCTTTGTGGATTCTATGGAGAAAAGATCCACCATAACAACCCCAACACCAAGCAAGACATGCTTGAGCGGAAGTAGCCACAACTTTAATTCCTCAACAATTCCTATTTTCCTCCTATGGAGGTCGCGTCCGATTGCATTTGGGAACCTCTATTTCCCATACACATGGAAGGTTTTGCCGGTCCTGTTGCCTCTACAGCTGGCACCGGAGTAAACGCCCAATTGTATCCTGATGATCGTCTTGGAGAAATGCGATGCGCATTATACACGAGAGGTCCTACCAGCGAGCTAGACCCATGGGGTAATCCATACTTGTGGTAGATAGGTGGGGGCTCGGGGTAATATCGGTAGCTGGGTGGGTCTCGGAGTTTTATCGTTGAAGTTGCAAGCGGCATTACACGCCAAATGATGCAAGGTAGAGGATTCTATATGAATTACCCCAGATAAATATAAAAGAGGGGTTATGGAGAGACCTCCAAGGTAGTCAGGACGCAGGCCTTTCAAGGAAACCAACATCCGAAGACATATATCCGGTGGAAAGATGGTTCTTCTTCAGCGTACTCTCCTGGTCCTGGGTGCAACCCTCGCTACTGCCTGGCAACCACAGCCTTCCGCCTGGTGGAAGGAGGGCATCGTCTACCAGGTTTACCCCGCCAGTTTTAAGGAAAGCCGAACAGAAACGGCCATCGGATGGGGCGACATCAAGGGCATTACCAGCAGCCTCGATCACATCCAATCACTCGGTGCAGACATTGTCTGGCTTTCTCCGTTTCAGGATTCCCCAATGAAGGATATGGGCTACGATATCAGTGACTACGACTCAGTCAACCAGCTTTTTGGTGGCAGTCTTGAGGATATCAAGACATTCATCAGCGAAGTTCACAAACGAGGCATGCGGTGCATCTTTGACCTTGTCATCAACCACACCAGCGACAAGCACAGGTGGTTCAAGGAGTCCGCCAGCTCGAAGACAAACTCTAAACGGGATTGGTACTTCTGGAGGCAACCACAGTATATAAACGGATCCATGTACCCGCCCAACAACTGGGCTGGTAACAATAATGGCAGTGCATGGACGTATGACGCACAAACTGGGGAATACTATCTCAATATCTTCAATCCCTATCAACCGGACTTGAACTGGGACAACCCCGAAGTAAGACAGGCCATTTTCCAAAGTGCCTTGGAGTACTGGCTCGACATGGGCATCGATGGATTCCGCATGGATGCATTCTCTATCTTCAGCAAGGTGCCCGGGTTGCCCGATGTGCCAGCCAACGACACCAACTTCCACGATGCCAGAGACCTGTACTACAACAACGGGCCACATGAGCACGAATATCTCCAGCAAATGAATCGCGAAGTTCTCACCCACTACGACACATTCACCGTCGGCGAGTACGGCATGACAGATAACATGAGCATCGTCCAAGACTACGTAAGTGCATCCCGCCGCGAGGTGAACACCATCTTCCTAACCAACATGTGCGACATCGGCCGCGATGGGTACGAATTCGTCGGGTGGAACTTCACAGGTTGGCGAGAAGCAATTAACTTCACACAATGGAGTGGTAGCTCCTCTGCGGGCGACGGCTGGAACTCGGTATATCTTGAGAACCATGATCTCCCGCGGTCGATCAGCCGATTCGCAAACGACGCACCCACATTCCGTGTTCAAAGCGGCAAAGCACTTTCTGTCCTCTTGACAACACTCTCCGGCACCTTGTTCGTCTACCAGGGCCAAGAAATTGGCATGATCAATGTGCCGGACACATGGACCATCTCCGACTACCGCGACCTCAACTCCATCGCCTACTACAACAATGCCACACAGCACGGGGTCAGCTCTAGCGAGGCTCTCGCCAACCTTGCCCTGTTAGCGCGAGACAATGCACGTACACCCTTCAACTGGGATAGTAGTGGAAATGGGTTCTCCGTCAACAAGACTAGCTGGACTTCGCGAGCCAACCTCGGCATCAACCTTGCAGACCAAAAGGAGGACCCAACGAGCGTATACAACTTCTGGGTGAGGATGCTGCGTCTGCGTAAGGAACAGAAAGATTCGTTCGTGTACGGTGAATTCGAGTTTCTTGATTGGGAGAGCGAGAATTTCCTGGTATACCAAAAGACGAGTGAGTCCGATACGGTGGTCGTGTTTATTAACTTGTCCGCTGGGGCAGCCAAGCCACCAGTGGCCACTCCCAAGAACGCCGAGTTGCTTGTGCACACCCATGACGACCATTCTGGGGCTGTATTTCAACCGTTTGAGGGCAGAGTGTATAAGCTGTGAGCGGTTTAACAAGAACCTAAAGCATTGTATGACTTTTAACTGGCTTTCGAAATAGCGATGCAAATTATTTGTTCAACCGTTATACATTAGTGCCAGTGTATACCTCAAGCAAGACCAATGGTAACTTTACCTACAGAATAACCTGGAATCAGAATAGCTAGCGGCTTCCATATATAACAGAACTACTTGGACATATCAAAACCAGTACATAAAGCATATCGCTTGTCTGACAGCCAAGGTAGCAAAGTAATCATGAGAGCTCACGTAGCTAAAGAGATGATGGCGACGTTAAGTCCTATTAATATCCATTGATTGTTCTTTCCCACTATAGCTCCTAAGTGTCATTATGTCTCGTTATCCACCACCGACGTTTCCTTAGGTGTGATCTAAGGTCTCATTAGACATCTTCCTCTGGTCAATCTATCGGGTGGTGTATGTATGACTAGAAACAGCTATACGTTTCTCAGCTATAGAGCCAAATCAGGAGGAATCCGGAGGATGTTTATTCCCGGTAATTCTCTGTAACAATGTCAGTACCGAAAGCAAGGGGACTGTCAAACTGATAGAGCATCTGCTGCGTATGAAGCAAGATAACAATCCCTAAATCACGCCAAGTGAGAGATCGATCAGGACATCGAGCTATCCGAGTACTAGAGAAGCTATCTTCAACCGTGGGTGGCATGGATCATAGCCCATCTTAGCACAGGCGCCAACTTCAAAGAACACCGCTTTGCATCCATGATCTGGCCAAATGATGAAGATATAGCTAGTCTATGGATATACTAACAGATTCATTAGAGACTGCCTTAGACGGAGGGTTATATTCTGGTGAAAGAGAGAGAAGATCGCGTTAACGCGTGAACATGCGGGTATGGTAGTATTGTATTACCAATACTTTTGGGAATGCAAGAAACGCTTAACAAATGCCAAGAGCTCACTGGGACAATCTAGGGATACTCGCCAGCGATCCCCAGCCCTCGGGCAAGTCATGGCCAGTCGACGTGCCAGCTGGGCCCCACATCGTACCTGGAAGGCCTTAAATTAGGGATATCCCAGTCATATCTCTGCGATGTGTTGGGATGCCCCATAGCACGGACCTTAGTATGATCTGCGCTCCTTAAAATAACCCCTAGCCAAACGGGGGATTTTGGGCACAGCCGCATCGATAATGTTAGTCGTATAAATAGTAGCTTAGGAAGTTTTTCCTCCCCGCTGGATTTTTTTTTTTTTTTTTTTTTTTTTTTTTTTTTTTTTTTTTTTTTTTTTCTTTTTTTTTTTTTTTTTTTTTTCATTTTCATAGCTGGATCTATCTTCAACGACTTTGATAATGGGGCTGTTGTCTCCAAGGCTGCGAGGCACATTGCACACACTCTGCCTGGTTCTAGGGTTTGCGACAGCAACTCAAGGACACCTTGTTGTTCATGATGACTCCTTTCAGCCCGACCATATCCTTCGAGTGACTGCTCAAAATTATAACCAGGCATGCATGGACCGATATTCAGTCGTTGTAAATGGATCGCTCCCAGGCCCCCAGTTACATATCCAGGAAGGCAAGGTGAACTGGATCCGTGTCTATAACGACATGGAGGATTTGAATGTCACAATGGTACGGAACTGGTTCTCTTCTCTGCAAAGTAAAGTTATATTCACAATGATCACAGCATTGGCATGGTCTTTCTGCCTTTACGGCGCCCTTTTCCGACGGTACTCCCATGGCTAGTCAATGGCCTATTCCTCCGGGCCACTTCTTCGACTATGAAGTTCGCCCCGAGGTGGGCTATGCCGGAACTTATTTTTACCATTCCCATATTGGCTTCCAGGCCGCTACTGCCTGGGGTGCGCTTATTGTAGAATCGGCCCAGCCACCACCATATGAGTACGACGAAGAGCGCGTCATCGCTCTATCAGACTTCTTTACTAAGACGGACGAAGAGATCGAAAATGGCCTCACCTCTACTAACTTCACATGGAGTGGAGAGACCAGCGCTGTCTTGGTCAACGGTCAAGGCCGACTGGCCAGTAATGCTACTGGGTCCTGTAAGCTGGCCGCTATCAGTGTCGAACCCGGGAAGACATACCGTCTGCGATTTATCGGGGCCACAGCTCTGTCGTTTGTCTCATTGTCCATAGAGAGCCATGACGTGCTAGAGATTATCGAAGCAGACGGCCATTATACTAAGCCTTTGAATACCAGTTACTTGCAGATAGCTAGCGGCCAGCGGTACAGCGTGATCCTGAAGACAAAAACCGAGGCCGAATTGCAACAGGCGAAGTCTCGACAATTCTATTTCCAACTCACCACCCTGGGCCGGCCAACCGTCCTGACAACTTTCGCAGTCCTGGAGTACCCATCTTCCACCACGACTGACCTCGTTACTGTTCCTGTCACGCCTCCCCTCCCCGTAGCCAATATCACTTACGGCTGGCTGGACTACGCGTTAGAGCCGTATTCTCCGAATCTGGACTTCCCCACTGCCGAGGAAGTAACCCGGCGCATCATTATTAATGTTCACCAGAATATTAGTGATCGCACCATATGGCTTCAGAGCGGGTACGACTGGGTGGAGGCATTTCCGAAGTCACCATACCTAGTCGATGTCTATCAGGGTACACTTGACCTCGACGCCTCGTATAAGCGGGCGATTGCCAGCGGCTTTGGATTTGACAATCAAACCCGTCTCTTCCCTGCCAAATTGGGTGAAGTTCTCGAGATTGTCTGGCAGAATCAAGGTGCCGTTAATAATGGTGGTGTTGAGAACCACCCCTTTCACGGACACGGCCGACATTTCTATGACATCGGTGGTGGGGATGGGTTATACAATCTAACGGAAAATGAGATCCGTTTGAAGGATACCCATCCGGTATTTCGCGACACAACTATGTTGTATGCGTACAGAAAGAAGACGACTGCTCTCCAACCATCTGGCTGGAGAGCGTGGCGGATCCGTGTTACAGATGCTGGTGTATGGATGGTACATTGCCACGTCCTTCAACATATGTTAATGGGGATGCAAACGGTCTTTGCTTACGGCGACCAGGCGGATATTAAGGCGCAGTCTGGGGCCCCTGATGAAGGCTATCTGACGTACGGTGGCTCGGTATATGGAAACACCTCGCATTCCCCAATCGTACAGCACTTTTTTTGATTGGCTTGCCAGGCATTAATTAGAACTTGTGACTTGTCAAGACTTCTAACTGAAGTTATGATATCTAATAGATAATAGTGATGTTAGACGTTGAGTCTGTTAGCGTTGTTCTAAGATATCCCTGATACATCTTATTTTCACATCTTGATACAACCGTCCCTTATGAAGCGTACACAGGCCTGATGGGCTTGGTTAGTTCTATCTGACGAAGTGTAAGCCTACGGGGCTCTTGGCCTTGTCAATAATGACCCAACTCTCTGTAAAACATCGCGATTCTTGATGTATAACCTTTAGTCCTCTTTTCAATATATTTATCCTATAGATCCATCCCAGATATTATGGAACCACTCACTCTCCTCCTTAGGTGATTAACAGATAAAGATATCAACTCAAAGTCATTTCATCTTGTTGCATATAGAAATAGAGAAATGTGATACGACCAGATAAAGCCCAAGGGCGAGTGTGGTGTTATCAGCCCACTGCGTTTCGCGCGGTGTTTTCGATCAAGATGGCGCCGAGGTGTTGGAATGGGCTGGAAAGAAGGTGTGACCTGGTATGTATGGGTGAGTAATATGACGGTTCGTACGGGTCGGGCCGCCAGAATGGACATCTGTGCGTTGTGTAAGTCTCGTATTAAGATCAATAGGTCTCATACTGGATGCTAAATATAGCAGTGGCTACCCAGAATGAGACTAGGATGTTGTTTGCCCTCCTGCAGTAAGCAAAGCAAGTGGGGTAATAGTGACCATGATCACAGCCTCATCGGTGTCACAGACACTCTATTTTGAATGATTATCAGTTGCTGAAGAGACTCCATATGCACTTCACGACATGCCGGAGGAGCCTCCTGTCTATAAAGTGGTGGTCCTCGGCGACGGCGCCGTCGGCAAGACTGCCTTCACTCTCCAGGTATGCCCAACGTGGGACTCGTTGGTACTGGTGAGGCACTAATGCTGAAGCTTTCAACCCTCCCAGCTGGTCTCACAAGCCTTCGTCGGAATATACGATCCAACCATCGAAGAAAAATATCATAAGCAGCTCGTCGTCGATGGCCGGCGATGTGTGGTGGAAATTCTAGACACCGCCGGACAAGAAGAATACTCGGCATTTCGCGAAATGTGGATTCGGGAAAGCGAAGCATTTATCCTGATGTATAGCGTCACCTCGGCCACGAGTTGGGAAGGGGTGAGGGGATGGCTGCAGCAGATCCGGGCAGTTCGTGAGCAAGTTACGAAGAAGGCAGGTTTACCACCCCCAGCTTCGCTCTCAGAGGTGACGTGCATAGTCGGTAGCAAGACCGACGATGTTGGAAAGCGGACCATAAGCACGCAGGAGGGCTTTGCCCTGGCAAGGGAGCTTGGATGCCCATTCTTTGAATGTTCGAACTTTATTTACGACCAGGTCGAAGCGCCAATAGTCGAAGTCATACGCAAACTTGAGTTACAGAGAGCAAAAATCAACAAGGTCGATGCCATCAAAGCTGAGGTTGCGAAGATGGAAGCCGAGATCAGACCGAGCCCCAAATCGCTCCACGAGTCGCTCGGTCGATTCCTATCCTTTCGGTTTCGCAAGGGCGGTGCTCGCCCACTCGTATCCCAACCTCAGTCGCTCACATATAGCACCGCCCGACTTCCACAACAGGTCCTTCTGTCTCAGATGATGGTCCAGGCGGTGCGTTTGAACAAGACAGCAGAGGTAAGGCGACTACTGGCGATGGGGGCAGATCCAAATGACATCGCAGGGGTTGAGAGCAGTCCTCTGTCGACTGCGGCGGCCTTGGGCTATGGAAAGATGGCAGCCCTCCTGCTAAGCCATGGGGCAGCTATCAATGCGCGTGATGCGCGTGGGGCCACAGCTCTTGTGCTGGCCGCCTCTGAGGGCCACTTGGCAGTCGTGAAGTTGCTGGCCGAGCAGGGTGCGCAGATCAACGCTCTGAGTAATATTCAGGGAACGGCTTTGATCGCAGCCACGTTTCGTGGCCACGCCAAAATCGTCTCGTATCTTGTGCAGCAGGGAGCAGATGTCAATGCCCGGGGAAGCCAATACACCACAGCGCTTCATACTGCCGCGGTGGTGGGCAAGGAAGGCATGGTTCGGATGTTGCTCGATGCAGGTGCCGATTCGACGAGCCGGGATGAAGAGAACCGTAGTGCGTTGTATCTGGCATCATCTCTCGGCCACGTTGCAGTGGTTCAGTTGCTGCTGCTGCGCGGTTCCACGGCGATCATTAATGAAGTCCACGTCAAGTATGGCAGCGCTCTCGATGCAGCCTACGCGAGTTCGCAATTTGCCGTTGCCAAAGTGCTTCTACACTTTGGGGCAAAAGAGTCCCTCAACCCAACATCTACCGTCTCGGTCGCTATGACGAGTGGTGTGGAACATGAGGATATAGGCCCCCCTAGTGATCGATCCGGAATAGTAACGACTTTGCTATCTTCTTCCACTGGCCGTGTGTCAGCTCGGTCTTCCAAGCCAATGCCAAGCGACTCCGCCCGTCCCAGCCACCGGGATGACTTTAAGATTGCCATCATATGCGCCTTGCCCCACGAAGCCGATGCTGTCGAAGCCGTATTCGATTGCTGCTGGGATGGTGACACCGAACAGTACGGCAAAGCCGAGGGAGATACAAACGCGTACACCATGGGGAAGATGGGGCGTCACCCGGTGGTTCTTGTACACATGCCCAGCATCGGGAAAGGTGCGGCGTCCAGTGTGGCGTCGAATGTGCGAAATAGCTTTAAGAATATCGAATTAGCATTGGTTGTGGGAATATGCGGCGCAGCTCCTCTGACTCCCAGTCACGAGGAGATCCTCCTGGGCGATGTCGTGATCAGCGATGGAATCATTCAATATGACCTGGGCCGGCGTCTCCCTCATACCTTCATCCGGAAGGATACTCTCCTAGACAACTTAGGTCGACCCAATCCACGCATCCGCAGCCACCTAGCCAAGCTTCGCGGTCGACGGAGTCGAGTGCAACTGCAAGAGGAGCTTATTCTTCATCTCACCGAATTGCAAGAAAGGTGGCCAGACCAAAGCCTAGAATCTCCGGGCATTGAACAAGACCAGCTATTCCAATCGACATATCATCACCAGCATCACCAGACACCGTGTTCGGTCTGTGCCACTAACATGATAGAGGATTGCAAAGATCGCGCAATATGTCAGGAAGCCCTGCACATGACCTGCGACGAGCTCGTTTGTGATCCGAAGATGGCCATCCCTCGCATTAGACACCAAGTCGCCCTTCACGGGGATGGGACCCTCACGCCCCGCGTCCACTACGGACTGATTGCATCCGGAGATAGTGTGATTCGCTCCGGCGTGGATCGAGATATCCTCGTCGCACGAGATGGGGTCATTGCCTTCGAAATGGAAGGAGCAGGGGTCTGGGACAATCTACCGTGCATTGTTATCAAGGCTGCTTGCGACTATGCCGACAGTCACAAGAATAAACACTGGCAGAATTATGCAGCTGCGACGGCGGCAGCTTGTACGAAGGCTTTTCTCCAGGCGTGGGTGGCAAATGATAGTAGTACGACCCTCGAATGAGTATTCCGTAGGAAAGCAACCTTATACCATAACATCGAAATATTCTACGTAATATATCTCATATTTGTCGACTCTTAATTTAGTAGCTTGGAAGGGCAAGGACACAGAGTGGGATGCGGCCGAGAAATCGATCGAAGCAGTTTACATCGCCATTGATTTGATATTGAGAGAGCCTAGGACAGGTCTACCTGGCCACCTACATAACACACGGGGTCCCAATAGTACAATTGGTACCATGCAACAATGAAGCTGTTCAAAAGGGAGAGGGTAATAGTGGTCCTGTACTAAATAGGGCAGTTATTATCGTAACTTTTCAGGAAATGCCAAACCCTCTACCATCGCGGCAACGCTGAACAAACTAGCGCTCCACTTAACAAGAGAGCCCGGTATAGCTCATGACTAGCTTGAATCAGTATGAGGTCGGACCGGGCGTCTAGTACTACTTTTCTATGCTTCTCTTGGTAGCGCTATGTGTAAGGTTTCACTCTCGTCTTCGTCCCGGTTGCCCTGTGCATTAATTACTTTTGCTCACGGCCCATTTTTCTTTGTCCCCCTTTTCTGTGGCTTAGACCCTGACGTTACAAGCTCCTGATGCTAGGGCCCAATGCCACAGCCGACGAAGAAAAGACGTTGGGCCTTCTCTACCAGCATATCGAGGCCTTGCAACAGCCACTAACGACACATAAATATACCGAAGCATCGTATCGTCGACTTTCCCACCACTCATGGCGTCTGACATCATCAAATATGTTTAATACTCTAATTCCAGCGATAGTTGCGCTATGCCTATCTGTGTCGATTACAGGCGTATTCGCTACGCAACCGGGGGTTGGAACTCCAGCTGCCACAAACGGGGGCAGGCAAACGAAACCTCTGAGCCAGTATACACGAGACGTACACGACCAGTGTCAAAATATTCAGATACTCCCGTTGAGAAACATACAGAACATTCCGCCAGCACCAGGCAGGCCTGAGGATAGCTTTGCACTAGAACATAGTGAAATCAATGTGACGGACATCCAACCACAGCCACCTCCTCCAGCAAGGCTAGTGGCAAGCTGTGGACCCCCCAGTCGACGACGCCGGACGGAGCTACGTTTAGATAACTGTCTGGGTTGGGATGCAGCGGGTGAAAGACTTATCGCACAACCGAAGTATAACCATTCCCGTCCATTCGCGGTCCACAGTGGATATTGACAATTGTAGTGGATACGGACTTCAACGAGGTGGCTGCTGGGGTTGTAAATATTTTCCAATCTCCAGGGAGAAATTCCGCGTCGTTTGTTTTTGTGACAATGTGACCCAAGGTCTGATGACGGTTATCCCCGGGATTGATAGAATGGCTGCTGGGAAGGCCTTCGCTGAAGGTAAGGATTCATTGGAATATCTAATACGTTCGACCTCACTAACCGTCTCTATGCAGATGGCGTGTGGAGATTGGTCAATGGTCAACTTCAGTGCCAGAATAGGGGATCTTGAAGAGACCCTTGGGGAGGTACGGTTCTTAGGTGCCTATGGACATGAGGTTACCATTTTTATCTCATAAGTAGAATGCTCTACCATTCTAAGACACTTATAATAAATATGAAACTGTGGTATCGCGGTATAGATAGTGGGATTTCGTCCCAGGTTCCTGGCTCAACATCAACGTCTCACACCAACCTAAGCTCCCGTGATGTTTTCTAGCCCCGACGATCTTGGCAAACGGAGACCCGAACAATCGCCACATTTGCCCGGAATAATATGCCACAAACATCACGATTGTATTTCTAGTCCCAATCAATGGTAGCTCCGTTGATTCAAAGTTCCTTCCAGTTAAGCACCATCCGGGATCATATTGTTGATGTTGCGTGCGCCTACTGTACCCAAGGGAGGAGGGTAATATGTGTATGAACAAGGCCCGATATATATCTCTCTCTTATGGAGATGAGGAAAGCCCAGGAAAGGTGTGATAAACTTGGATTAGGTGACCAAAAATAACCATACTACGAATCTTAGCAGTGCCACAAATCTAAAAGTCTCCTTGAACCTTTAGTTACAATTTTCTTGAATTGTTCTGATGCCAGGTCGCCGTTATGTCTTCATCCGAATAGTCTCGGGGACAGAACATCACGTGGCCCGGAGGTTCAACCCAAACAACCGAGGAATGCGGCTAGAATATCGTCGGTTTTCAAACGCGCTAGGTCGAACTTCGCCTAGACCATATACATAGTTCTGGATCAAGGGACACTAGCTAAAATAACGTACGACACTCTCCTTCCTTCTTTCTCTCTTTACCTCTGTTTCTCTCTTTCTCTCCCCCTCCCACCCTCATTCTCTCGCGCTATTTTTGGAATCATCGACCCGGAAAGCCGAATTGTGTGTCTGCACAAATCCAATCGTCATGCGAATCTTTATGATGTCGCGCGAAGCACGCGTCCGTGCTCCCATGATGGGCCCAACAGGTCGGCAACTGGATTGAATGTGCACACGAACTCGACCAAGTCAGTGCGTCGACCCCTGGCCGGGCACCATCAATAACTACGACATGAGCTTGGAGCGCTGAAGTTGAATGGCTGCAACCGAGGGGAGCAGGGAACATAATGCCGAACAAGACACGGAGTTCTTCCTGCTACGGGGACAGGCGATGTTCAAGGGGCTTCAATTAGGATCAAGAATGCATATCACGAATGGACATCGAGGCACCAGGCCGGCAACCTATGAACTCTCGAAACTGAGATCAGCAGAGGCATCCATCATTTGAGAAATTCCCCTGCGATTCATTCTGCGACATCGGCATACGGGCCTCATCTCGCTGAACGCCATGGACCTCCTGTACGGCCATCACTTGGGCTATATTGGTAGACTGCTCCATAGCAATGACCTGGAGGCGGAATGGCTGGCGACTCTGGCACAAGACCAAATCCTGAAGTCGGACGAAATGCCCTGATGCAAGATCCGTCTGTGTGGAAAGCACGGCATTCCCCAACTCGACAGAAGAGTGGCACATTCTACGCAGGCTAGTATAAGGTACTTGGCAGGAACATCCAATTATTGTCGCCAAACTAAGGGATGGCGGGGCGGTAGTGCGATACTGCTGTGTTATAAAGAAGGATGAGAATCTCGAAGACCTTCCAGCAATCGGGAGGAAGATCCATTGATTTCTCCACCGTCTGTCTGGCTCCATAAATTGGGGCCCAATACACTTCAGTTGATCAAAGTGTTTTTGAAAGATTGGGCTAATTCCCTGAACCAGCATCAGTCATGTTGATACCCTTTCATTCTAGAAAATGTCCACAGGTTGAACGGTACACGCTGAATAATTCACACACTCTCCTTTCTTGTGAACCAATGGTCTAATTATCATTTTTATCTGTATCTTTGTATATCCCCAGCTTGTCTAGCTACTTATATACGCAAAGCCAAGTCCGCACTCTTCATGTCACTAGCAGGCATGCTTCACTATAGGAGAATATATCCAGGACATGGGTGACCTGGAGTGTAGTAAAGATACAGGGTTTACATAGATCTTAACTGACGGATGTCGGATCTAGGATACCGGATGCTGGATGCTGGAGCTCGGTTAAACTGTTATATTATATCGTCTACTTGGCGGAAGGGGCTTGAGCACTGCCGATCCACCGATGTCAAAAACCACCTTGATGGACAGTACAAGTTCTTATTTTCCAAATAGGAATGCAAAACAGCCAATGCGAGATTATCCCCTCGTTGTGATTCCACTATGGCACTGAACAAAAAGAAGCTCACTGACATCCAGCAAGTCTGCGATGAACAAATTGAGGATATTTCATTTGACCTGGTATCTCAAAAACAGCAACAAGGCTATCACGCATCGACACCTCAAGATATCAAATTGGATCGCCGGCTTAACCTGAAGCTTGACTGCTTTATTATCTCTGTCTTGACAGCTGGCTTTCTGGTATGGTCTCCCGGGCCAGCCGCGTCTACCCTTCGATATCACATAAGATCCCTGCTGAATATGCCTAGCTGCAAGCAGTAGACAAATCGAACATAAGCAACGCTGCTACGACGAATAGTATGTGAAACCCGAACCTCGCAGCCCTCATCTCCCGCAGTGACCGCAGAGAAAAATGCATCCTAACTGGCCAAGCGCAGCTTTCAGCCAGGACTTACATCTGAAGCACAATGACGTGCCCAACGCTGTATCTCTCTATGCCGCTACTTTCATTCCGTGCATGCCCATTTCGGTCATGCTCGGGAGAATTGTTGGGCCTCGTTGGTGGCTGCCGTTTATAATGGCAGCTTGGGGCGTGGTGACGATCACTCAGGCGGTGATGAAAAACCGGGCACAGATGATGGCCCTCCGCTTGCTTCTCGGAGTTTTTGAAGCTGGATATGTTCCGACCGCATACTACTATATTGGCACGTTATATCCTGCATACCAAGCCGGATTTCGGATGGGCATGATGGCGCTGAGCTTTGCGTTCTCTGGGGCATTTGCCGGTCTGATTGCTTATGGATGCTTCCAAATCCGGTCGTCGGCGTGGAAGGACTGGCAACTTCTTTTCCTCGTTGAAGGAAGCATCACTATATTTCTCGCCGTCCTGGCGCTGGCAATCTTGCCGCACAAACTGAGAAAAGCATGGTTTTTGAATGAAGAGGAGCGCGCACATTCGGGTCGGCGCATGGCTACTGATGCAGGCCTGGATGAAGATATGACAGGGGCTAATGCTGAGGAACAGGACCATGACATCACCACAAAGGATATCATCAGGGCTCTGAAGGACTGGAAGAAAGTCCTTATCATTGTGTGCAATTTGTGTGCCACTACGCCTGCATATGGCTTCGCCATCTTTCTACCGCTGATGGTCAAGGGGATGGGCTATGAATCAATTAAAGCGAATTTGATGACAGTCCCCCCGTTCATGGTGTAAGTGGCTCTCTGGGAAATAAGGCTGGTCGCCTAGCTAATAGCCACAGGGGTGGTGTCGGCCTCCTGACCATTGTCTGGCTCTCGGACCGCTTGCACGAGCGCTCCGGCTTTGCCATTTTATCGATGTTGATCTCGATCGTTGGGTATATCGTTCTCATCGCCAGTAAAAGTAACAAGGTCCGCTACGGATTCCTCCATGTTGCCCTTATCGGCTCAGGTACAGCAAACCCGCTGATTGCCGCATGGCTGACGGACAACACACCCGACCATGCAACGCGTGCGGTTACGATGGGTCTCTTCGGGTTGACCAATCTATCTGCGGTCATTGCCGGGCAGATCTTTAGAGAGAGCTATGCACCATCGTATCGTATCTCCGTGATTGCTGTTTTGATCATCGTGTCGTTCGGATTGCTTGGCTTTGCGGCGATTCGCTGGTTGTATATGCTAGAGAACCGCAGGCGAAAGATGGAGACAGCAAGCTGGACTGCAGAGCGATATGAGGAGGAGAGATATACCTCAGAGCGGATTGGACATGAAAAGAAATATTTTGTGCTTAGATACTAGTGCAAGAAGCGGACTCGCATTTTATTCCTTCCAGTTTACCAACTATAGTAAGAACCCTTGGTTGACTGGGGGCAGTATAGGCTTGCTAATAAGCATGTAGCTCTATCCATGCAGCGTCTAGGGATCAGTTCATACGCCGTGTTGCGATGAAGGAACCCGCCACTCAATTCTAGTACGTCGACAGTATTTGGATGAGCCAATGTCATAGTCTACAATGAACTGTTGAGATTGTTAGCTAGATACTTGGGCGGAAGGAATGATCTCACCGAATTGGTTCCATGATGAAAGTTGACCGGTTTTTCAATAAGATATACCACTCAAAAAGATCGGCTACGAACGGCCGAGTACTATTAGTATCACAGCAATTCGCGGCTAATACTGCCTGATGTAAAAATTGTCATATCTGATTGTTATGGTGTGCTTCACTTTAAGCTTGGAACATACAACGTGACTGATGGCGCCTTTTATCCTGTGAAACATGTCGAGATCTACGGGGTATGCTTCATGACATGAAATCATATGTATATATTCAAATTGAAAAATGTATACTTTATAACAAAGGACCCCCTGAGGAGCTATCCGGTCGTATTACGGCCGAGGGTAAAATTTCATGGGGCAAGTAGTCAGGCCGATCTCTGGTAACCGTGCATAATGAATCTCTCCATCGACCTCGAAATCGACCGTGTGATCCAACAATGTCTCGAGGTAGATTCGTAGCATCATGCGTGCTAGGACCATCCCAGCACAGCGGTGCCTACCGTGACCGAATCCAAGATGTGTCGAGATATTCTCTCTGTGCATAATGAACTGGTCAGGGTGTGGAAACTGATCCGGGTCGCGGTTCGCGGCCGCATAAACGACAGTGATCGGCTGGTACACTAGGTCAGTTTTGATTCTGTCAATGCTATTGCAGAGCCTGGAGACATACTTCATCGGGAGGAACCGTGGTACCTGAAATTTCGACTTCATGCAGCGCTGTTCGAGAGAAGCCCCGATAGGGGACATATAATCGAATGAACTCCTCAATCGCCGCTGGTAGAAGCCTTTTGTCGTTGCGTAGCTTATTTTGTAGCTCCTTGTCTTTGCTCAAATGGTTTGTCATTGAGGAGATGATGATGCTCGGTGCAACCATCGCAACGATCAATATCTGGCGGATACAGCCACTGAAGTTTGTCAGCACAAACGCAAGCAAGAATGAGCTTCTCCAATCGACTTACACCAAATTGTGATCATCCAAAGGATTCCCATCATGATCTCTCTCAATCAGCAAGCTCGACGCTGGGTCCTCTTCCGGATTAAGAAGGTTATCTTTCCGCGATGCAATCACGCGCCTGGCAATCTCGTAGAACATATCACTGGACGATTTTACCAGTGCCCAGTTCTGTGTCCGCCACGCCGTTACAAATGGAGTGATTGCACTGGTGAGGAGCTTGGAATCTTGCTCATCCAGATTGAGCCACTCCTTTTCAACCCAGCCGGAAAACTGGGCGCCAAATCCTTCATATATGTCCCCATGACCTTGTTGGATTAAACAGCCAAGCTCACGCTCAGCATGGCTTCGCAGGATGGGTTCCAACCGTCTCAAACGAGCGGGTTTGAGGGTTCGATCTACTGCAGTGCGATAAGGGGCATGCTGGTCGCCATCGAACTTGAGCGGGGGTCGTCGGATTCCCCGGGGATCTGCGGGCACCACAGCACACTTGGCTGAGATGAACTTTGAATTGTCGGAGGCCGTGGCCTTGACATCGGCATATCTGTCCCGCTGGTTAGTTTTCATTCTTATAGTTCACCTGAACGAGGCTTGGCCTTGGGTCACAGTCATACTTCGTCAAAATCCAATACCCACTGTGTGCATTCACATGAGCCACAGGGCAGGTTGAGCGCAAATGAGCATACTCTCTGTAGATTTTCTCTGGATCGTCACTATGAACTAGGTGGCCTTTATTTATGTCCCAGTTCGCAGGGAATTCGGTATCGACTGCAGCCATCTTGTTGTCTCAGCTGCTCGCCAGATCTATTGATTGTTCTTGTCTTGGTTATTTGTTTGAGCTGATCACCTAGTTGAATCCAGATTCACGAAAGTTATATAATTACGATCAGTGGCCATGAGAGCCATGGTCTACTCACGCTCTGGCCGGATATCGGATGTCGGGTATCGGAACAGGGGAAGGTCGAGGTGTGTCTCTCAACCTACCAGATAAAATAGAAGCTAGCCTTGCAAGCGGGAAATGTGCGGGGAAGGATTTCCCCACATTTTTGCCCCAGGTTTCTTCTGCAGCGCCTGCTCGAGATCACACTGTTGTGGACCTTATCCAACTGCCGAAAGACACGTACTGCGAAATAATATACCTAATGGGCAAGGGTTACATGTCATAAACTATGTCATCCATGAAAAGGAAGTTCTATGAGAGGGTATCTCAGGCCTGCGACATGTGTCGCAGGAAGAAGATGAAGTGCAATCAAAAACTCCCATGCCAAACGTGTAAAGGTAAGATCCGTATCGCTGCCATATCGGGCCGGATTCTGTGATCTGACGCCCCTAGATCGTGGTTTCCACTGTGTATATTCAGAGAGGAAATCCCGACGCACCAATTCGTCTCGACTGCTTAATGATGGCTCTCGGATGAACGAGCAGCGCCGGTCCGACATCCGCTCCCATGATGGGCCCGACGGAGTGAGACGGAGTGAAACCGACCATGAGGAAGCACAAACGAGCACAATGATACCACTTAGTGACCTACGGGAGGTTCACCAAGAGGTTGTGCAAGGGACGAATGCGCACACAACGGGAACCGAGTTCTACGGCAATAGCTCTAACTTTGCCTTGCTGAGCCAGCTTTTTTCAACAGCCAGGAAGCTCTCGGGAGATCATCCAGATATGCCGATGGCTACGGTTCAAACCCCATTATCGATTGTGGACATGCTCTACGACGATCAATCCGCCATCCCTGATTCAGCTCCACCAGCTCCGGTCACGGCGGCGGGAAGGACGTCTCAACTTCCTAAAGCCTCCCAGGCTGTCTCCATCGGAAAGGAATTGCCGCCCACAACGCGACCAACAGGTACGGGTCGGGATCACCTGGTGGGACAGGGACAACCAGGGGTTTGGGATTGCTTCGTTGGTAGTCCGATGAGGCTGGAGATGGAGTACGTCAATCTCTTCTTTGAGAACATCCACAACTCACTTCCATTTTTGGACAAGAAGCACTTCACAGGACGATGTGAGCAGGAGATCTGGGTCAAGAGCACATTCAAAAAGCTGCGACGAGATCAAATGCATTTCTTTGCTCTGTATAATGCAGTGCTAGCTGTAGTGGCTCTAACAGCAAGTGCGGATGCATTTCTGTCGTTACGTACTGAGCTTGAAATTAGTTTGACAGAACACTCACCATCTCGACCGCCCAGAAATGCTCCTTCCTCTGTTTTTCTTTCCAAGATTTACTTTCGCAGGGCGCGTCAGTTGCTGGGAGACCTCTTCGAGGTCTGCTCCATGGAAAGTGCCCAAGCCCTTCTTTTATTGTCCATGTATTGTCAATATGCGCTCAAGCCACATGCGTGCTATATGTACAGCGGCATGGCTGTGCGAACTGCACTTGCTATCGGCATTGCTAGCAATGATCGATACCACTCCGATCAACACAATTTGAACAGGGCCCGGACATGGTGGGCTATTTACTACCAGGACATCGAGGCATCCTGCCTATCTGGAAGATCTAGTACATTGGCAGAGCCAAGTGAATACGGGCCATCCTACAGCCACATGTCAGGGGAGCCTGCTTCATCCTCTCAGAACCACCTAGGCGTGCAGGGAGGTGAAAACGTCATTGTGACTGTCTTAGCTGACCTCTCTGTGATATTACAACGCGCTTCGAAGCGTTTATACCATTCCTCGAACACGCTCTCACCGGAGAACAAGTCACAGCTAGCAACAACGTTAGACCAGGAATTGCTTTGTTGGAAGCTCCATTTGCCTATGCATCTTAACTTAGACCTTGACACCTTCACCGAGGCGGAATGGGTGAGTAAACAGAAGTTGATCTTGCAACTACGTTATCATCACGTCCGGATGTTCATTCACCGACCCCATCTATCCATGGTAAGCAACGATCTACAAGTCGATCATATGCAGATCTGTCTCGAGGCAGCTCAGAAGACAATCACCCTGGCATATGATGCGTATCAGCATCGCCATTACTTCCGAACGTGGTGGTATAATACCTTCTACGTTCTCTATGCCACTTTGATTATCCTCCATACCATTCTGCTCGGGTATCCGCAACCCTCAGTAGACACACTTATTCAAGATGTTCATAAGGCACTGAAAATATTGGACTCCATGAAAACACTCAAGGTCGCCCAGCGATGCGCCGATGTGATAACTGAAATCCTTCAAGTCTGCAGATTCTTTGTTGAGAGAAGACGGGGGGAGCATCAGGCGCCGAATATCCCACTCAGTCGGGCCACAGAAACCCATCATCAACGTTCCCCACTGCACGAGGGCAACTTGCGACGCGAGGCCCAATCCCAAATACAGAATCCTAACCACGAAGAAGTGGTACACCTCGACTCATCACATACTAATCCTTTCTCAACGCACGATGATCTGCTCACATTGCTGGGAGATCCAGCACCATTGGAATGTTTCGCACTAGGCCTAGGTAGTTCAAGCCCTGTAGACTTTGACTATTCAGCGTCTGTCGAGGACTATCTGGGTAATGCTTATGGGTGACATAGCCTTTCTAATGCTATAATCAGTCGTCCCTAACTTAGCACTAGAAGGCATTGTCATGCGAGGAAGTCAGGAAATTAAGAAATTAGTTGTATTCCGTGAGTGGAGTAGCCTGGATACGAGAGCATATTGCCACCATAGAGGTTTTCTCAATGTCCTTTCATTTTTTTGTATTAGCCTCCTCTAGGAGACTCTTTGGTATCTATCTGGTACGGCCCTCTACCGGATATCGGCTTAGCTGTATCTAAATAGTAGTCAGATCCGCAAAAACAGTCACTTCCGAGCGTAAGAACTTCTATATCCGCCATCCGGACAAATCTTGGCACTGCATTAACGGCAGTTTCTAGTCATGGAATGTGCCGGATGCATTGGGCAAACCCTATCATTCATGTGCCAGCTCTGTTGCCGTCAACTCTATTCAGTCTTGTCGTACTTCGATATACATATATTTATATTCTACTAATTCTGTACACCTATCAATCCATCGCGCAACGAACACGTGATCCGCAGAATGTATTGGGTCGTACTTCATTTGTTCATATACCATATCTTACAGATCGCCGCATTGGGAGATAGCCAACATGGCTCACAGCCAACGGTCACATTGAAGAATGGCACGGTTATTGGGAGTAGAAATGACCTGGAAGGGGTCCAGCGATTCCTGGGTATTCCCTATGCACAGGCACCGATAGGACCGTTGCGACTACAGCAGGCAGTGCCCCTCAACTCATCATTTGGGACACTGAACGCAAGTAGTATGGGACCAGCGTGCTACGGAAAGTCCAACTCGAAGTACCAGCAGAGTGAGGATTGCCTTACATTGAACATCTGGCGGCCCGATGAAGTGGGAAGAAAGGCATCTTCTCCACTTGTACCGGTTTTTGTATGGCTCTATGGAGGTGGTCTCACAGGCGGATATGTTGTAGGTTCACGTACCACGGTGTGTCTACACACCTTTTTCTAAACGAATACGTAGGGAGACCTACGATTTGACGGATGTAATATCGCCAAACTATCAGCCCAAATCAAAAAGCCAGTGATATTTGTGTCAATTGTATGTGTCTTGCTTTAAATGATCGACATCGTTCTAGTGTTACTTAGCAGCTGACGCTTGGCAGAACTATCGCGTTGCATCGCTAGGCTTTTTGAACGGACGCCAAATGGCAGAGCTCGGCCTACTGAACATCGGCATGCTGGATCAGCGACGGGCATTACATTGGTTGCAGGAAAATATTGCCTCCTTTGGGGGAGATCCCAAGAAAGGTAGTATCCTGATGTTCCCCTGCTAGTAGCTTACAGATTCTATGCTAACTCGCCCCAAGTAACGCTTTTCGGAGAATCGTAAGTCATTTTGTATTTTGGCCTGCACAAGTCAAGCAATCATTGACCGTGGCCCCTGTCCAGAGCTGGAGCTGTTTCTATTTATTCCCATATGATGGCCTATGGTGGTCGTGACGACGGCCTATTTCGAGGGGCCATTCTAGAGAGTGGGGGAGCATTTCCCCTCACGTTGCCAAATACGACTTCATTCCAGCAGACGTTCGACAGCTTGATTACAAATACCTCCTGCTCCACGCTGGCTGAATCGTCTGCAGCTGAACAGCTGGACTGTATCAGGACCCTTCCAATCGACACGTTTCTTTCCAGCGTTGGCGATAAAACAGGCCAGTCAATTGACGGAACCTTCACGACTACATCTGTGCAGTTTGCATTTCCAGCAGGGAATTATGTCAAGGTTCCTACGATTGTCGGGAGTAAGTCTTGCCCCCTAGCAGAATATATCTATCAGTATTGTTATTAATGATACTGGCAGCGAATACTGACGAAGGGACCACGTCGGCTCCAACTGGGATCAACTCCACCGATGAATTGACAGGCCCCTTAGGTAAGTGCCATATATCCATTGCTAGCAGAAATGTAGTCCTCCCAAACTAATGACCCCCCGGATTAGCTGATGGTTATTTTCGGCCGGAAACTCTCCCTGACTACGTCGTGAAAGATCTGCTAAACCTTTACTCGAATGATCCCCGGGAAGGATGTCCATATAATACAGGAGATATTATGCTTAGTTCGGGCATATTAGACAAGAAAGCTTGTTCAATATTCGGGGATATTGTGCAGGTTGGGCCAGCACGCATGATCGCCGAAGCACTTGTCCAACACAACGGAGACAATCCTGTATATCGTTATCGTTTCAACCAGCTCCCGGCTAACAGTTCGGATCCATCAGAAGGGATCACAACAGGCACAGAAATACCTTACGTGTTCTCCAATCTCATACCCGACGTTGCATGGGAAAAGGCCCTAGCTGCAGAAATGACGCAAGCCTGGGTTTCTTTTGCATACGACTTGAATCCGAATCTTAAGGCAGGTAAGTTAGTCACTATACTGGTCTTAATGTTGCCCTACCTTCCTGTGGCTGATAAGTTGATAAGGTACCGCGCTACCACTCTGGCCGAGTTACGGCACAAACAAATCGAGTATGGTGTTTAATGCCTATGGATGCACAATCGAACACGATACCTACCGATCTGATCAAATATCCTATATCGTTGACCACGTCCTGCGCTATGGTGCTAAATGAATGCGATTATATCTTCTCGAAACTTGGACATAACGAGCCAACAAGGGAGTAGTTCATAGTGACACTATACGTGACCCAGATTGTCGATCCTTTCCTCTAGATAAGTATATGTCTTAATCTCAGCTTTCTTGCAAAATGCTCTTGGGCTGTGTCAAAGTAGACAGAAGAGTAGTAGCCCCTCATAGTAGTGCGATAATGACTGTCTTCATGTTCCGTAACGTCAAAGTGATTCTTAGATGATTAATGAAGTCGTATGTTTATCGAATTCATCCGTCTTTTGCACAAGAAGCACATATCGTGCTTCTACGAAGACCTCCAATCTTAAAGTTTGTTTGGAGCCAAAGTCCATTATTTTAAACGAGTCGATGGAGCCGTCCTACAGCGTAACTGTTATTATATGCTATGCTCTTCTCTCCGCACACATTAAATGCAGGCATCTAGAAATTATAATGTCACTACGAATGTATGGTAATGGTCTGCGTATCTCTATCGAAGACAGCGGGAGTAAACACCACTAGCTACTCCTATTAGTTGGTATATCTCGATTGGAACGTTTGAGGTTTATTGTTCTAAAAGCAGTAGATCTAGTGTGGTGGTTCTCGCATATAGAGGCGCAACATGAAAGCATTGAGTAGATCCTATGATAGAGAAAGAATGACTTTCAAACAATAACGTCGCGAGCAGCTGCTGTGAAAAGACCTTTCTCTTGGTTATCAGCGTGTCTACCTCGAGTCTTGGAAAGTGAAGCCTCCGTGTCGACTAAGGGGCTAACATGAACAACCATTGGTCATGAAATAAATATTTAAGTCTCCTTCTTGCTGGGAATAAACGCAAAAAGTCTCTCCAAATTCTTGCTCTCTACCTCCTCCCATCCATCCTCCTGTGCACCTCCCTCGGTGAAAAAGCTAGCCGCTGTCTCGTTGCGTCTAAACGCCCACGACAGCCAGTCCACAGCAGCAACACCGAAAGCTCCACCATTTTCATCTCTGTAGGTTCCACTGTGCCCCATAGGATAATTTCCAATCCATTTGGGAACCCCTGTGAGATTATGATAATCCGCTTCACCCTAAAATGAAAGTTGTCAGCTCGTCTTGAAGATCACATGGCAGACAACGGAGATCGCAAAGCTTCATACATTAGCATAGGCAATATCAGTAGGGCCCCCCAAGAAGTAGAACACCGGCTTATGAACCTCCCTGATAGTAGTTTGGGGCTCAGTGGCTTGTCCTCCGACACTGGCGACAAACGTTTCATTTCCTAAGAAGCCCGAATTGAAGATACCCAAGATACTGATCCGTTCATTGCTTCGCATTCGATATGTTTCCAGCCCACCGCAGCTTTGACCTGCCGCTGCTATGAGTGTTGCATCTACTGAAGCATACCGGCCGGGTGTTCCGGCTCTAGGCGTGATCCATTCGACTGCATCCGCCATGAACTGCGCCGTGGTTGAGCCGCTCCCATTTGGGGGACCGGATGCAAGGACTAAAAACCCATACGAGGCGATGTTTGATAGGAATGGAGCGAATTTCGTCCCATTGTTCTCGCACCCACCCTCCGCCCAGACGAGAACTGGGAGGGATACACCAGGGGGCACAGAGATAGGCGAGTAGATTGTGTGGTTAGATAGAGTGGGCTCGGTAAACCACGACTAAGTCAGGTTAGGGTGGTGTCTTATGTTTTCAGATACATAACATCTTAAGCTAGACGGGGAACACAAACAGCTGGATATGGTCCGCTACCTGGGCTTTCTATGTTGCTCAAGGTAGCAGAGCTTGTAGTTGGCAATGAGGACACCAGTCGTAATCCGACTATTAGTAGTGAGGAGACTGTTGAGAACCGCATGTTGTACCAAATCACCAACGATTGTAGACCACGAATTGATTTGAAGCTTCGTTTGTTTGATCAAGAAGGCTAGAAATCGTACTACTAGACTCGGCAGATGGTGGCCAGTCTCGGGCTTAAGTACCCTTTATATTATCCAAATAATTTAGGATATATAATCTTCAAAACTATCCGACAACCAGCTATCACCATACCATACGTCATGCGCGCAGAGTGGTGGAAGTATTGGATATCTCTCGGATGTCGGAGGAGTGTACAGCGACCGACACCTCGGTAAAACTAATGTTTGAATTAATTAAAACCAGCACGGTTGTCACTGAACGGCATTAAATGTCGGTAGATACACAGGCCTTACAACGTCCTTTCTACAGGGTGTTATTGTATTTTCACTCAGCATCTCCAATTGCCTTCCTTGGCTCAAGACATCTACCACATTCGGGATCTACTTGGTAGGCAGCACAGCAATTAACGGGCGAATCAGACCAGAATGGTGTTTTCCTCTAGAGAATTGAATTTGACTGTAAAAGTTTAACTACTCGACGTAGGGCCTTGGAGGATTTCATGAGCCATGGTGATGGATCCCCTCAGTTCATCGAAGCAATGCCACGTTGTACAGAAGCAAAGCCGTCTGTAGCACTAGAAACTCACAGCGTATATCTAAACCCAGCAGCCTTCTGAGCCCCAGTAGGTCCATTACGACCGGTATCCATGCCACTATCCAGTCTCTGATTCTGTCGTCGTAAATACATTCTCGTTACCGTAGCCAGCGCAATGGTTAGAGCGGCCGCGGCCAGATTGACCAAAAATGCCACAAGATATCGAGGCTCAGAGAAGTACAAATAGGAAGCCCAAACTAGAAAACGATCGACAGTGAGCCATAGCACTCCAGCTTACTGATTAGGGATCTCACCATTTGGAGTATTACAGATCGCGTTGATTAGGGCAATGGCGGATGCCCGTTTGATGGAGGGTTGCGAGATCGAGCCGGCAACCCATGACAAGAGAATAGTCGAGGCCGAATAGAATGAGCCAGGCATCAACATCATTGCAACATCTATGGGGTCAGCGGCTTAGCTCCATTCTGACGAGTCTTCTCTTGATTCGGACATCCATCGTAGGGGATAACTTACATCGCGCCGCGGTGTTGAGCGTGGACACGGCAATGATATTGGCGACCAGACAGACGATCATGGGACATACGATATGCAGATACCGCTCTTGCTTCTATTCCTTATGGTTATTAATTGCACAACAAGTGTGGCTTGGAACCAACATACCTTGTCAGAATGGAATCCATTGATGATCATCGCGACTACGGACAGAACATATGGCGGCTAAAGCAGGACCAGAGATTAGCAAGCGAGGACCGCCGTACTCCATGCTTGAGGAGAGGTCTTACTGCTGTGAGCCCGTAGGTTGTATTCCGTGAGTAGCCCAGTGTAGCGACGACTGAGGGGAAGAAGTTGGTGACAGCAGCACAAATATAGATCTAGAAGATCATTAGAGCGCGATTCGAGATGCGATTACTCTCTCATGACTTACACTGTACAGGGTCCCCATCATGAGCCAGGTCTTGGGGTCTGTCAGGGCCATCATTGTCCCCTTCCATGCGCCGACCTCATCCGCATTGTCTTGTTGTCCTTGGTCCGATTCGAAGTTCCACTGAAGGTACTCCTTCTCCAGCTCGGTGAAGCCCAGCAGCGACTTCAGAGAATTCGGTAGTATAAACGCAAGGATGAAGGCAAAGCCGACAGTAGCGACGCCTTCCACAAGAAAGAGCTAGAGGGAATAAAAGTTCAATCCCTGAAGGAAACACTTCGAAACGACATGATGACCAGAACTCACCCATCGCCATCCTGTCAATCCACGCACGCCATCCAGTTTGAGAATCGCAATCGCAAAAAGACCCCCAAATGCGTTCCCCAACTGGGACCCAGAGTACAAGATTGCGGTTCGCAGGGCATATTGCTTTCGGTTGTAGAAAAGCGACAGGTAGAACAAAGCACCTGGGAAGAAGATGGCCTCGACAAACCCAAGAAAGAAACGGCAAACCAAGATCCCCGAATAGTTTTGCACCGAAGCCATACACGCAGAAATGACACCCCACAGTGCCATCGAAATACAGATGTACATGCCAGGACGCTCAATTTTCCCAACAACAATGTTGGAAGGGACTTGCATTAAGACTGCCACCATGACCTTAGTTAGCGGCGAAGCCCCAAGCGAATTTCCACGTCATAGAGCTTGAAGGGGAGAAGCAGCCTAGCCATCATACTGTAGCCGACGAACAGAATACTAATGCAAGTCTGGTACTGCACATCGTTCATCCTGAGATCTTCTTCAATTCCTGCCAACTTTGCTGACGCGATGTTCTGTCGATCGAGATAGTTCAAGATGTACATGATGACCATGCAGGGCATCACACGACAATCTAATTTCATGATGGCCTCCCGGCCGAGCGCAGAATATTCTGATTCCGACAGGGCCGACAAAGAGGCTGGCATTCTGAGTTGTTGGATGGCATCATGAGGCGCGGCCTTCTCGTCGACATATTCAACCTCGAGCACGTCTTTCTTCTCCTTTCCAAACATAGTTGTTCACAGTTGGGGTTTCCGGGAAACAGAATCTGTCGCTGGGTTGTTTACAACTCAATGGGATAATGATGGTTTATATAAGATTCATCCCCACCCGTCCTTCGACTGCGCTATGAGCATGGTTCCTTCAACCGACGCATTCTGCTGCATCCTAGAGTGATAACCCAAGAACAATCAGCTCGAAACTCGTCTTTCCCCGCAAATTCATGACAATCCTCTGGGGTAAAATCGCGGGGAAGGACCATCCACGTTGCGTGGGGTCGACACTAGGAACCGAAGGAATTGGCCGGTGAGCTGCCAAGATAGGTTGATACGACGTGGGGGTACAAGATATTGTACTGTCCACTGGACATGTATGGAACTGCTCGTTGTGTTTATTCCTCCGGGTTCTTGCTCTACATGATATACTACATGTCGCGCATGCTGATCTTGCCTCGATCAAACATCACATATTGTATTGTTTACTCTCGATGACACTGACCACATGCTCTCTAGGGGCCTGAACAACCAGATGGCAAAGCCTGGCCTCAGCTGGTCATCTTCCTTGGGTTCTCTCTCTAAGGTTCATATTATATGTACTGGTACGTGCCGAATCAAGCATCCAATGCACATTGAATTCAATACAGTCCGTGGGCGTAACATGTGAAACGTATGTATGAAGGGATGCTATTTTTGTAATCGTACCTCCCCTCTTGAGTTTGGGTCTATTCAGTCATCATCACCTGTGGGCCACCGGAGAATATTTGTACCTATCTCTGGTATCCTGACTAAGAATGCCATGTCCTGCTTGGTATCATTGGGCCTAAGAGGATGGCTGTGTGGTTTCTGCCAATCATACCGTCCTGGTTTGCTTTCTGCCTTAGGCAGCACCTCATATAATTAAGGCGGGAAGACAGTCACGACTAGTTTGATAATACCAAAGTCTATTCCGTTCAGAGTTATGCCATGTAATTCATGGAATCCTGGCCCCCTTACAGCCCTGATCATGTATCCAAGGCTTGGGACCTCCGAGGACCTCCGACCCACCCAGGCACTACATCTCGACCACCTCGGGGCTGGTGCCCCTAGGCGCTCCGTAACCGAGGGCCGGTGGGGACATACAATTCCAGTCTCCACCGGGGAGATTACGGAAAGCCGATCTGACCTATTACCTGACCCCCTTCTCCATGGCAGCCTATGGCTCACATCTACTAATCCCAGAGGATCGCAGTCGTCCTGAGGAACCTCTGTATAGCAACCTCATGTCAAGCAAGTCTTAACCGTCGACCGAGCCAATGAGTTGCGGATTCCACATATTAATCTGCGATTAGCTCGGCATCATTGGATCTCAGTTAGGTCAGGATCGACAGAAAACAATATCAGACGCTAGCTGGGCCCCTGTGGGATCTCCCGAACTTTACATGGAAATTGAAGCTCCGCCCGGGTTGAAGTCAAGAAGAGAAGCCCACGCAGGTGCACTCAGCTGTGTACAGCACGGCAATTGACATGAAGACGTCCTCTTTGGCCTATCGAATACTACGCTCTAACACATGACCATGCCCGATGAGCGTCTCGCTACTCTGACGGCGAAGATCAGCAAGGGGGCAATGTAACCACAACTGGATTCCAGTCGCACCTGTTGTATGGCCGCCAAGACCAAACAAGAGCATTTCTGGGAGGTTTGAAACCCTAAGCGCGATCATCTGTGGGAAGATCGACAGTCTCCTCCAGGCACTTACCCTCTCGGCGGAGGGCTTGGCGATAACAGTAGTCGATAACTGGGCGGAGCGAGTCTCGGCGTCTCTCTTGGCGCCGAACTCTTCTATTTTTGCACAGCGTGCGACGGTTAGCGAATCAACGGTGCCTGTTTCAGGGGCTGAGGGCGATCCTAATCAGTACTTAACGCTTAACGTACCGCCGCAGCGTCCTCCCTGTCCCAGAGAATGAGTCGGTTCCCTTAGTGCACCTCATTGTATTGTCCAACCATGCCCACACTGGATGTGAGCGAGTTAAATGTGGTCCTGGGCGTGCTAGGTACGGGGATTCATCGACATGATGATTTTGGTGCTGACCTGACCTAGGGGCATTTATGCTATTGTATGGACTCATCTCCATCAAGATCAAGAATGTCTGGTACCTAGGAGAGGCATGTGAGTATTCCGCAGAGCATCAGAGCCCTCAACCCCCGCTCATTGTCGTCCCAGTACCCGCGGTTCTGATCGGGATCGTTCTTGGACCGGTGGCTGCCAAATTTCTCGACGCGACGCGATGGGGTTCCGCGATGAAAGACCAACAGGAAGCCATAACCCTAGTGAGTATGCTAATGCCCCAGAAACGGCCTGAGACCCATGGCTCACCTGGATAGGGTATATGCCGTGTTGTGATTGGTGTCCAACTGGTCATTGCGGGATATCAACTGCCTGCCAAGTATCAGCGCAAACGCTGGAAGGAGATGTTTATCTGCTTGATTCCGAACATGACTCTGATGTGGTTGTGTACCTCGGGGTGCATTCTAGCCACCATCCCGAATCTGTCGTTCGTACGTCACTGCGTTCAGAACTCAGCCGAGGGAAATTCTAACCTGTCCAGATCTCTGCGCTAATCATCGGTTCCTGCGTCACCTGCACCGACCCAATTCTGTCCCAAGCTATCGCCAAAGGCCCATTTGCAGATAAATACGTGGCGCGAGATCTTCGAGAAATCATCTCATCGGAGGCCGGATTTAACGATGGATTTGGGTTTCCCTTCCTGATGCTGGCAACGTATCTCATGCGACATGCCGGAAAGGCAAACTCGGGGCTTGTCGAGAGATCAGGCGACATAGGCCGTCAAGGAGGGGGCGTGGGAAAGGCCCTGGAGATGTGGGTGATTGAAACATGGCTATACTACGTGGCCATGGGGGTTGTGTACGGGGCAGTGGTAGGTTATGCCAGTCTGCACGGTTTAAGGTTTGCATTGCGACGGTAAGTCAACTGTCCTGTGTGCATATTCTTTGCTCAGGACTGAGGTCTTCTCTAGCAAATGGATTGATAGTGAGAGCTACCTCCTCTTTCCCACGGCCCTGGGGGTAAGTCTCTCGTCTCTTTTCCCATATACCACCCTTCCCTCACCAACTTAATCTAGCTCTTCCTACTGGGGACATGCGGCTGCATCGGCACAAACGACCTCCTGGCTTGCTTCGCTGCCGGAGGAGCCCTGAACTGGGATGGGAAATATCTTGCCGAGACAGAGGCGCGCCATGATGAGGTCAATGCCTGCATCGATGTCCTCCTCAATATAGGCGGGTTCATGTACATCGGCTCCATTTTCCCCTGGAACGAGTTCCACCAGCCAGTTGAGACGGGAATCACTTACTGGCGCCTGATACTCCTGGGACTTCTCGTGCTGCTCTTTCGACGGATCCCAAGTGTTATGCTCTTGTATCGGTTGATGCCACGGGTGTGTAAGAACTGGAGGGAGGCGCTATTCATGGGGTACTTTGGGCCCATCGGTATGTCTCCGCGGATGTGCCGCTAATGTCGTCATTGAAGAAGCATCCAGCTAATAACCTCAGGGATTGGAGCTGTCTTTTACGTCGAACATGCGCGCCATCTCTTCCCAGAATTAGGACATGGTGACCCTGAAGAGACTCGTCTCGTCCAGGCGTTAGGTCCAAGTCTGTTCACACCCCCTAGTTTGCCGATCGACGGCTCGACAGAGAGCATGCTAACCGTTGTCCAAGTCGTCTACTGGCTGGTCCTCTTCTCCATAGTGGTCCACGGCCTATCTATCCCTGCCCTTAATCTTATCTACAAAGTCACCGGCACACCTGCCGTGGTGGATCCCTCTGGACCTGCCGAGGTCCGTCCCCTGTCGGCAAATATGGCATTGCCCAAGAACAGCTATCTCCACTCTAGACGGCGGTCCGTATTGCTGTACAATCGATTCTCGCGGTCGAACTTCCCGGAAGGTTTCGGATGGGGTGGTGATGGTCACCCGCGGGAGCCACCGACATTTCACTTGCAGAGTATGAATCATGTCAAGAGTGATTCTAGTACCTCATTAGGACGCGATAATGTTTGCTAGGCGAACGTCGATATCTGTGTCAATGAGAAAAATACATACTTTGGGTGTAGCACAGTTGGTTCTTCTATTCTGAGATTTGTGCGATGGGTTTGATTACCCTGTGGCCGGCGCTAGAAAGGATCTCAGTAAGCTTTTTATCTTGCCATCTCCCCTAGGACGAAACATTACATTTAGTCACACAGCTAGCTAACACACTGTCGCAGTGTTCCAGGTTTTGTGTATTAATTAGCGAATGTAGACTGGCGTATGGGTAGATTGAGTTGGGGTCAATGGGGTTAGGTATACCGAACTATTATGTTAGAGATAGATTAAGAGAAGCTTTTTCCTCCACCACAGTTTAATTTCAATGACTCATAGCAAAGTATCAGTAGCTATACTTAGTCCTAGTGTGCAATAGGAGGATCATAGGACATAAGCTTAAGGCAGGGTTTCTTCATGCACGTTAATATAGACACACGCTCGATTCTAGAATCCACGTTCATTCCCGCGGCGAGTAGCTGTTGAATGAGAGCGGCATTTTATTTCAGTGCGGCATACTGGATAGGACTTGCGAGAGATATCTCTTTGGAGCCATCTCTACTCTAGCGAGAGGACAGCTTGTCTCTCCTTAGAGGCTAGACACGCAATACTAGGCAGAATTTCATTGGAGCTCCGCTCCACAGCACAGCTTCCACGATTGCTGTGGAACCTCCCCTCGGTGCAAGTTGAATTGATGTTTTATGCTCCAATATATTCTTATAACCAGGAGAGTGAACATCCTTCAATTGGCTCATGGGGTGCAGTATTAACAAATGTACGGACCTCGATACTTGGCGAATACTTACCTGGGTAGACATTGACCAGTAAGGTATCTACGCCCATGTACTAGAGCAGTCGGGAGATATGAGCTGGAGTACAAGTTCCATCCTACGGTGATGTACTGCCACTGGAAACATTGGGGCCACAAAAACGTCTACCGTCGTGAAAGGAATTTTGAGGATATTTGTGATCATTCAGGTGCACTTATTGGTCCCTCCCCGAGCTAGGATCTCGTTGATGTCCATTGACAGTAACAAGCCGTTGAGAATGAGTAGTGCCAACCAGCTCAACAGGCGATACAAAGTTGAGCCATATTCAGCCGTCGTTACACCACAAGAGGAAGTACCGAGCTCAAAAACGCCGGTGATTAACTATGTATCGTCGACAAAATGAGGCAAGCTCGCTGAGTATACTTATTTCGTGAATGGCTTTTTTGAATCAGACTTTCCAGAACAAGGATAATGGCCATCGATGGCTGCTAGTTGCGCTGAAGAGCTCGTCATCAACTCACCCCAGTTTGCCTCCAGGGCGGTCCAAGGAATCATGGTATATAACGGCAAATGCAGGTTGTACTTTGAAACATTAGCATACGCTTCCAAGTGGAAACCTTACTGGGTCAGGTAGCCCTTAACCTCGCTTTAGGTTTGGTGTTAGGCACTTAACGCAGATGGTGGGCAAGATTAACCGGGACCCAATATTATCCAAATGGCGCTAGGAAGTCAGGAATGTGGGTTTACTAGCCTGCCTTCCCGGGTCCATATCTTGACAAGAGGCTGCTTATTATTAAGTGATGGAACATTGTCTTGCATAGCCGCCCGGTGAAAGGGCCTCTTGCCCTCATAACCTTCCGGTTCGATGCTTGCATGGTACTGAAGAAGAAAAGGTATTACATGGGCTTTATTATATTTAGTCGCATAACACAGGGCATTTTCACGACGTCCCGTCCAATGCAAACATACGAATTCGATGTCAGCGCCGTACTCGACCAGTAAATTGATGCACTCCTCTTGGTTATACCCGATTGCAATTGCCAAGGGTGTGTACCCCTAATGGTTCATTACTTCAGACTTTGCACGAGATTTGATAAGGACACGGACAATCTCCGGAAGACGATGACGGACTGCAACATCAAGTGCTGTTTCCTCTGAGATATATGCTTTTTCTTGTACATCTGCACCCTTGTCAAGGAGTGATACCGCTGCATGCCGCATTCAATAGATCACACGAATCCACTGCTACCCCAACAGCCAAGAGTAAAGATATCATCTCTAAGTAGCTGTACGTTGCAGCTAGCTGTATCGCAGACCTACCCTGTACTCGTGCAGGAACATCAAATCCGGTCTCCAGGAGTAGCTTGACTACGTCCGTACCACCACATTTAAAAGAAAGAGATAAGGTTGCTCCGTGTTGAGCATGATATTGCGGCACCATGTCCCTTTTTAACAAGAGTTTAACAATATTATAATTTCTACCATGAATGACAAAGTGCAAAGAACACCACCTTAGGTCCCCTTGTGTTGACGTTAACTGCGTGCGAGAAAGTAGATGTGTACTCCTTGGTCAAGGTGAATGTGTGGGTTCACATAGTAGTTTTCAGGATCCATTAAGACCAGAAGTTTTAAGATGTTCTCATAACCCTCTTTTGGCGCGAGATGCTTTGCACCTGGAAAAGAAGGGTCATGAGGCATTTCGGTACCTCGAATGAGAAGAATCTTCACAGTTCCCTCGTGGCCCCCTGGACGGCTTTCATCAAGATACCTGACAGCCTGCTGCCTCTAGGCTATAATATTTGCTTAGAAAACATTGACACCACTTCTTCCTGTCCATATGAAGCGGTAGCGCGAAGCGCCTGCATACCATGTCGATATGAAGGCCGTGCCCCATGCTTCAACAGTATATAGAATAGCCCACTCGCAGTTACGAACGGCGGGTTCCTCGAGTAACATTTCCACCACGGTCGTTTTCGTCAGATACCCGATCCTCCGAAGATGGAGTTGGTCAAGGAACTGCGAGTACGGATCGGTGGGTGAACGCACAAGAAGAATCCGTACAACTGACTCCTGGCGACAAACAATGGCAACAATCAAACATTTCTCTAAACAAAGGAAGCTTATTATCAGGGGACTGGCATGTAGCAATTTGGGGACCAATGCGTCATATCCTTCCTCACATGCGATTTGAAGTGTTTCTCCTGGACCCGTATTCATGTACCAACATTTCGATGTCAACGGCGCCAGTTGTGCAAGGCATGTTTGGAAAGATGGTCGGAGAACGCTAGATATCAAAGCGGCGAGGGAATGGTTCCCTATCATCTTGAGTCGGAAACGATCCAAGACGGTCAGATAGGAGACAATACGTTTTATGGTGTTTGTTGGTAAGGAAAGGAACCCCCTTCAAGGAGCAGGGTTAATGACTATCCTCACAGTGAAAGCAAAGGCCGCGCGTCAGCCTCACGCACCATCGCAGCCGCGGTCATAAATGTGTTCCTTGAACGTTCTTTGAACATGTCAATTTGATGGTCTCTTCTCCCTCTTTTTCACTCATGGTTTACACAAGCCGGCACCGCTTCTTGCATAACTCTGATTAGCGCTTCCGAAGGTCGTGCTCGTATTACTATTGTTCTATTCCTCAGGCCATGGTCATTAGGGGTTTGTTGCAGCCCCGTAGCATGTGTCCAACGCTTCTCGAGTGGGAGTACGTATAATCTTCTAATTCAGGGACAGTCAATTACGCCAATAAAGTTCGCGAGGAGCTGATTCTGGCATTGTTTTGGTTACCGGTGGCACTAGATGGAAGAATTATTGAGGTTAAGGGTTAATGGAAGGACAAGAAGGGGATGACTAATATTCCCTGGGTTCACCAGCTAGTGTAGAAGAAAACAGAGGGTTGTATAGGGTAGCAGCGGATCAGGCGGTAGCTTTCCGTCCAAAGTTACGGGGACTAAGACGGCTGTTTCTGGCACTGGAGGCTGTCATTTCCGCGCCGAATTCACTGGTTACTATATTCTAGCTGTAACTGGGGAAGGTCGGAGCTTGGCTTGGAGGTGATCAACTAGTTGTAGGGATGTGACTGGCCATCGGCAACATCGAGTTTCCACCGCCACTCTTGGCACAGACACCAATCGATCTACTTAGGAAGACAGCGGGGAAACCAAGAAATGAGGGGAAGCGGGAGGAAAGAAGTGGAGTTTGACAGCAATTGATTACCGACGGACGGTGGAATTGGGATGCGACGCTCACGGCCGGCGCGGGGGGAGTATATAGGTGGTGAAGGATCTGCTCTGAACCATTTTGTCTTGTCTGCGCTCGTATGAAAAGGGTCTGCAGAAGGAAGTTCACCTCAAGATGAAAACCACGGCCTCTATAGTTCTCTCTCTCGGCTTTGCCTCTATGGCGAGTGCTGTTATGTATGGATACAACCATGTTCCTCTCGTGAAGGACGCTGAAATCGTTGCCGGTGCCTTCAAGAACGTCAATGATATTAAGCTCCTGTCCCCAGCTTTTGTGACACCCAATGTCCAACTTCCTGGGTTCCCTAACGGCACTCAAGGGCCGTCTTCTCAGAGCGACATGGGTGGGTGTACTACCATTAAATGTCCGCACTTGGTGATCAAGGCTAACAAACGATTAGAGGCATTCCTCCAGCAATTGGCGGAACGCAACGACTACATGACCTATCGTACCGCTAACTTCACGTCGGAAGAGGACCGCTCTCTCCCCTACATCCACCTGTCTGCTAGTCACAGCAGTTCCCTCCACCCCAACGACTCTGTGTCTAAAGTGCGCGTGTGGATCCAGGGTGCCGTTCATGGGAACGAACCTGCAGGTGACGAGGCCACACAGGCCCTCCTGGGCAAGTTCGATGACGACTGGGAGTGGGCTGCCTCGATTCTTGACAAGCTGGAACTCGTCGTGTTGCCGAGGTATAATCCTGATGGCGTTTTCTACTTCCAGCGGACTCTAGCGACCAACTATGACCCTAACCGCGACCATATCAAGCTTGCTCGCCAACAGACGCGAAATATAAAACAGCTCATGAACAACTTCAATCCCCATGTGATAGTTGATATGCACGAGTATTCTGCTGGGCAGCGTTTCGGCGAGGGGCAGTATGTCCACGGCTCCGACGGTCTGTACTCGGCCGCCAAGAACCTCAATATCAATGAGAGTATCCGCAAACTCTCCGAGGAGCTCTTCGCTAAGAATATTGCCGAAGATATGGAAGCCGCTGATTTGCGCGCCGAGCCATACGTTACCGGCTCTTCTTCTTCGGATTCCAAATTCGTCGCTGACTTCGCCGAGGCGGGGACTGATGGCAAGATTGGTCGCAATGCTATGGCACTAACCCAGGCTGTCGTCTTTCTTCTAGAGATGCGCGGCATTGGTATCGCCGATCAGGAGTTTCAGCGACGCACGGCTGCTGGTCTAACCATGCTGGGCAGTATTGTGCAAACTGCTGCCGATAATGCCGATACGGTTCTCAGGACCGTCGAGGACGGCATTAAACAGTTCATAGCGTCAGACAGCGATATTATCGTCACTGACTACAGCAAGACTGAGATCCGCCCCTTCACTATGGTCGACGTTAAGAATGGTAGCGTGGTCTACCCCCTGGTACGGTTCACATCAACGACGCCCTCCTCCGCTAATCTCACTCGCTCCCGCCCAGAGGCTTACCTGATACCCGCGGCCTGGGCGGACCTTGCCGAGCGGCTTGAAGTAGCTGGGTTGGAAATAGAGACACTGGACAAGCCCTTTGAAGGTACCGTCGAGGTGCTAACTATTACATCAACCGAGGTGGACAACTCGTATTACGAGGGCGCGCTTCGCGTGACGGCGACCACGGAGACCAAGGAGGGCGACGTAAGCCTGCCAGAGGGTAGCTTTCGGGTGAGTACAAGACAAAAGAATGCGGCGCTCGCGATGGTGGCGCTGGAGCCGGAGAACATTGACTCCTATGTCTCCTTCAATATTGTGCCGGTGAAGAAGTCAGATGAGTACCCAATTTTCAGGATAATGTCTTAGCTGTATATATTTGGAGTGATGGAAACACGTAAGAGGGACTGTAAGCAGCGAAAATAACAACATAAATTTCCACACAAAATGCAGCAGGAAGGCAGAACTGTATTATTTTCTATTAGGTGCCTGGAATATATCCCACGAAGCGGTTAAATCAAATTTGAGGTTTCTTTTGGAACGGTAAGCGACTGGCAGGTAAAAGGTCCCAAATCGGCTGCCACAAATTCAATAATCATCCTGTATGGTGACTCTAGGGTGTACCCTACCTCTTGTAAATAGACAAATCCGTGGCTGCACAGTAAGATTGAAGTCTATTCTTATCATCTTTTTAATAACATATCTTACATAAATATTCGGGCTAATCCTCTATAGAATGCATAAGGCCTCTTAATTATCGAATAACATTTTGTTAATATTCGGGAGAAGCAATGCTCTGTCTTCTGTATATATAGCATTTACTGTTTGCTTCTCCTTTCACATAACCTTAACTAGTTGATAGGTCCTTGTGACGGACCCGATACAGGACCAGCCTGTCTACCCTACAGGGTGCCCGAAACCCTATAATCCCGGCTCCTCGTACGTAGACCCCGGCTTTCGTGGCCGTTTAGGACCAGCCTGGTAAGTTATTACCCGACATTCAGTCCTTTTTAGGGCCCTCAAAATCCACCAAGAAGGGGAGATTACAAGCTACTTAGAAGATCGCCATATAGAAAAGGAAAAGAGAAGATTCGGTCTCTAGTATATCTATAGTACTATCTAACCAGTAATAGATACTTCTCTACCTTCTTATCAACTTATCCTCAGATAGCTAACAGGCACTCTTGCCCTGTGTAATATATTTTTTATTGCAGTTCTTGCCAGAGTCAGGTATCACCTAAATGTTGGCAGTTATATATTCCTTGTTTAGGGCGTAGTCCTAGTTGGCTTGATGGTCCATCACTAAGTTGTTGTCCTCAAATAAGTACTTGCTGTAGGGGTACTGCAGCAAGCAAACGTATACGAGCTACTATAAAGCTGAGGTAGTAATATCGAAATGCGAAGAACAAAGTGCTACACATCGAGTACTAAAAGTTGCACGGTGTTTAAGGATCATATCCAGGTCCACATGATTAAATATCGTTTACTCTAAGAGGTTTAAGCGACATTAGTAGTCTTGAATACGAGTCACAGTATATCTGTACAACGTTCGCCAGAAATTAAACTCGTTTGGCTGAACCGGGAGGTACTGAATTCTAGATAAACCCAGAACTATACAAATCTTTCGCATTGCCTATATGCGAACCATACTGGTACCGGTTATGCGTCTTGGCGTAACTCGCTCTTAAGATAACTCATTCTTTCTGTTTTGTTTGGATACAATTCGGTATGACTATTTGGAGTCGAGACCAGGAAAGGTTCCAATAGTCAAATAATACATAGGGCCAGAAATTCGATTGATAAAAGAGAACTTTTAAATGGGTATGTATAACCTCTACTAGAGTATAGCACAGGATACTTGCTAATATAATATATTGTTAGTATTAATATTTAATAGAAAAATATGCTTTATATTAATGGCCTAGGAATTTCGATTGAATATGTAAACTAAGAGCGATCTGTAATAAGAGAGGGAAAACGTCCTTCGCTATTAGCAAACTTGACTGCTCCTAGATAAGATACTTGTATTAGTCTGCTTTTAAATAGCAACGCGTATAGTTGAGTACTTTCTAGAGCAAGCTCGGTGCCTTTTCGCGACAAACCCGAACATTCAAGATTGCCTCTATTTTAAGAATTAGAATACCTACTTGGGCCAGTCATCTTCACTTTTTATTTAGACACGAAAGGGTTCGACAGTATTGAAACACACCCTACGAATACCTCCTTTATATATTCGATACCAGCATATACCATTAAATTATACATCGGAAAGTCTGGATAAAAAGCCCACTCCGCATCGATAAGTCTCATACGCTCCTTATCTCTGTACCACCTGTATCTGGTCTCCTCAAGTAACTGTTGTGGGGATTTGTCCGCAGTATTCGGTTGATCTATTAATCTGCTGCCTTCAGCCTCTAATCAAATCGTAAATACCTTTTTATATAATTTTATTTGTTTATTTAGTATAGTATACTCTGTTTTCTCTTCTCGAGCTAATCTAACCTGGCCAAACGCCAATCTACTTCATTCCAAGGATTGTCTGAACTGACAAAGAATGCCCGGGGGAAAACTCAAAACCTGATACCATTTATTATGGCTGCCAAAAATGTAGAGTATGAGTGTAAAGATCTACGGAGAAACATCAGTTGCTCTTATTTTGACGTAGGGTACACAAGTCTTTGATCAAGTCGAGGCTATTTGGCATCTGTGTGGGCTATAAGGACTCCTTTCGTGTTGAAATAGTATACGAGTCCGATACGTATCAATAGATGTATACAGAACTCTTGAGCCTTGACTCGACTACAGGCCATTGATATGAATTACTAGTTGACCCATACAAATGTATCCCCTGTGCACGGACCCCACTCCGATCGCTGTACTCAACATATAAACATTGTTTTGGTCCTCCTAGAAGACGACAAAAAGACGAAAACATACAACAGGAGGGTGTTGCTGGCTGTGACCCGCCCAACTACTTACCTGCTGGCATGTAACCCGAAGCCCTGTTCTCCACGTCCTGTGGTTGTATATATTACCTAATCAGAAAAAGAGAAATATGTCGCATTGAGTCAGGCAGCAGAGTAAACATAGTTAATGCGAGGCAAATTTGTCCATTTAACTACACCCCTCATCCCGTGTAGGTTGGCGCTTTCTTATATCCTTCCACCCCATTCCCCATGCCACACAAAAACAGCCGACACCTATACCAGTAGACAAATGAAAGGCATGATCTATCCCTTGAGTATAAGCCAGTAACACTCCTGCCAGTTTATCCATTGAAACTGCGCTCCGGATCGCTCCAGCCCCAGTAGCAACCACGGCTCCGGAATCCACGGACGGAGCGTATACCGCCAGGCCGGACTTCAAGCTGTTGATGAAGATGACTTGGCCTAGGGTGAGGAAGACTGCCTGGCCCAGAGTTTGGCTAAAAAGGAGCAGAGAAAGGGTGATGGAGGTTTCTGCTTTAGGGAGGATGTTTTGGGCTGCAAGGAGGGGCTACACTCATATGTTAGTATAGATATGCATATATATATTGAAAAATGGCAACTCACCGCCTGAGTACCTAGACCACGTCCAGCTCCGATCAGGATCTGGTATCCAATCCATGTTCTTGTTGGTGTCGATGGTGAGAGAAGAGATAGCAACCCGTTTCCAAGTGATAATAACCCCCCGCTACCGATACTAAACGGAAGATAGTAGCCCACCTTTCTCACTGTATGGCCATTAGAATCAATGCTACTTGCTGAGGTCGGAGAAATTCCTTACACAAAAACCCAGAGAGAATAACAAGAATCAACTGACTGATGATGCTTGGGAGTGTAGAAACACCACTTATCATCGCGGACACTCCCTTCACCACTTGGAAGTAAAGAAGATAATATGTTGCGCAGGCATTCATACCTCCGAGGAAGAACATAAAGAGACAGGAGAAAAGGACTATTCCCTGAGAGACCATGTAGAGAGGGAACATGGCCTCTCTACCGGTGCGGTACTCCCACCCCAGAAACAAAATGAACATCGCGCCCGAACAGCAAAACAGACCAATGACTGTCGCGCTATTCCACGGATATTGGTTTCCGCCATAATCGAGGGCTAGCAGGAGCTGAATGATGGCCGGTACGAAAATGGAGAATCCGATCAGATCTAATTTCTCTCTGATAATGTGAAGGGTTGGTAGAGGGTTATTCGTAGCTTTCGGTTCTGGGATAGTGACGAAAAGCAAGACAAGAGTAATGACGCCGCCGATTGGAAGGTTGATATAGAAGCCTATAGAATGGATAATCGGGTAGAGGCTTCAGGGAAAGAGACACACACGGAGAGAGTACTTACACCATCGCCATGACACATACTCCGTTAGCCCCCCTCCAATCAATGGTCCGAGGACAAGGCCGAGCTGAGCAACTAGAAAATCACGGGTCAGAGGAAATATCCCCAGATGTATCAAATTGGCCTACTTACTCGCCAGCAAGATGGCCATCATGGCTATCAAAGAAGCAGGATTAGCGATATTGCAAAGAGGTAAGATGGCATAATGCATACGTGCTTGTTTCTTCGGGGGAAAGGATCTCGTAATAACGGTCAAGGCACCATTTTGGATACCCGAGGCTCCGATGCCCGCCAATGCTCGTGCAACAATGAGCATTTTCGAGCTAGATGCCAAAGCACAAATCAAAGAGCTGACCATGAAAATGCCCAACAGCGCAATGAAGGTTTTCTGGTGTCGGTTAGCTATTTCGTCAGCAAGAGAATGAGAGATGTTCCAGCGTACCTTGGAGTTGAAGTATGTGTATAGTTTCCCTGTAAGTGGCTGAAAAGACGCACTGGATAGAGTATTACTGGAGAGTTCTTTTCAACTTTTGAAATAGATACTAATAGCCGACATACCTAGTGAGCTGATATGCACTACCATACCATCCCACATCAGACAGAGAATGAAATTGGCTTGTGATTCGGGGAATTGCCTATTATGACATGTCATCAGTCAAGAGGGAGATATACTTAACTAGGAGCCCCTAGTATCTCGAAGCCAGCTTACCGGGGCAACGATCGAAGTATCAATAAGCACAAGAAGGGCGGCAGACGTCAAAGCCGACAGCAGCAATGCAAGCCTAAAGCCAGTGATGTACTCTTGTCGCCCTATTGCTGACTCTTGCTCTTCAGCCATATCCATTCTGTCATCTTCTCCCCCTGATGCTAAACGCATCTTCTCCTCTTGGTTGGGAGTCGGGAACTGGGAGGTATCATCATATGCCTGCTGTTCCATTTCCTTCGGTGGGCATGACGATATACTTGTTAAGAGTGCAAGATATTTGTCGTCAATCAAAGATAATGGGAATCAAGGGAATCAAGGGAGGCAGTCTGCACACGAAAACGTGACCCCCTATTTATTCATTCTTGCAAGTTGCGCCTAAATCACAGTGGGGTAAGGAGCGGAAAATGGAGAACAAAAAAGATAGCGTAGGGATTTGCATGATCCCATTTCGGTATTTAAAATAATACACGACTGTAGCTCCCAGGGAATAATCACCAATTCGCGTAGACCACTACACCATCAGCATTCCAGCAATGAATAATTCTACTGTTTAAGTTCGAAGGGTTTATAGAACAGTTCTTGGCATCTAATTTTCCTGTCTTGAATCTATAAAATTATTCAACTGATTGGTGGAGAGAGATATCAATAGAAAATATCAGACCCACTGATAATCTATTGTGACAGTACCATGGTAACGAGTGCCATCCAAGTAGTATAACTAGCCTTACGAATGTCAATGCGTCTCCACTGAAATCTTTAACGCTGCACAGATGCGGGAAGGTTACGGTGGACTAAATCGAGCCTGCAGACAATATATCGATTTTTGACGAATATTACCAAAGCCTTAGTTTTACATTTAGCCATGGCTGCCACGCACTTGAAAATCTAGATCTAGGAAGGCCCTGAAGTATACTATTGTACACTATATTTGCTATTGTAAGTTCAAGGTAATAGTTAAACCTGAGATATTATTACTGAATTTCATTCAGTGAGTAGTAGTAGTGATAGTAGTAATAGTAGATCTAGACTAAATCCTAAATCTAATAGAAGTAGTATCTCTACTTAGGGCGATAGTACCTAAATTTAGGAGGACTAGTATCTAAAATTAGAGACTAGAGTATCTAGAGATAAGAAAAAATTTAAAAAGAGTCAAGTACTACAAAATTAAAATATAAAAGTAGTATATATCTTCAGGTCCAGACTCGCCGATATTCCAAATAAGAAGTCTAGTAGATTCTACTGCGGAATTTAATAAATAAATCTGATTGGCTAATATATAGTGCGTTGGTATTGGTGAAAGTTAGGAAGTTCCACTGGGGATGTATGCAGGGCTGGCTCCATTCCCTCCGGTCTAACTTTAGTTGTCCTATATGGTATAAATCTCAACATAATATCCAGCCTTCTTGAGACTGTGGCTAACGTTGTGTCCTAGTCGGCGGGGTTGCCTTTTCGACGGATTTCACTTCGCACACCGTACAGCACCCGCACGAGCAGCCGAGGAGCCCTCTCCGTCTACTACAGTGTTTTCCACTCCTGACCCGCATCTAACGGATACGACATCTGGGAATCTGACAGCCCAGTCGCTGCGGCAGCTTCCCTCTGATCCTGAATCAACAGCAAGATCAAGTGATCTGTCGCCCATAGAAGGTGTTTGTTGTTCTGGGCGGACTATTGGGCGTTCGGACTACTTTGTCCCATCTTAACCAGGACCATGATGGGAAGATTGTCGGTTGTATAGAGAATAATATTCCTGTTTAATAGATCCTTTCCTATATCTTCGGGCTGGGCTCTGGCTTTTTCGGGTTGTACTATTCTACCTAGTAGGGTTCGTCCAAGAACAACTCCATATAGAGTAGTACGTATCTTCTCAAATATATACTATACTCCTATATAAAATTACCTAGTCTCAGTTTGAGCCCATTGCATACAAAACCCCCTTGCGGACTAGATAGACTTTTGTTGAAGGTTTGACAGAGCGTTAACTAAATTAATATAGGAAACAGTAAGTATATAAGCCTTAGAGTCATAACAATTGATTAGGAAATAAACTACTCATACTCATTAGTAGACCAGCTTATCAATAATCAATCTATAAATTGTGGATATAGCCTGCTTAACACACCGCCTAGAAAGAATGTGTAGATTTGTCAACATTAGTAGCTATAAAAAGGAAGTTGTTCTGAGATATTTCGTCACCTCAGATAAAAGTCCCATGCTGTTCTGTTGTTAGACATTCCACTTCAATTATAATATAGAGTAGTAAGTGGCTAACCATGGCCTCATATTTGACCTTGCCTTGTTTGTTCCGTTGGGCTAGCCGTAATCCAGATGGAGATGGCAGAGAAACTCATGGGTCAATACCCTGCTGACACCAACGCAATTGATAAGAGCTGCGCTGCGCTCATTTATACTACTGCGTCCGGCCAGACACCGATTATCAAATTATTGCTGAGATGTCAGAATACATTACTCCACTATAAAGGCCCAGGAGAACGGACAGCATGGTAGTATACAGCGTGACACAGGCATACATACGAGCATTGCGGACAGACCGCTGCAAGTTTATCCGGCTGGGGCTTGTTGCCAAGATTGCCCAGATATAAAGCATATATAGTTTCCAGTTATCATTGTTGTTACCAAGGGGCACAGGAAGATTATCAAACCTCTGTTTCTTTCCGAAGTTGTTATTGGCTTCGAGCCTGTAAGATGAAACTAGTTGATTTTCAGTTATATCCCCTAATTGAATTTTGATACGGCCTTCCTGTCATTATTATTATCGGGTTTTATGTTTTCTTGAGATCAGCTAAAGGCTGGGCCATGGGGAAAGTATTTAGAAAGATCGTTAATGGCCTTCTATCGACCATATCTCGGATCTATAGTGGGATGAGTCTGATTGAAAGATACCTGACAGGTGAACAGGTAGGGATAGACCTATTCCTTTTGAATCGTCTAACTTCGAGAAAACATTAGCGCTAATAGTCCTAGTCTAGAACTGTCAAGCATTGAACTCTTGTGAGTAGAATTGCTCTCATGAGTACCTAATCTAGAAGGGGCGGGCGGATGCACATGTATCCGGTTTGGGATAGGACCGATTTGGCGGGTGGGCCGGTTTAGAGTCGATATATATTTGTTCTAAATTATCAATATATATCTGTAACAGAACCCCTGATCTGATTAGACTCTAATTTAGCTAGTTTACTATTAGATATTTATTATATCGACTGTCTATTTTACAGTGTATTAATTACCGGGAAAAATATATTATAATTAATATAAGTTTTATTATTCAATTTAGTTAAAATTAACTGTAACTAGTAGAATACTTAACTATCTAGATTTACCGCCTGCTATTAGTAGTATTAGAGTTATTATACTAATCTATTAACTATAGCTATTAGGAGTAATTCTATATACTAATATAGATAAATTACTTAGTTTTTTATTTCCCCGACTATAAACAATACTATTTTTCAGAAACTTAATAGATTCCCGATTATTATTTATAAAATATACTAATATAGAGTATAACCCAATAAGATTATCTACTATTTAAAAAATAATATATATTGAAAATTCTATACTGAGACAGTATAGATTCAGAGAAATATTTAGTAATAGAAAGAAATTATTTAATAAGTAGAAAAAACTGAGATTCTCTACTAGATTAATTTAGTGTTAGTCGGATTACTTATTTATCTAGATAGACTAATATACTACTGTAACTATTTCTACTATTAATATATTAATTGAATAATAGAAAGTATATAGTAGTATTAGTATTAGATCTATAGCTAATTATAAAATCTCTATTATAAATATATAGACCGCGAGCAGTAGATCTAGAAAAAAATAGAGCTCTGGTAATTATATATTCTAGTTAACTGCTAGCAGATCTTTTTAATATATAAAAAGTCTTATTATATTTATATTTACAGGGATAAAATAGAGCTGTATATTTCTGTTTTAACTGAGTAGATAGATATAGCTATTACTACTATATAGTAGACTATTAAAAAAATCTAGATCTATACTTAATTAAATTATAGAAAAAATATATATAATACTAATCTGTGACTATAAATAATCCGGTAAATATAGTATTTATAGAACTTTACTATACTAGATAATTTTAATATTTTATAAATACTGGTTAAGATACTATTATCTAATAGTACTGATTCCGTAGAGTAGTAGATATAATAGATTTAAAAAATAATAAAAAATATAGTTTAAAAAAGTCAGTAGACTATCTAATATACAGATCAAGCTATTTATATAGAAACTATTTAGTCTGAGAAAAAATAGATACTATATTATCTATTGTAAATATATATAGATATAGATAGTATTGTCAAATATATTTAGCTATAGTAGTAGATTTTAATATTTATTATCTGTATATAGATATTACAAGAGAAAAAATATTCTATATATAGAATAACTCTCTAGTAGTAGAAGAAATAGTAGCAGTTATAATAAACTATATTAAACCCGATTATTAGCCAGGATTCTGTCAGTAAAGAAGTAGATATAAATATAAATAAAAATACTGATAACTATATAGAAAATTCTATTTAGTAGTAATAAATAAACAAAATTAAATAGATATATTTAATATTTTATATCAAGTTACTGAACTAGATATACTATATATAAAAATATAAGAGTATACTAATTTATATAATAGTAGTATTAGAATATAGAGAATTTGACTAGTATAATTCTAAGAGTTATTTCTTAATTTTGTTATATATAATTAAGATAGTATAGTTTATAATTATCCAGTAAATATTATAATTAGATTCTAATATACTATAGATTATTAAGTTATAATAGCAGTTAGAGTGGCATAACCTAACCGCCGTAACCTAGCCATAACCTAACCTAACCGGCCTCGGTTAGATTAAGATTAATCAATCTCTTAACCGCGGTTAACCGTAGGCCAGGGTAGATTAGATTATAACAGTTAGATTAATAACCGTAAGTTAATCTATAATTAATTACCAATAATTTTATAGTATTTATTATATTTCTTTCAATTTATTTTATATATAGAGTTATTACCAGTTATAATTAATAGTTATTATATCAGATATAGTCAGATAATTCAAAAAACAAGTTTTCTAGATTATAACTATAGATAAAAATCTATATAATACTATTCTTTATACTACTCTAGATATCGATTATAATATTATAAACTATAAGATATACAAGTATCTATCTACTCTTGAATATATATAAAATTAGAGATAGACAGTAAAGATTCTATATTTTAATTAACTAATATAGAACTATTCTTTGACTTCGAGCTATTCTCAAAATTATCTATATTCTTTATATTACTGATATAGATTGTATTCTCTATATTATTATTCTATTTATTCTTAACCGAGAAAGCTATATTCTCTGAATCTATATTATTCAAGATATTTTTAAATTTCTTATAGATTATAAATCAGTTTATATATATCTGAAATATAGTTATTTTAATTATATTAAAATATAGACAGCTTCGGCAGTAATAGCAGATATCTTAAGTATTATTAAATAAATATTTAATTCTAACACTATTAGTTATAACAGCTAGAAAATCCCGTACTATATAATAGAGAATAGAGAAGTTATTATAGCAGAATTTCTAGTAAATAAGAATATTAGTTGAATTAATTATATCTAAATTAAAGACTGATTAGTATTATAAAGCAGAAAGACAAGAGCAATATACTCTTAAGATTAAAATAGATCTTAAGTTTCTTATATATCTCTAAGAAAGATAACTGCTTCTACTATTTAGAATAATAGAAAAAGACTTTATTAAAACTTAAAATTAGATTTAAGACTGCCGACTGTATATTAATATTAAGATTATAATAACAGTAGTAATTATATATTCTTTCAAAAACCTGTCAATACTTATAAGACTAGTCTATATTATTATTAAGTCAGAGATTTTTTTTAAATATTTTAAGTTTTGATATTAGATCCAAGATTATTATAATTATATAGATATAGTCTTTAGCCTGATAGATTTATTAATAATATTTTTGAAGTTTTTAATAAACTTCTCTAAAATTATTAAGAATCTGTTATTTTCAGAGTACTTATTTTCTTATAAAATAATTAATTAATATATCCAGATAATTAAATAGATTATTATAAATATTATATATTTTATATATAGTAGACCCTTGATTATCTAAGAAACAGATTATAAATAGATAGAATAGAAATAGAAACTCTATTAGATATTCAAGCTATCTCTATTTTACAGATATAGACTAAAAATAAAAGATATTACTACTATTTTAAAACTAAATAAAACTTTTAATAGACTGACAAAGTTTCAGAGTACAGTATATTATTAGATAGATTAAGTTCTATCAGATCTTACAGTTAAGAAGTAAAAAAATTACTAACTTAGTATTAAGTCTCTAAGAAAATTAGAATTATTTCTAATATTAAGAACTAATATTAATAAATTTTCTAATTTTCTAAATCTAAAAATAAATTAGAATAGCTGCTAGTAATATAGAGTATTTTAAAAAAAACTTTTTCAGAATACTTTATATTTATAGAAATATTCTGTAAAAGACTTTTTCAGAATATTCTATATCTATAAAAATATTCTATAAAAAACTTTTTTAGAGTACTCTATAGTTATAGATATAGAAGAGTTCTATAGAAATTTTTTATAGAGATTTTTAAGACTCTGATTAGAAGCTTTAGATAATTAATTTTTTTAATTATCTATATAATATTTTAATAAGCTGTTAAAGTCTCTTCTCTATTTTCTCAGTTATATTTAATTTTATTATTAGATATTTTAAAATAAAACTTCTAAAATAAAACTATTATAGCAAGCTAGATTATATAGATAAGATAAAGAATATAATATTAAATTTTAATAATATTTAATAGTTTATAATTAACAAGTATATCTTAAAACTAGGATAGCTATATCTTGAGCTTTATAATAAATATAAAGAATATTATTCTATTATTATTTATATTGTTGATTATAATTTCAAGTATCTAGTATACTAGATTATATCGATACAGAACTTTTAGTATAATACTAGCTAATAACTTATCTTTATAAATACTAGAAACTGATTAAAAATTTAACAGAATCTTATAGTATTCTATATCTTTAATTAAAAAATAATTTATTATTACTAGAAAAATTTTCTGATCAGAACTAATCTAATAGTTAATTATAAACAAAATCTTTATATTATTAGATAATTAGAAAAATAGT